>NC_090180.1:4169506-4534506 GCF_024679245.1 Pseudorasbora parva
CTCTGTCACAATAGTATCCAAACAAAGAGCCTGCTTTCCAGAAGGCCAGGGCACCATAAAGAGACATGCGCTGGTAGCTGTTGCCGGTAGCTGAGGGGAGGTCAGTTGATATTCACGCTCGTATGGACTAATAGTGACCTGTCACTTAAAAAGCATCCGGACAGGAATGCCTCTGCCACGACGCCGATCCTCCTTCCTGGGCCCGGCCGCTGCGGAGAGACGCGGATCCTCCTTCCTGGGCCAGGCCGCTGCGGAGAGACCCGTCGGCGTGAGCCGCACGAGCGCAGCTGCGACCTCCGCGCCTCGGGGGACTTTTGTAGGCATGGATCCCACCGGAGTAAGCAGCAGCCTGGGTACACGCGTGTCCCGCAGAGCCCTGGGCATCAGCAGCGTGTTTCTGCGGAGCCTCAGAAGCACCACCTTCCCTATGGTGACCCAGCCCAGGGATCAAAGTCCCCAGTATGGCTTCGACAGCCTTAACACATGCCTGCTGGAGTATCGCGATAAAGTTCACGCTCTAGAACAACTCAACGAACAGCTGGAGGAACAGATCAAGCAGTGCTTAGATAGGAAAGCCGCAAGTGCTGGGACATGGACTGGCCTAAAACAAGACTGGGAGGATGTCTATGTACAGGTAGGAGGATGTTTGACAGGGATTTAGCCTACACATCAAGCCTACATGTCAAACACTATTTCTTAAACAGTTTCCAGTGGAGATATCTAAATATTCTTAAAACCTTTAATATCCTTTATTTATCCTGATAATACACTTAAGCTCACTTTTTATACCCCACTGACAATTTGTTTTTAAACATAAATCTAACTAAATTTATGGAGATTTATGTTTGTTTGTTTTTAAACAATTTTACCATTTATTCTGAGAATATTTATTTATTATTTAGAGAGAGAGAGAATATTGCTAAACATCATATTAAAGTTAAAGGTGCACTATGTAGTATTTTTGCAGTAAAACATCCAAAAACCACTAGGCCAGTGTTATATATTTTGTTCAGTTGAGTTCTTACAATATCCCAAATGTTTTCAACTATTTGTAAATTATGAGAAAATTTTAACCCATGTTTTAACCAAGGAGCCGGGACGTGTGAGGGCATCTGTCAATTGCGTCATATCTGCGTTACCCTCGGTTTGCGGTTTTATTCTGCAGAAACCCTTTACTCTTTGTAGTGTGAACAAAAGTCATAGCAGCCGCTAAGCGAACGCACAGAGTAACTTCCTAACCTAATTTTAAACACACTTAAATGTATCTAATATGATAAACAGAGCTGCGTTACCTCATACATAATAATAGTGTGTTTGTGTAACAATCGCTCCAGCGGCCTTGCTCAGCTCATGATCTGCTTTCACACTACAGTAACATTAATAACTGCATCCATGAACATGATTTCTGCCCGAGTCCTATTCCGATTATTTCCCACCGGCTGTGAGATAAAGACCACATGTCCCAAGATTCTGCGCTCAAACTTGGCATCATCAAACTACGCCTTTGTTTTAAATAGGCGCCCTCTAGCGGATGGAAAACTTACAAAGTGTAGCTTTAATTAAAATATAATTAATTTCACCTCTGAGAGTGAAAAGACACTAGAGATCGGCAAAAAGATCTAGTGTAAAATCACAAACCTGACTCTCAGGGGAAACCCGAAATTACTGATTTAGGTTTTTTATTTCTTATGCATATGTTGTGATTAATTTATCATTATTTTAATCCATTTTCTATGTAAAGCACTTTGAATTATCATTGTGGGAACAGGTTTTATTTTAAAAATGTAACATTATATATCATACAATTTTGCTTCTAGTAAATAGTACATGCTAACATCTTCCTGCTTCCTATAAGGTCAGTGAGGCTATTCTGAACAACGCTCGACTTATGCTCCAGACTGAGAATGTTCAAGCCAATGCTGAGGACTTCAAAGACAGGTGCGAGTGTGATTTTGATCGCATTAGAAGTTTTCTGCATGAACAGGTTTTCAGCAAATGGTCTATAGTGTGTTTTTATGCACGATTGTGTAGGTACGAGAGTGAGCAGCCGTTCTGTAAAGCAGTGGAGGAGGAGATTAACTCTCTGTACAAAGTCATTGATGATGCAAACCTGACCCGGAGTGACCTGGAGAACGAGATCGAGAGCATGAAGAATGAGCTGATGAATCTGGAGCAAAGTCACATGGAGGTGAAATAAGAACAGCTCAATGATAAAATACTCTTTGAATTCCGGTGGTAAATCACGATCTTCTTTTGCTCTTCTTCAGGATGTGAGAGAGCTCTTTCAGCAGATGTCCGGGCTTGAGGTTGATGAGCCGGATGCTCCCACTGAGACCCGTCTGGACCAGATTCTAGCTTTCATCCGTTCCCACTGGGAGAAGGTCATTGAGAGGAACCGTGCTGAGGCTGACACATACCTTGAGTGCAAGGTAAACCATAGAATGTGAATCATTCATGTATACTCTCCCCTAAAGGATTATTAGGAACACCTGTTCAATTTCTCATTAATGCAATTCTCTAATCAACCAATCACATGGCAGTTGCATCAATGCATTTAGAATTAAGACCATCTCCTGAACTACAAACTGAATGTCAGAAGGGGAAATAAAGGAGATTTAAGCAATTTTGAGCATGTAAAATTCAGCATGGTTGTTGGTGCCAGACAGACCGGTCTGAGTATTTCACAATCTGCTCAGTTACTGGCATTTCACACACAACCATTTCTAGGGTTTACAAAGAATGGTGTGAAAAGGGAAAACATCCAGTATGCAGCAGTCCTGTGGGCGAAATGTTACCACTGTGCAGGCTGGTGGTGGTGGTGTAATGGTGTGGGGGATGTTTTCTTGGCACACTTTAGGCCCCTTAGTGCCAATTGGGCATCGTTTAAAGGGGTACTTCAGCGCTGGGAAGCTGAATCTGTATTTAAACTGGGTCATTAATGTAGTAGAAATGTGAAATTATTTTTGAATTTGGTGCTTTCTAGACTGAGAAAAGGCAGAAAATGTATTTTTGTCTCATGGGGATGAAAGACTACAATTCCCAGAATGCTTCGCTGCCCTGTCAGGCCATTCCCAAAGCCACCACTACTGGATTACAGTGACTGAGTTCAGAAAGTACAATTAAATACTGAACGTGTGTGTTCAATATAACGATCGAGTTGCCGCGTGAGTCTCACAGCAGACTGAGATTAGTAGTCAGATTACTTTTTTTGATGAGCTCTCGTGATGAGAGCTGAGGTAATCGCGACCACATTCGCGGCATACATTCACAACGCGTTTTCAGTTCATGCCTTTGGAAGCTTAACTTTCATAGAAATTAATTTAAGAAGTTAAAACACTTACATTGCTTAGCATCCGTTTAAATTAATGCCTGTAGCTGAGCTGTGCTGTAAGTGTGATCTCCATTCCCCATGCACGAGTTGAAAACATGCGGAAATGGCTCCCTCTGCTGGCTGTAGTCTTTAGGCTCTGGGCAAACATTCCTCTCGTGACGCAAATGCATAAATCTCTCGTCTCAGGGGGATATAAGAGGGGGGAGCATGATCATTTGAATATACTCCAGGGTTTCTACTGATACAAAGCCATATGTTAATCGCTGAAGTAACCCTTTAAATGCCACGGCCTACCTGAGCATTGTTTCTGACCATGTCCATCCCTTTATGACCACCATGTACCCATCCTCTGACGGCTACTTCTAGCAGGATAATGTACCATGTCTCAAAGCTCCAATCATTTTAAATTGGTTTCTTGAACATGACAATGAGTTCATTGTACTAAAATGGCCGCCACAGTCACCAGATCTCAACCCAATAGAGCATCTTTGGGATGTGGTGGAACGGGAGCTTCGTGCCCTGGATGTGCATCCCACAAATCTCCATCAACTGCAAGATGCTCTCCTATCAATCTGGGCCAACATTTCTAAAGAATGCTTTCAGCAGCTTGTTGAATCAATGCCACATAGAATTAAGGCAGTTCTGAAGGAGAAAGGGGGTCAAACACAGTATTAGTGTGTGTTCCTTATAATCCTTTAGGTGAGTGTACATACACACACACACACACACACACTCACATATATATATATATATATATATATATATATGGTTACACTTTATTTTAGGGTTCAATTAGCATGCATATTACTATATTGGTTGTTTATTAGTACTTATAAAGCACATATTAATGCCTTGTTCTGCATGATAATATTTTACATCCCTTAATCCAATACCTAAACTTAAACGCTACAAAAACTACCTTACTAACTATTAATAAGCAGTACATTATTAATTTATTGAGACAAAAGTCTTAGTTAATAGTGATTATGTGTTCCCCATATTAAAATGTTACTATATACACTACCAGTCAGACGTTTGGACGTTTCCCATCAAAGTCAATGACTTGACTGGTAGTTTGTATATACAGCTCTGGAAAAAATTAAGAGACCACTTAACATTGATTTTTCATTCATTGATTTTTGAATTTTTTCCATAGTTGTATATACAGTCAAAACAAAATTTATTCAGACAACTTCAACATTTTTTCACATTATCACAGTTTATTCGCTACAGTTTAGAAAATGGTAATAAAATATGGCAAGAACTTAATTTATGACAAGTGTTAAACTGTGTCAGAACAAAAATCCCAAACTTTTCAAAGGTAGTGTCAATGTGATCGAATAGGCTAAATACATACAAAATATATTTTACTACTGTAAATGTTAAAAAATATCCAAAAGTTATAAATTCTGCAAAAGTATTGTATGTTGTTACAGATTATTTCCTTTAGGATCACGTTGGGGTCCTGATCAGCTTGTTGGGATTTATTTTGCGATAATGACCAACAGACCGAATATTTTCCCTGTCATAACATAAAAATATGTATGTACACCCCTACGTGTGAATGTGCAGCAGGCGAACAGTGGGAAAAGCAAACTGAGTCCAGAAGAAGAGGAGCTGGAGAGTCTGAAGACGGACTGCAATGATGCCGGGTGCAAGATTAAGAGTCTGCAGGCCGAGACCGAGTCTATTAGAGCTCTGGTAGGACAACCTTCTCAAAGTGTGATGCAAAAATCATAAAGTAAACCATATTCAATTCACTGAAACTATGAATGATCACTGCAGAAACGAGGCCTGGAGAATGCCATCAACGATGCCAAGCACTGGCATAGCATTGAGCTCCAAAATCTGGGCTCTGTGATCGGAAAGCTGGAGGGCGAGCTCAAAGAAGTCCGTGGGGACATCGAGCAGCAGCGTCAGGACTATGAAACATTGCTCAACAACAAGAGGAAGCTGGAGATGGAGATCGGAACATATCACGGGATACTGGACGGAGAGGAGAGCAGATACTCGACGTGAGGCTCGTTTTCAATCTGCTTATGACAGGAGGACAATGACTGAAAATAACTGACTTCATCCTCGTTTCTCAGAAGCAGAAACTAGTTTCATTTTCTGTGATACCTGACAGATCTCTCAGGGGATGTTGTATGTAACCACAGTGTTGTTCTGTACTGTAGGTTCCCCGGTGGTTCTTCAGTGCCTGAGGGACCAATTGATCCCACAACATCTACATCTGAACCACAGGGCTATGCACAGACGGAAGGTACGGTTTCAATGCAATATGTTTTATAGAGAAAATAAGTAGAAAATATGAAGAGATAATTGAGTTTTTTTTGGAGATAAAAAACATGTTCTGATGTCCTTTGTCAGATTCTAACGATCCTGACGCTCCAGAAGAAAGAAAAAATGAATGAAATATCTCATTATTCTCTGCTAAAATCTGTTTCTCCTCACTTGTAGTTTACAGCATATATATATACTACATGAGTGCTGTGCAGGTTAAGAAATAAATAAAAACATAAGACATAAATTAAACAAACATTATCATTTTTATTTTGCTGAAGATTTGACTCTCGAGTTGCTTCTCTAGCCTCTGTATATTCTGATCATATCCTGTTTTACGCCCACAAGTACCAAAGCCATAAATGATAGAGTGGGAAATATGAATAATTGACTGGTCAAAACTGAAGCTCCTTAATACCATAATGACACCTTGTGGTTATAATGACACGTCTATGAAACAGCCACTTAGACATTACTTCAAATCCATGTTATCGTTCTGAACTATCATTTCTTTGTTTAGGAAATCCTCAAATAACACGTTTACTGCATGCATGGGGGGAACGACGCAAAGCTACAACAAAAGACAATAGCTTACTGACATTTCTAATACAAATGGGTAACCATAGTGTGTTTTTAAGAAGAGCAGTCCCGCATTTACACAAATTTAAGCAGTTTACTTAAATGTACTATATTTTTAAAAAAGTGCAAATTCATGCAAACTTTAAAGAAATGACAGTCTAACATAGTATACATTAATAACAAGTTATTCTTTCCATCAGCAACTGGATGTTATTCATGCTAGAGTGTAAGAATTATGCATAATCCAGCAGATTTCATTTCTCTGGCCTCGTTGGGTCTCCAATAACCGAGAAGCATCCAGCACAGTAACGGGCCGGTTTCTTTGTGTTAGCAGAATTGGCTCTTTTCAGACGGAATCCAAAACTGCTGACCCTCACGTCCTATCAACATCAGCACAGCTGTAATATGCTACATATGAACAAATAGGTCTGATTGAGTCACAAACACACTTCTCACCTGTGAGTTTCCTAGTGTTACGCTTTCTGACGGCTGTGGATCTGATGGTTGGACCAGTAGAGGTGTCTGGAAGATGAACAACTAATGTCAATATAACCAGCTTTAATGATGTGTTTTGGGTTTATTCATTTCATAAGAAGATTCTTATACCTTCTGAAGTGGCTCCATGGGAAAAGCAGCTGAGAAGTTCAGCATAGAGATGAGCAGCAACACCAGCAGGGCTCTTTGCATGTTCCCAGTCATCCTTCACACTCATACTAACAGCAAACAGGCACGCGTTTGTTCAATTAAAACACAGCTCAAAGGGTGTGACCCGAAGTTGTTGTGCGTCACAGGGAAAATGACGGCACAGGGCGGCATTGTGTCCATAAAATCAATGTTTATTTAAGACATTTAGGAATTATGTGAAAAAGAATATTTTAGTCCCACACAAACTCTCTCAGTTAATGCCGTTCCTTCAGGTTAAATCGAAATGTTTTTCAATGATAAGACGACCGATTCGATATTCGTCCCAGGTGAGCTCTCCCATCTCATACGGAGGTAGCTGAGGAATATATTCAAACACATACAGAAAATGTGATCCATATACATATATATTAGATTTCTGGAAAACGTAAACTTGATTCTCATTTGTGTGACTTATAAACTACAATGTGCAACGCTATAAAAAGAAGAACGATTACAGTTAATAATAAATTAAAAGTAGAAATACTGCATCACAATTAAAAGTTACTACAAATATAAATCATAAAATAAAATCAGCAGAGAAATGCAGTATTGGTAATATGAGACAGAAAATATAAACCGTGTTCAAAATTCACAGTCAGTGATCCTATGTGTTATTTGAAAAAGCATGAAGTTAAAAATGTATACGCCTATACAGTCATAAACCATAATTTGGACATTCTTTGCACAAAGCACGAGGGAACGTTCGTTTTAAATCTCCTCAACTTAGAGACATAGAGACATGATTCCTCCCTAACTTTGTCAGTTAATGTCAATTTCACTCTCCCTCTTTTTGGTATGTGTGCTGATTCTCAAAAAATGAGAGAAAATGAAACAGAAAAAGACATGTGATTAGATGGGCACATCACAACCCATCCATCCAGTACATGTGGTGCTGGTGATCGGCAATCCCAAAAATCAAAAACATCTACTACACATTAAACCCTGACCAAAAAATTATTCAAGTGTTTAAATCATAGTCCATGTAAAGTGGAAAGTCATGGCACATCTAGCAGATGTTTTGCACAGACACATAAGAGGTCATTCGCTCACATTACACTTTCATCATGTTCTGCAAAACAGCAACTTTAGTTACGAGCAATATCCCAATTCGATTCGTACTTGAATTCTTGATAAAAATAGAATTAAAAACAGCTTTATCCTCATTAATCATACCTACTTGATTATACTCTCCCAATTATGGCATGGGTTAACAGTGGTTAACTTTCACCTGTCTAGAAATCTAAATTGGCTTCCAGTTAAGAGGAATACAATTACAAAATGTCTGCGTGTACATGATCTTACCCAACGGATGCTTAAAAAGGGCCCAGAATACACAGAAAACAGTGCAAAAGTGCGTTTTTTTTTTTTTTAGCAGAAGTGCGGCCCATGTGAATGTCTTTGAATGCATGTATGAAGTCTACGTTTGGTCGTCAAAAGAACAGGATTATGTCACCATTAAAGGTGTACTGGCATATCTGCTTTAAGGCTTTTCTTAGAATAAAAGCCTGAATAATGGTACCTCTGATGCAAACATGTGAACCAAGAATCATAAATGCTTTGTGTTAGAATAATCAGTACAAAAATCTCTTTTTTTTTCTTTTAAATAACCAAAATGTCCTGGGAGCCTGTGGCGTTAAGTCGGCTGTAAGGGTATACAGCCTACCCCTACCCCACCCTCATGGCTAACCATCGGTGCCATAAGCGTCCAGCGGTTCGTTTCTGGGTCGTACATTTCCAAAGAGCTGAGATTGGACTGTCCATCGTAACCTCCCACTGCATAGAGTCGACCGCAGTTGGCCACTAAAGAAATGCGGCTGCGTCGAGTGTTCATGGCCACCAGATGGCTCCACTGATCTGTTATTGAGCTGTAAACCTCAGCTCCACTGAGGAAAGCAGAGCCGTCGTAACCTCCTGCCACATACAGATTACTGCCGACGGCTGCAGCCCCGTGCCGACAGCGCTTGTTTATCATGGAAGCAACAGGGTGCCATAATGCTGTATGCTGGTTATAGTACTCCACCTAGTGGCAGAGACATGAAACAACAAGGAGTATTCACAAATTCACATATTGTATTGTCATTTATATCAGGGGTTTTCAAACTTTATGATGCCAAGGATACCCAAATATGATGAGCCTTTTATGAGGGACCCCCTTCCCAAAATCAATCTATTTTATGTATGAAAAAAAAACATTTAAACTCTTAGATAAATAGTAAGTGTGACATTATAAATACAACATATTGTTTTTAAACTTAAATCAGCTATACTTAAAGGAAGTGTATGTAAGATTGTGGCCAAAATTAGTTCTGCAATCACTTTCAAATGACTGTAGAGCGCTGTATCCCTCTCCCTCTGACTCGAGGTTGCCAGATTGGCTGTAGGATCAGGAACGTTTGTAGATCTGCAGATGTGGTAACTAGAGCAGATCTGGCAACCCGGATGCGGATACACTACTGACTTTGTGATTGGTCGATAGGTGGAGGGCGGAGCTTCAGGCCAAAACACAACATGTCATCAACATCAGTTGAGGGCTGCAACAACAACTTTTAAATGACAATATCCTGGCCGGACTACTGTTGTCAGTGATAGAAGTATTTAAAATGACATGATTTCTTAATGTCTAGAGACATATCAGGGCCATTTTATGATTAATTGAAATACATTACTTACATACAGTTCCTTTAATGTTGGATGTACAAATATAAGCAGCTTACGTACTGCGTTAAGAACCACAGTGAGCAAGATAAAGGGGACTATAGTAAGAACAGCACACTAGAAAGACACAAAGCAAACATACAATTCTGGAAAGTACGGCAAGAAAGGTGAGAAACATTTATAAATGAAACCGCTAGAATGTTCTGTAGACTTTATCCATTTTTGTTTTGTCTTTTTACTCTCTTAAATTGTTTTGGGACCCCTTAGAACCTTCTGAAGGACCCCTGGGGGTCCCTGGACCCCAGTTTGAAAACCCCTGATTTATATCATCAATTCATAGTTTTCAGTCACGTGACTTGTGCGGAGCCTTGGAGGGCAAAACCGCCACAGAACTCTATTGAACTGCAGCACAAGCCTGTCAAATTTCCATCTTAAAACTAAAATATGTGAACAAGATGCACGTTTCGGGCACTTATTATACAGTAGGGGTGTGAACCTACACTGGTCTCACGGTTAGGTCCGATTACGATTATCATGTCATCGATTTGGTTTAATTTGAAATCACGATGCATCACGGTGCATTGACTTTTGTCAATAAATACAAGCAGTCAGATATATGAACGGAGCCTTTAATTTTACCTGTTCAATTAAAACAAGCTCCTAAAATGTATTCAACATCAAACAAAACTCAAGTCTACACAAAAGGAAATACTAAAAGCCACTTTAAGAGGTGGTTTGGGCTGCCTTACAGTCATAACTTAAGTCTAAATGCATCTGGTTGTTGAAACCACATATGTAAAATATTTATAAATAAACGTATGAGAGCGTGTTATAGGCTATATGATGTTATAGCCAGATATGACAGTACTATGCAGCACACATTGCCACAGACCAGTATCTCTTCATCAAGCCAATGCACAAACTACCGCACATTAAACCGAGAGTAAAGTCATAAGTGCTCAACATGCAAACATCTTCATTAAAGTGCTGTGGCCACACTCGCTCATATTGCTGTCTTTGATTTTAAAATGATCTGATGATCAATAAAACGCAGCTCATATCTGCTGTTTTCACGTTTTCGACGTGAACTCCATTAAATCTGCATATAGTGCAGAAACTGAACAGATTTATATCCGTTTTGCAGATACACATTTATGTACCCAAGTGTAAATAAAATGGTTTTGATAAATCAGATAGCTTTGATTTACACACAGCATGTGTGCGTGTTCTCCAGGTCATGCAGCTTCGTCATAGAAGCCGAAATGTGCCCAGATGTGGATTTTTAAAGTAGTTGGAGCATTTTTAATTACTCTCACTCGCCTCCCTCTGCCATTGTATGCTACCACGACAATTTACGTGCGTGATAAATGACGTCAGAAAATAATCAGTACTTTATAACCGGTTATGGTCTATTACTGAACCGATACCGAATCGTTACACAATAAGAATTTACACCTTACACAATAAGAATCCTTGCCACAGCAACCTACCCTTAAAGTGCCGTAATCTACTAAAACAGTGATATTAAAAGATCAAATTCAGTTAACACCCTTTTTGATGATGCATACTATATAGAGGCGAATTAATGAGCCAAGAATATGAACGTAACACCTTTTCTTTATAATGGGTTTCGATGGAAAAAACCCTAACAAGAAACCTTGTGTTGCACAAATATTCTGCATTCCGGTACAAAATAAGCAACATCAATATGGTGTATACTGAATTTGGTCTATCACTGTCTTACTGCATTAATACTGACTACAAACCTGGTAAAAATGACTGGCGGGTAACGGAGGAAAGCCTTGTTTTGCCCTCCAGGTTCCTTGAAGCGTGACGACACGTGAAAACTATGAATTGAATTATGATGTTCACCTACTGTGTTGAAGATCTGTAGACCATCATGACCGCCTGAAACATATATTCTGCCTTCAAACACAGTAACACCAGCAGCACTGCGGCTTGCGCTCATTTCTGTAACTATTGTCCATCTGGTAACACAAGAAACACACACACACACACACAAAATCAGACATTTTGATTCCAAAGAACCACAGCAAAAACGTTGCTATTGAGCAAGCCTTTACATTAAATATTAATACATTAACAAATTAAATTATTAAACTAAACATCCGTGTAATAAGTAAGCACTGCTCCAAGTAAGTATTCAAAGAATCAAAATGAAGAACACAAAGAAATTATACTAGAACAAACAATATTAATTACATTAATTTGCTATTTTTATGATTCATATATTAACAAATGCAACATTGTATATGTCATGGTTTTAATTGAGTAAGTCAAAACTATAGTGCTATAGTGTCATATAAACAAAAAAAACAACATTTATTATTAATAATGATATAATAGTAGTAGGCTATATTTACTCTCTCTATCATAAAGCAGCGCTCAAATATCGAACAGTCCATGATAGGACATTTTAAATTAAATATAGTTCAGCCAAGATTAAATAAGCATTTGATTATAATAAAGCGCTGTATCGTAAAGGCTATTGCTCTTAAACGTCTTAGTTGGTTTGTTTGTTTTTTCAAAATAATATTTTCCATTTCTTAAAATGCTGATTAGTTGATTTACAAATGAATCATGTGGCAAAACATTATCTGAAAAAAAATGTAGGACTCACCTGTCAGTCTCTGGGGAATAGCACTCGACTGAATTTAGAGAGGACTTGCCATCGTATCCACCACACACATATATATGGCCATCAACTACAACTGTTCCCATCGCACTGATGTAGAAGGAAGAGACAAAAGCATCATACATATGCACATAAAACTCTTTGCATAAACAATTTAGCTTCAAAATAGCTTCTGAAATAATATACAGCTCTGGAAAAAATTAAGAGACCACTTAACATTTATTTCTCAATATTAAGTGGTCTCTTAATTTTTTCCAGAACTGTATATTAAATATATTTACACAATTTCATGATTTCGTACCTGCGTTGAGTATTCATGCTAGCAACTTTTGTCCACGTGTCAGTTTCTGGGTTGTAAACTTCCACTGTTCTAAGCCGCGATTGACCGTCGTATCCACCAATGGCATAAAGCAGCCCATTCACAACAGCAACACCCACTCGACTGCGGGCCGTGCTCATAGGTTGGCATCGCTCCCAACAGTTTCCAATGGGATCGAATACCTCCACCACATTTAATGAGTCACCTGTGCATGAAACATTGTCTCATCAACAGTACACTTGACAGTAACTAACTCAGTAGTTTTCTGAAAGCACAGTGTGAGGTACCAGCACTGTTGAGGCCCCCGACCGCATAGATTAATCCTGCGATGGATGTGCAACATCTCTGTCGGGTTTTATAGGCTGGAAGGTGCGGCCGTCGCTCCGGCATCAGATGGTAATCTTTCGCCTCATCAACAAGGTCCCTGTTAAGAGTAAAATGCATTTACATGTATGGATACTTTTGGAAATGCACAAACAATAAAAAATATGAATCCCCACATCCTTTCAAAAATTCCATCCGCCTAATAATAATTGTTTACATTACATAAAGCAATGAAGTCACCAATGGTTTTAATGGTGCAAATAGTGTGCCTTGTTGGCTAGTGCTATTCGCTCACGCTCCGCCTAACAATGCCTAGATGGGCAAAACAAGATTTAAAAAAAACTTGCATATTGCAACGTTTCCAGTGGAACAATCAGTAAAGCGCAAGGCTGAAGGATCTTGACTTTGATGCAATAATTGTACAAGTAGCTCAGATATACATCGCAATGGGGATTAAAACATCTATCACAAATTATCACAACTTCCTTGTCAAGCTGACTTGAAGTATAGTATATAGATATTTTTCTTACAGCGCTTCGCTTCAGAAGGCCTTTATTAACCCCGGAGCCATGTGGAGCAGTTATATGATGGATAGATGCACTTTTATAATTGATAGATACACTTATGATAGATAGATACACTTTTATGCACTTCAAAAAAGAAACAGTCATTCACTGCCATTATTAAGCTTGAAGAGGCAGGACATTTTTTAATATAACTCAGATTGTATCCGTCTGAAAGAAGAACGCCATATACACCTAGGATGACTTGAAGGTGAGTAAATCATGGGCTAATTTTCATTTTTGCGTGAACTACCCCTTTAAATATTGCATTGGAAATGTATTTTCTGCAGATCTGGATCTTATTTTGGACTCTAAACAGTGTGTTTTGCCAAAAGGTCCATTTATAGAGCATAAGTTATCTGAAAGAAACGTGCCTGCATTTGTGGCAGCAGCGTACGAGCTCATCTTGTTGGACTCTGTCAGCGAGGAATTGAGGTCGACACAGAGGCAGTCGGGTTTTAGACAGTAACTCCGGTAACCGTGGCTCCCGATCTTCACGTGCATGTCGCACCCACGCCAGCACAGCCTCAAACACCTACAAACAACAAACTAGATCAGGTTCGCTCGCATTTTATAGAGCAGGGTTCCTCAAACTCAGTCCTGGAGCACTACGGTCCTGCAGAGTTTAGCTCCAATCCTAATCAAACACACCTTCCTGTGATTTTCTAGGCTGTGTCGGAAAACCTAGGCAGTATTTTCCAGGTTTCAGACACAGCCCTAGTGATCCTGAATACCTTGGTTAGCTTGTTCAGGTGTGTTTGATCAGGAGCTAAACTCTGCAGGACAGTGGCCCTCCAGGACCGAGTTTGAGGAAACCTGTCAAGTCTGGAGTCTTGTTAAAGAAAACACCCAAAACTGTGAAGCAATGAAAACGTGATTTACATCCATCATTCAGTACCATCCTGTTCTTGTGACTTTAAGTTTGTCATTAGAATCTGACCTGCTCCTCTGCTTGGATATTGAGCTCATCGCAGCCCACGAGCTCAAACACCTCCTCCGGCCGAAGGGCCAGGAACTCCTCGGACAACGATACCTCCACAAAGTGCTGATGAACGAAGATGTTGGCTGCATCGTAAAGTGTGGTGCACATCATAGTCTCTGCGAACTGCCGTACACCAAGGCAATTCTTCGGATGCAACCTGTAAATAAGAAGAGCAAGTCTAGAGCAATCTGTGTATGTGCAATTATATCGCCTTTTTATAATCTTTACAACTCCATAACCTGAGAGAAGCTTGTCACAGTTATTACTTAATGGCCTAATTGTGATTATTCCATCCTATCATTATTATTTGATTATACAAATATGTAAACACATTAGTGTTTAAAAGCTTGTGATTGTAATTTTTTGTATTTACTTATGATGTAATGCCAAATCAGCAGCAATGGCTATATTCATGGCAATCAGCAGTATCCCTTCAATACATTGTTTACAATAATTTAACAATATTATCTTAAAAACAATCACTATACAAAATCAGGCATATCCATCAATAACAACAATAGTCATAATAACAACAATTACATAGAATCTATCAATTGTAATATTTGACAAAAAATCTAAAATTACTCACGGAGAAATCTTTTTAAAAATATCCATTGATGTGTTTTCTGAATAAAACCGTGGTCTAATATTAATTAGAAAAGGACGTTTTATTAAAATATGTTTCACACTTGTGAAATTCTTACACAAATCACAAACCGGTTTCTCTTCCCCCTTCAATAAATATGAATGAATGAGTCTTGAATGTCCAATTTGGCATCTCGTATATATACCACGGTCATATCTGTTTTCAAAATAATAACTAATAACTTCTTGATATAAAACTGGATTCACCTCATATAATTTATCTGTAATTATTTATGTTTTTAAGAAAAGTCTCTTAAGCTCAACAAGGCTGCATTTATTTGATCAAAATACATTAAAACAGTAATGATAAATATTTTAATCATTTAAAATCTTCAGTGTCACATGATCCTTCAGAAATCATTATAATATGCACTAGAAACATTTCATTATTAATGCTGAAAACAGTTGTGCAGCTTAAAACGGATGATAATATTTTTCAGGATTCTTTGATGAACGGAAAGTTCAAAAGAACATTTATTTGAAACAATTTAACAATGTAAAAGTATGTCATTTTTACTTTTGAGCAAATTAATGTATCCTCGCTGAATAAAAGTATTAATTTCTGTAAAATCATACTGATCTTTAAACCAGTAGATATTATTATATAGTCATCTTATCATCTTACAATTACAATATGATATTAATAAATCATTATTTGCATTTTTTTCTGCCTTAAACTACTGCATTGTTTATTAATACATTGTTAGCTAACTGTGTGATTTGTCTATGTACTTTTCTGAAATCCATAACTTGGACTTTTTTGATAACAAATCACTCTAAATTGTAATGTAATTGTAATGTAGATGCATGAATTTTCTGTTAACCTGCTTTGAGACGATATGTATTGTGAAAAGCGTTATACAAATAAGTGTGAACTGAATTGGTTTACTGTACCTCTGCTGTAGAAAAGAGCAGCAGGCATCTTTGACATTTTGAAGCTGCAGGAAACTAGCCCCTATCAGGAGGGCCTGGACGTTCTGCTGGTCTATGGCTAAGTGTCCATTGTAGGCAAAGTTTATTAGGGCTTCAAGTGCACTGTTTAGAGGGAAAACAGATGAAAATATTAACACACTTACAAACAAACAAAAAACCATGGGTGCTTCTCATTTTTTATCTGTGCATCCTCGTTTCCTTTCCTTGTGTCTAAGCTCCACCCCTTTAGGATGTGAGGGAAGGATACGCCTGTGTATCCTCACCTCCACGTGTTGCAATTAAAGAATTGAGATGTCCTTCAAGAAGGCTGAGTTCAATTGGCTTCCAGGTAACATGTTGCAGGACGGAGAAGTGAGGAAACGAGGAAGCATCAATTTGGGTATTGAGGCCCTGTCCCAAATGGCACACTTCATGTGCACTTTCGGTCTTGTGGACTTCAATGGCCGCAGCGTGTCCATTCAATTCACAAGACCGTAGGGTGTCCCATACGTCATTTAAGCTTAAAGAAGGGTGCTTGTGAGTGCCCGTTTGCGGCTGCTATGCAAGCAGTATTGGGTAAGTTACTCTAAAAAAGTAATTAATTTCTAGTTACTAATTACATCTTCAATAGTGTAAATAGATTACTGTACAGATTACGCTCCCCAAAAAGTATTTTATTACTTATTACTTTCGAAATCCTATAATCAACCTCGAGTTAAACGATTAAAGGAGACATGAAATGGCTCTTAATTCATTCAAAATACATAATATAAAACTACATAAATTATTCTTATTAACTGACCAAAGTATAACAAATGTAAGAAGGATACATACAAAACATGCATTTTAAAGTTAGACTTTAAATGTTGATGTTAATTCCACTATTGTATTATATGTAATTGTTCTACAGTCTAAACACAGTATTTAGTTCAATTACTTGTGAAGTAACTGTAATTACACAAAAAATACGAGTAATCCCTTACTTTACTTTTTCAAAATTACAGTAACTAATTACTTATTAACTAGTTACATCCAACACTGCCCGCGAGTTTGTGAGTTATGCAAAGGACTTCTAACCGCCAGTCAAAGCGGCATTATGTTTTGAAAGTGCGGACTCAGTGGAAGACCGAGAGGGTTTAAGATTGGAACATACTCTGCAGGAACAAAGAAATTTGTTTGTTTTCTCGAGGTGGCAAAAACGAGAACAAAGGTCGTTCTGGCCAGTATATTCCATACTTCACGAGAAAAGCAGGTGCCAAACATCCAATTATCACACAATACAGGTCCTTCTCAAAAAATTAGCATATTGTGATAAAGGTCATTATTTTCCATAATGTAATGATAAAAACTAAACTTTCATATATTTTAGATTCATTGCACACCAACTGAAATATTTCAGGTCTTTTATTGTTTTAATACTGATGATTTTGGCATACAGCTCATGAAAACCCAAAATTGTTGTCTCAAAAAATTAGCATATCATGAAAAGGTTCTCTAAACGAGCTGTTAACCTAATCATCTGAATCAATTAATTAACTCTAAACACCTGCAGAAGATTCCTGAGGCTTTTAAAAACTCCCAGCCTGGTTCATTACTCAAAACCGCAATCATGGGTAAGACTGCCGACCTGACTGCTGTCCAGAAGGCCATCATTGACACCCTCAAGCGAGAGGGTAAGACACAGAAAGACATTTCTGAACGAATAGGCTGTTCCCAGAGCGCTGTATCAAGGCACCTCAGTGGGAAGTCTGTGGGAAGGAAAAAGTGTGGCAAAAAACGCTGCACAACGAGAAGAGGTGAGCGGACCCTGAGAAAGATTGTGGAGAAGGACCGATTCCAGACCTTGGGGGACCTACGGAAGCAGTGGACTGAGTCTGGAGTAGAAACATCCAGAGCCACCGTGCACAGGCGTGAGCAGGAAATGGGCTACAGGTGCCGCATTCCCCAGGTCAAGACACTTTTGAACCAGAAACAGCTGCAGAAGCGCCTGACCTGGGGTACAGAGAAGCAGCACTGGACTGTTGCTCAAATTTTCCAAGTCATTCGGAAATCAAGGTGCCAGAGTCTGGAGGAAGACTGGGGAGAAGGAAATGCCAAAAGGCCTGAAGTCCAGTGTCAAGTCCCCACAGTCAGTGATGGTCTGGGGTGCCATGTCAGCTGCTGGTGTTGGTCCACTGTGTTTTATCAAGGGCAGGGTCAATGCAACTAGCTATCAGGAGATTTTGGAGCACTTCATGCTTCCATCTGCTGAAAAGCTTAAAGGAGATGAAGATGTGGTTTTTCAGCACGACCTGGCACCTGCTCACAGTGCCAAAACCACTGGTCAATGGTTTACTGACCATGGTATTACTGTGCTCAATTGGCCTGCCAACTCTCCTGACCTGAACCCCATAGAGAATCTGTGGGATATTGTGAAGAGAAAGTTGAGAGATGCAAGACCCAACACTCTGGATGAGCTTAAGGCCGCTTTCGAAGCATCCTGGGCCTCCAGAACACCTCAGCAGCGCCACAGGCTGATCGCCTCCTTGCCACGCCGCACTGAATCAGAAAGAGAAGCAGTCATTTCTGCAAAAGGATTCCCGAACAAGTATTGAGTGCATAACTGAACATTATTAATTGAATGTTGACTTTTTTTGTATTAAAAACACTTTTTTTTTTTATTGGTCAGATGAAATATGCTAATTCTTTGAGATAGAAATTTTGGGTTTTCATGAGCTGTATGCCAAAATCATCAGTATTAAAACAATAAAATACCTGAAGTATTTCTGTTGGTGTGCAATTCATCTAAAATATATGAAAGTTTAATTTTTATCATTACATTATGGAAAATAACGAACTTTTAACACATATGCTAATTTTTGGAGAAGGACCTGTAGTTCTCGGACACCCGCAAGAAAAAAAGTTCTGCTCAGACGATGTGTCGAAAACAAGCTGCGCGAACTCCCAAACCAGAATGACATCATTTTGTTCTTGCAGCCCTGGGAGCGAGAACTTTTTTCATTTGGGACAGGGCCTGAGAAGCACCCCATATCTAGAGATCTTGATCGCTGATTGGTTTAGTATCTTCACCTGGGATCCATGCCCTGCATGACGATCTCATCCTGTTTGCATTCCACCATGTCATTGGTAAACATGGCATGAAAGTATGGAATCGAAGCAGCTAGGACTATTCTGTGAGCACTGAATTTGTGCTCTCCGACCTGCATACACACAGACAGATGCACAAATCATGATCAGAAATCATCTCATACACATAAATACCTAAAATGTCCTGGTTCAGTGTTGATAATGAGACATTCAGTTGCATTTTTGAAAAATTAGCCTTCCACCCAAATGATCACAAAGTATTTTCTAGGGTCAAAATGAACGGAAATTTAAAATTTAAATGAATGTAGTAGGAAATGTGGGAAAAAATAACGGAACAGTGATGCATTTTATACTAAACCTTTACCATAATCCTTAGTATGATCTGTAATATGTACAATAAGCCAGCTGTCAGTCAGCAAAGACATGCGTACAGCAGGTCAGGTGGAAGAGATAAAGTGGATTATTGCTCTCTGTGACCCACATAAAGGGCTGATGATGCAACAGTTATAGCACAGACTGAGCACAGGTTTCATTAACTGATGCTTCTGCTAATGGTGCTTTATACAGCTACATAATATATATATAGGCTCAGTTTCACAGACAGGGCTTAGACTAAACTAGGATTAGGCCTTAGTTCAATTAGGGCATTTAAAGTAACCTTTTATAAACGTGCCCTAGAAAAAAAAACATTACTGGTGTGGTGTGCTTCAAACAATGCCACTGACATATTTTAAGATACATCCGTGCGAGTTTCTTTCAGTTATAACACCTCAAAGCTTAAGCCTTATCTGTGAAACGGGGGGTTAATGTTTAATTTTTTAACACCTTATGTCTCTATTATGTTCTACATTTCTTTCCTCTTGAGCCACAGAAACGGCATTTCTGTTACTGCAATTACTGTTGCATGCTTTATTGAGGTGCTTTTAAGAAATAAACCTTAACTGCACTTAAAGGCGGCTGAATATGGCATAGTATAATCAGTGGTTCTCAAACAGCGGGCTGGTACACTCAAATTTGTTTAAAATGGGCTTTAAAATAGGCTAAAACAGCCAGACATTATTATTTTAATTAAATTATTTTCATATTCGTTTAAAAAAATATTTTAATTAATTCCCTCAACAACTTTATCACTAAAAAAGTAATGAACATTTCAAATTATTAGAATTTTTCCCCCCAGTTATGTCAATGTACAATATTTTGTTTCATAGAAATATGTATGAGGGGAAAATCTAGCTAAAACTGCTGTTTAAATAACCCAAACAATTCAAGATATATTGGATATCAAGCTCTTACAGGTGTTTCTATTAAGCACAGCTTGACAATATAGTTAAACATTAAACATGAGGAAATGACAACTTCTTAACAGACCATGGAAGGCAAATTCACCACACAGGCTTTTTATAATTTCTCTACAGGTCAAAATAAAAATAGCAGGATGTAATGTTCCTCTTCCGTGCTTAAGCAGTTTAAAATGTACAGCTCATATCTGCAGCTGATGAGGATGTTAGCTACATGCTAGCACATAATACTAGAATACATCGCCTTTAAAACTGATACAAAATATAGAAAAATCAATTTCAAGAGATGTATGCAATGAGACGCATTAACAAACGACCTGGTAGCCTTAAAAATGACAGCTCTTCCTTCAGCTAACAGTGTCTGTACTTCACTAGCCTCTACCATGCTGACAGCCTAGTGCTACCTGGTTAGCATTTCACTAGCAAATTAACCCTAACAAAGAAAAGCACAGTACTTTTAGGGTAACATCACACAGTTTCCCTTGTCGTCGGATCTCCTCCATCACTGCATATCCACGAGCGGGCAAATCGGCGACAGAAAAATGCATCAAATCTTCTAATTCTTCAAAAATCGTGTCACCCATCGTCATTGATGGACTGGAGACGATACTTTTTGTCCAAACCGAGACGCCGTAGATCGAGCTGTTTTACTGAGTACCCTCCACTGGCGGTGTCAGTTCCTTATTATTTATGCAGGGGTCATATACTGCTCACATCAGATTTATTGTGGATGTAATGGTCTTATTCATGTGAATCACATGTAGTTGCTACATCATGGCTTAGTTGAGTTCAGCTCACGTGACAGTTTTGCACAGCTCTCTCTCTCTCTCTCTCTCTCTCTCTCTCTCTCTCTCTCTCTCTCTCTCTCTCTCTCTCTCTCTCTCTCTGTGAGACAAGTCTCAAGTCCTTCACAGCTAGACACGGTTGAATTCGTAATAGCCAGCGTTGGGAAAGTTACTTTGAAAAGTTAAGTTTTGTTACATTGTGTTACTCCCTTAAAAAGTAACTCATTGCGGTAGTTACTTTAAGTAACGCGTTGCGGTACTTTTACGTTACCTTTTCTTACGTGGGCTTGGCTCGTTTGTTTTTTCTGTATTTTTATTACAAAAAAGTTCTATTTTTGTGCAAATGTAAAGACCCTTTACCCCCAAAATTGAAATAATAAGCTGCGGTAAAAATGCAAATTCACGCATGTACAGTAGAGGGCGCAGCTCAAACAAACCTTTCAGCTCTTTCATTCTGGATAATGGAAGAATAGAAACACTCATAATTCACCAATAAAAACTAAAAATCTTAGTAATTTTTGCTCATAGTTTAACTGAACCATCGATACTTCAGTATCTTTTTGGATACTGTGTATAAAATAAATTAGCAATATATTTTACTCATGCCGTATTGGAATTGGTGACTTGTAACTTGTGTTGGAGTCCTTTTTTTGGAGTCTGTACATTTACTCAAGTGTGGTTTTCAAGTACTCTTTACACCTCTGTATTTTTGTCATTTTTACTAAATAAAATTGTCAGGTAATTTACTATATCTTTGCTTTCTGCTGATTCTGCTTACATTTTAGAATTAAAAATGATCAATAGAATGTTCTTAACACGAATGTACCATTTCCTCAGATTTTCTCAATATATATTTCCTTATTACACAATTAGGCTACTTATAGTTTATGGTTGCCATGCTTTTGCTAACTGTTGAAAGGGAAAAACGCCTCCTGGAAAATCTTCTGTAAGCTGTAAAGTACCACAGGATACTCCGTCCTTGTGCCATCATTGTGCTTTGTGTCAAAGCAGTCAAGTTTGAGACACAGAAAGCTGATTGTGGTCAAATCTACATTTGCAAAATCACACTAGTGTGTACTATCTAATCTCCAGAGCTATATATGTGACTAATATGGCTAGATGATTGTTCAAGAAGTTAATGAGTTGCCTATAAGATCCTTTGTTGTATCCTCTAGGTTATTGTAAATGTCTTCTTCCTGTTCCGGTGACAAAAACTACAGCTTGTGGTGTAAACACAAACAAGATGTTTGATAAGCATACATATGAACTATTAGAGCGTTTGTTAGATATTCATTCTCTTTTGTAACTACACAACTTTACCAGCAGGTGGCACAAATATCCAGTAAGAGATGTCTGGAGGTTTGTGCAAATTCTATTTACAAAAATAAACAGAGAACAGACAGTCATTCTGGCAGGCATGAACTGGCAGGAAAATAAGCTGTTCAGAAGAGCTGTTACCTCAGGGGGAATTTAGTGGGAGTGCTTTTCTAAGAAAGCTTTGGTTAAAAAAGGGAATTTATTTTTCAAATAATTTAATTTTAGAAATCAAAACAGGACATAGGACAGATGCAGGTGTTAGGACGCTTGGTGAAATAAACTTTCAGGAATAATGTGATAAAAAAGTGAGTCTTGTAGCCTATAAAGAAAATGATTAATGACATGCTCAAGTACAATCGCTGATGATTGGTAAATTATTAGCTGCAAATTTATTCTACACTGTAAAAAAAATGTTGTTTAACTTTTAAAAAGTAAGTAACCTGGTTGCCTTAAAATTTTGAGTTCATGGAAATTAAAAATTTGAGTTGATACAAGGAAGGAAATTTATTTAGAAACTCAAAATAGTATTGTATCTGAACCACATACATTTTTTTATAAATCATGAAAATAGCACAATTTGGCATGTTTCACTGCATCATCATAAATAAAACACACACAATTACCCAACATGCTTACAAAATCTTTTAATAATATTTTAATAAAGGTTGTCGAATCTCAAAAGATTTTCATTGTATGAACTCAAAATGTTAAGGCAACCAGGTAACTCTTTATCTAAATATTTTTTTACAGTGTACACATTCGCAGCCTTAACTTCTCATGGGATTTTACAAGAAAGAGTGTGAACATTGTAAAAAGAGGCAAATTTTGAACTTTTGCAGTACAATCCACTTGGAGGTTTAAGTTATTTCAACTTAAATTATGTTAAACTGATTTTATAAAATGAGTTACATCGTTTATAAATAATAAAAAAGTTTAAAAAAATTTAACTTATTTTGATGAGTTAAAACAATGCAATACATATGTTGTCATAACTGTCGAACATATCATTTTTTTTACAGAGAACGGTACAAAGGATCAATGAGTGTGAGATGCAACACAAAGGTATAGTGAGTAGCCCCAAACTGATTTTGGACACATAATATACTCTTAAAAAGATCTAAATGTCATTATTCATCCGCAAACTAATGATGTAAGACCTTTTCTCAGAACTAACTTCCCTTTTCTGAGCAATTGCTGTCCTTTTACTTTTAAGGTCATTTCTAGTGCATGCACTGTATAAAGTTTATCTCGAAATTCCACTAACATTTGAGAATCAGAAAATGTCCTCTGTTTGTGTCCATCTATTTTAAAATAAAATATCTATAATTTATAACAGAAATGTTTTTTTGTCAAGCGTGTTTGTGCTATATTTATATGTATTATGTGTATACATATAAAAAATGTGTTTGATGCATTGTTAAAAAATACTTTAAAAAAAAAGTGGGTGTAAGTGTCCAAATATATTTGGGGCCATTGTGATCTGAGAAAGAGAAGTTTTCACACGTCTAAACCCAGTCACTCCGTTTAAATACTAGTTTCAACACTCATGCAAGTCTTGACTTGACTAAATCACATACACAATTCACTGTTTACACCCACTGCACACACACTTCTCATTTACAGTTTACCCCACTCTTAAAAGATGATTTAGAATATAAAGGATTCTGTTCATAGACCCTTTTAAGGGCATAATATATATATATATATATATATATATATATATATATATATATATATATATATATATATATATATATATATATATATTTAAGGAATTAATCAGCTCACAAACACACCATCATTAAGAAAGAAAAAAAACTGTTAAACATTAAAAAGTATATTTAAATAATGTAAGAAATTTCTCATTATATAGAACCTTTTGGGTTCTTTAAAATTTAGTCAAGAACCCTTTAAAAAATGCCGGGTTAAAAACAACCCAAGTTGGGTTTAAAATGGACAAACCCAGCGATTGGGTTGTTTTAACCCAGAGGTTGGGTTTAATGTTTGCCCAATGTGCTGGGCTGTTAACCCTTTTATACAAATAGCTATATGGCTGGCTTAAAATTAACCCCAAATTTAAAATCAGACATAATTATAGAGGCAACAATAATAATCAAAAGGTGAACATTTATTAATAAGCTATTTATTCATTAAACGTATTAATAATAATGTTAATGTATTAAACATAATAATACATGTTAATTTCCAACATACTTTGGGTTCATTTTAAGCAAGACAGTAATGCGTTAAATAAAACTACCCAGCGCGAAGGGCAAAGATTTAACCCTACCACTGAGAAAAAACAACCCATTCACTGGGTTTGCCCATTTTAAACCTAACTTGGGTTGTTTTTAACCCAGCTTTTTTTTTGTGTCTATATTGAACCCTTTTTTCTTCTAAGTAAGTAACTCAATGCAACACTGTATTAAACGACACTTTAAAGCAACAGGACAAACGTGTATTGTAATTTGAAAGTGCAGGCCATTTATAGCCCAATCACCCTTTGCACTGTGTAAATTATGACAGGGGTTGAGTAATCTGACATGCACTGAATAGTTTTATGGCACAGGACAGTAAAATGATCTCTCTGTGTGTGCATATTGTCTGAGCTTTACGGTAGCACGTTAAAAAAGAGGAAATTCAGAAAGCTCCAGCCAGTAGGGAAAGCTGAACGGAGATGAAGTGCATGATGCCTGTAGGTCGGACTCTTTAGTGTTCACTAATATGTGTAGGGTGGACTGCGACCCACGCCTCTCACGTACAATACTGTCTGCTTTCGGGAGCCTTATCCTTTTCTCTAAGAATCCGTAAGGATGGGATTACATTGAACATAACAGTGAATGTTTTACCTCGCTTGTAAAACGCGAATCGAGTCGTTTTAACTACATGTTGCAGTATTTATACGTGGTTGACGACGGAACTGTAACTTGAAATCGTGATCTGCAGTATTTGTCGCTCTTCTATGTTCAATGAAACACATTTGTCGCTACAACATCGCTGCGAGCCTCAGGAGGTCCTGCCTGCCCAGTTGGTCTTAAAGGAGCCGTCAAAGCAGCACGCACGGGTACAATGACTATGTCCGTCCCAGAGAACATATCGGGGTCCGGGGGGAAAGAGGAAGAGAGTGAAGATGAGAGTGAAATATTGGAGGAAAGCCCCTGTGGCCGCTGGCAGAAGCGACGGGAGCAGGTACGTCTCGAGGTTTTGTATGCATTGCTGTCATTATCCTGCATAGACGACTGGATCATGCTCAATATGCATTTAACTATTATTGAAGTATTTAAAGGGCTCTGCAAATGAAAGCACACTGTATGATGTGGTTGTGGGTGTCCTCGTGATAAACCAGCCCAGTTGGTTCCTTCACATGGGGTATCTTGTGATTTGCGTATAAATCGATGCGTAAATGCTTGAACAACACGCATGTGTGCTTTAAGACCATTTAATATCATTTTAGATGGGTTATGTGTAGTTTTCGTATGAGATTTAATGTAAACATTTGAGTTAACGCACAGCCCCTCCCCCTCCGCCCACGTATACGCGCGCGCACGCAAATACAGCGCATAGTATTATTTTTATTTGTTTGTGAGATAAAATGGGCGTGGAGGTGACAGCCCCTCCTGTCCGCTTGTGTTGAAGCGTGATCTCGGCTATCTCTGAAATAAGTCACGGATACAGTAAACTAAAGCTTATCAGTCCTGGCACACATTCAGGCTATCTATCGGACAGGACACTGGAAACTTGTAACCTCCTCTTTTTTTAACCATGTGCTGCTAGTAGTTCTAATTGTCAAACTTTATTTTTATGGCAGTTAATGCTAGTTATATTTACACTTTAGACAACCTCATCCACCTAGAGTGCTATTTTTTTAAAAACCTTTTTTTATTTTTATTTTTTACTCTAAGAAAGCATGGAAACCCTTGATTTCCATGTACAGTTATTTGACTATTTGAAATAAAGCGGACTAGGTATTGCATGTTTTTCTCTGAGGAAGTAGGCTATTTGTGTCAAGAGTGAACTTAAAGGGATTGTTCACCCCAAAATGAAAAATCTGTCATTAAATGGTTAGTTCAACCAAAAATTATTTAATTAATTACTCACCCTCATGTCGTTGGAGACCCGTAAGACCTTAGTTCATTTTTGGAAGACAAATGAAGACATTTTTGTTGAAAGCTGATGGCTGAGAAAGGCTTCAGACAGGCCTCCATTGGCATTCAGTACATTCCCACTCACTAGACCCATAAAGGCACTAAACACATCGATACAAAGTCCATCTCACTACAGTGGCTGTACAATAATCGTACAATGCGGCGAACATTTTTGTGCGCAAAATGCCAATGGAGGCCTATCTGAAGCCTTTCTCAGCCATCAGCTTTCAACAAAAATGTCTTCATTTGTGTTCCGAAGATGAACAAAGGTCTTGCGGGTGTCCAACGAGTAATTCATGAAATAATTTTCATTTTTGGGTGAACTAACCCTTTAAATGCGCACTATGTAACTCTTCCGTCCTCTAGAGGGCGCCAATTCAAAACAAAGGCGTAGTTTGAGGATGCCAAGTTTGAGCGCAGATTCTTGGGAGCATTTTAGCACTTCCGGTTTCCTTTTCCCGAAGTCAATGGGATTTTGTTTAAATGGCTGAAATGAGTTTTATGGTGAATACAAGCTCGAGACACTTTAATTTTTTATTCTATGATATAAAATACATCAGTATTACCCCACCCATGATTTTTTTGAAGCGGTTATGTGTCTTGAAAAAGCGGTTGCTCTGAAGTGGCTAATGTGACTACAGAGGCAGTGGGGAGATTAAACGTCATCACGCAGAAAAGGTAAACTCTGCCTCGTTATGCTCATAATTGTGCTCTTATAAACTAGTCTAACTCAAATGTTCTGGGAAAATGTTTTTAGATAAAAGAAGCTTTGTGATGACGTTAAAATCACAGGACTGTCGTGTAGTCCGTTTATAGCCTACCTTAAAGGGATAGTTCGCCCATTAATTTTAATTCTGTCATCATTTACTCACCCTCAAGTTGTTCCAAACCTATGAGTTTCTTTGTTCTGCCGAACAAAAAGAAGAAATTTTGAGGAATGTTTGTAACAAAACAGAGTAACCATTGACTACCATAATAGGGGAAAAAATACTATGGTAGTCAATGGTTGCTCTATCTGCTTTGTTACAAACATTCTTCAAAATATCTTCTTTTGTGATTGCGACTGAATTTAGGCTTCAAAATTCATAAAGTTGTGTTCATCTGTGATAATTCTCTTGGTGGACAAAACATGTAAGTATCATAAACTTTTGTGGATCACAGAGCTCGTTTTTTGCAATAATCCAAAAGCCTATGGGAAAATCCTTTTTTTTTCTCTCGAGGGAACCAGTGCGACGCCAACTGATGGTTGGCCTACAAGGTGATGTTATACCCGCACCACTACAGTATTACTGTACCAAACCCCAAGACTTTCATTTATCTTGAGAACACAAATTAACTCCTTTTGTTGAAATCTATGCAACTAACACTTTGAAGCCTTAAAAAGTTCATAAAGAGATCATACAACCAATGAATATGAATTCATGTGGTATGATATGAATGAGTGGTTTAGTCCACATTTTCCGAAGAGACACGATCGCTTTATGATGAACAGATTGAATTTAGGCTTTTATTCACATATATTCATCACCTCACACCTCAGTTATGGTAAACAGAAACTCAAGCATGTTTGCTTGACGTGTGAGAACCAATGAGGTTCATTCATGTGTTATTTCAGCACGTTTGAGCTTCCACAAGAGGTTTGTTCTCACGCGGCGTGCAAGCAGGTCCAGTTGAGCTTCGGTTTATGTCCGCTGATCAATGTTTAAATGTGACCCTGGACCACAAAACCAGCCTTTTTTATTTTTTATTGAGATTTATACAACACCTGAAAGCTGAATAAATAAACTTTCCATTGATGTATGGTTTAAGATAGGACAATATTTGACCATCTGGAATCTGAGGGTGCAAAAAAATCAAAATATTGAGAAAATCGTCTTGAAAGTTGTCCAAATGAAGTCCAAAGCGACGCCTATTACTACTAATACATTTTTATATATATTTACGGTAGGAAATTTACAAAATATTTTCATGGAACGTGATCTTTACTTAATTTTACTTAAAATCAATAATTTTGACCCATACAATGTATCGCTGACCATTGGCACAAATATACCCGTGTGACTGATTTTGTGCTCCAGGGTCACAAATATGAATAAAAGCCTAAATTAAATCTGTTCATCATATAGCATCATTTCTCTTCAGAAAATTTTGACTAAAGTGATCGATTCATATGGATTAGTTTTATGATCTAGGTGTCATTGGTTTATGATCTAAACTTTTTTGAAGCTTTAAAGAAGTGTCAGTTGCGTAGCTGTCAACGGAGGGAAAGAAAGCAGAATGTTAAACTGGTTATTCTATAATGAGGGACGATACCGGTATTTTTTACAGATTTAAAAGGAGAAACAATAAAACATAGGCTACTTGACAACAACAGTTCCTAAATAAAAATTACTATGCAACAGTTGTTTAGTTCCTAGGGGTCTCTCTGCTCCTGAAGGGCTACAGACAGATCTGGCTGTAATTTTCAAGTAACCAGAACACTTTCATTAGTGGCTACAGGTGTGTCTGATTAGGATTTAAGCTACACTCTAACTCTGCTCTACTACGTAATACGTTAGAACAATATGAAAGTGAGTAAATGATGACAGCCTTTTCATGTTAAGGTTAACTATCCCTTTTAATATGATCTGGTCTACATGAAGAGTTATGACAACACTGTTGCTGAATGTACCATGAGGTCCTACTGGACATGGTGTGTCTGTCTTCCTAATACTGCCCTCTCTATTTTGCTCTTCTATCTTCTCCACATGAATGCAAGTTTGTCTCCTGAAATCACTGTGATTTGAACAATTTATTGAAAAACATTACACCAGAAACTTAAATGAAAGGCTTGCTTTGAAATGTGTGCGATTCTCACTTAAGCCTAGTTCACACTGCCCGATTTTTGCCCCGATTTTGAGTCGCAGACAGGTTTTGCGAAATCGCCGACAAATGCCCGAGATAGGCAAATCAAGGCTCGTGCACGCGAGTGACAATCACGCAATGTGAATAATCAAAGACGCGATCAGAGAGAATCGCCGACGAGTCGCCGGCGCCGGTGAGATATTTGGCATGCTAAATATCTGGACCTGTCGGCGATTCAAACTCCTGCTGTGTGAACAGCGTTCTGACTGAAAATTACATCGGCGATGACCGACAGCCAATGAAAGAGTGAGATACAGGGAGGAGTTATAGAGCAGAATATCAGTATTTTAATAGATATATTTACAATTCTATCAAACAGAAACAAAGCCCAAACATTTGCACATCCAGCCACAGCAGCAGCACATTACAAAATTGTTTTTATTTACCTCAAACTGTCTTTGCAGAACACAATCCTGGCTCCCTCTGTCTCTCCAACAATTTCTTCCGCCATAATCTTTTTTCTTTTTCTCTACAAATCAGCGCACATACAGTTTGAAGCAAACGTTGTGCAGTTTATCATTTTAAATAACGCACGTGTCTGACGCACGTGTGATCTCGCGTCGTTTACTCTGCACATCGCACTTGTGTTTGGGAAACGTAGTTTGCACCGGAGAGAGAGAGAGAGTTGTCGGCGATTCTTCCTCTTGTTCAGTCATGCAGTGTGAACTCCTCTGTCGTCAAACCATCGTGCAGTGTGAACACAGCAGTGACTGAATGATACCCCAGATAGTCATGCAGTGTGAATAGAGCAGTGACCCGACGAGTTTGAAAATCGTGCAGTCTGAACTAGGCTTTACTCGTCTCTGGACAAGCAGGTCCGATTCTTCATAAAGCAAGAGCACCCTCAGGTCAACCTAATATTAGCGGAACAGATACGCTCCAGTACATATTTCTGTTTGTGCTTCAGAAAGCTAATGTGTTTTTGTTGCATTGAGCAATGTATCCAGTCAGTCATGTCCATTGATCTCTTGAACGCAATGGCCAATCAGAAGTTACTCAGAATCTACTCACCACTTAAAATGCGGGAGTTTTTGTTCAATGCGGATTTCTGCAAACTCACAAACTCTCTCATCAAAGTGTAGATGTGAGTAATGTAAGGGAGATTCATTGTGCAGTGTAGATAGCCTTATCAATTATAATGATTACTTTAATAATATATGTACTTCTTTTGATTACATTGTGAGATCACTATAAACTGAGATTAATAGCTGATTTTAGTGGTTATAAAGGGAGCGGTGTTCGTGTGCTTTCCAGTAGGGGTGTAACAATACATCGTGTCGCAATATATCGCTATGCAAAAATGTATCGTGGATGGCAACAATATGTATTGTTAGGAAAAAAATTCAGGTTTTAGTGTTGGTACTACATTAAATTGCCATATATAATATAATGTTAAATTAATGTATAATAATGCAACGAAGGGAAATTTGTGGGTCCTGCTAATGCCAAATGTCTTAATACCAGTAAAATGTGGCCTACATTATTTTAAATATATCTAGTCAGTGACTGAGTGCAAGCATATTCCTCTAAATGATTCTGTATTTCGGCTTCAGAATCATGAATATTTTCATTCTGGTCAATATTGTCCTGTGCATTGGGTTACCAACATCAAATCCAAGCCTAATCATTTCCACCCCAAATGTAATACCAAATTTAGCATTTTAAATGAACAGTATATATTTTTGTTAACCTTTCTTGATGTATCGTATCGTATTGTGAGTTCAGTATCGTGATATGTATCGAATCGTGACATGAGGGTATCGTTACACCCCTTTTCTCTATTCAGAAGTTGAATAAAGGTTTTGTTTTTCATGCGACTAAGAGGCCACGTACTGCAAAGTGCTGGAAGTGACATCCACAAATAAATGCTGGATTCACTCTCAGAACTGCATGATTGACAATAGTTATGAGCAATCGACAGGAAATAAATGTATCAAAATAGATCTGTATTAAGCAATGTAAATGCAGACAAATAGATTCAAATATTTGATTTGCATATGAAAATATTTTGAAATGCTGCTGCAAATAGGCTACTTGTAAAATAATAACCATTAGATCTTGTAAATCTCTCAATTACATTGCTATTCCTGTCATGGTGGTGCTTAGGAGCTGTTGCTAACACTTCTGCACTTTACTTCAGCACCCTCACTAATTTCAGAAGCACGTTCAGTAATTTGATTGTGGATTCGGGCCTGTGGACAAGAGTGTGTTCTTTATCCAACACTCGTGTTATACTGCAGTGGCACATTTTCAAGGCGGTCTACCTTTTACTACTGCAGGGACACAAATGAGCCTGAATCTGAATGAAATAAAATCAGACAATAAAACTAAAACTATTGTGAATTATAGTTCATGTTAGATATGTGCTTTTAAAGTGACCTAATCGAGATAATCCTTTATTATGAGCCTATGGGGATGTTGACTAAGTCGACTCCATAAACCAAAACCGAACATTGTTTGTGCATTACATCTTTATGTGAGCTGTCATTGGTCGGCTTTGGGGTGGCACAACTCATTTTTAGGGTGGTAGCATCTGGCTTTTAACAATGCTTTATTAATAAGAATGATTTAGATGTACCGTAATGTCTGTAATTATACCCTTAATCAATTACACATTTTAGTCAGTCATTAATATGCACTTTAAATGTAAATAAATAGCCTATAAAGGGCATACAAATAAGCTTTAAAATTAATAAATAAAGCTATATAAATTACTACATGTGAGCTTAACTGTTCAATTCTCTACTAACTAAACTAACTTTGACTTTGACTTGCATTGAAGATATTTTTTTCTTTAAGTTGTCCTCTTTTAAACAGCTCTTTTCTTCTTGCTGTGTAAATTAGTTTAAATTCTTAATATTTTTCAATCATGTAATATTCTGCAGAAGAGAGAAATTACTCTCACTGCTTCTCTCGTGAGAAGTGAATCTCAGTGCCACTGATCCGCAGCATGTGATTGGCTGTTGATGATGTCACATCACTGATCCGCAGCATGTGATTGGCTGTTCATTGCTGATGTCACATCTAAACTCCTGAGCTCAGGATCGAAGCCTGAGTTGACAGATAAAGCTGATGATCAGCATCATGGGACCAACAGAGCTTGACTAGATTAACAAAGCTTGACTCGACAACTCGAGTCGAAACTAATCCTGTAACCCTGAGTTTGTTAAACTATCATCATGGTACAGGCCTGAAGCGACCAGGTCTAAATGTTGTTTTGTTTTTTGGGTCTGGACCAAATGAACCAAGTGAACCTAACTACAAGTGTGAACACACCCTTATTTAAAACTAATAAAATAAGGAGACAATTGTGCTTTAGAGAAGCCAACAAATTTTTTTTTTAAATGCCTGTAATTTACTATGTACTCAAAAACGTGAAACATAATGCACTCGCTTTATGTGCATATTCATGAAGTTTTCCATTTTATGTTTACAAGCCATTTGAAGTTTCTCAATGGTCAGGGGTGAGTCTCAACACAGTGTGAATTATGTGTTCTTTTTCCACTTTATTATGAAAAGCAATAAAGATGCAAAATTCAAAATTGGATAAAAAGAGTGGCTGGAACACAACGAGTAATTATTTCCTCTTCGTGATTAGCCTGTAAGTGCAAGAATGTTATTAGTATGTGGCTCACTATTGCGTCAGTGTTGTTAATGGTGCCAAAGCGCAAAGTGTTGGCTAAGAGAAGGACAGTCGTGCTTGAACAACAAGAGTGAAAGTTTTGTTCGCTGTGGATGTTTTCTTTTCTCAATGACTCTGAGACAATGGTGAGACAAGGATCATGCATTACAGCCAGGGTTGCGTAACAAAACCAGCTCAATTGCTATTCAAAAGTCTCCCAATCACGGCCCAAACTAGCCCAATCGTAATGTAATGTAAAAAGTTGGGAGTTTTTTGGGTAGTTGCAAAACCCTGGCATTCATTGCGACAGTTTCAATCTTGTGACATTAGGATTACCAGCCGTGTTTGTTTAGTAAAGTAGCTTTATTACATTAAAAAACGGAATAAATAGAGAACCCATTTTCATATTTTAATATTTATGTAATTTTTAATCAGCACAAAAACCTCTGCTATTAATTTACTTGCAAATAAGTTGTAGCACACCACATAATAATAAGATATTTCAATTATTTGACTAACAACAATAAATGATGAGCTCAACTTAAAAATCACAAACTACTAAAAAAAGTCTACAATCGACGCTTCTCATCACTTCTTCCAAGACCAATTCATCAGAGCTATGCCGTTCACGTTTATTTTATAGATCAAGACTCTTATTGTACGTCAGTTATATTTTATTTTCTGAGACAAGCGAGTTTTTTTGAGCCAACGTTTACCTCAGTTAAATCTCTACACTTAATTAGCCGTGAGCACATGTGTGTGAATGAGAAACCTGAGGTGAAAATGAGTCAGTGGACAGATGGGCGAGCAGTGTTTTCTGGCGGGGGGGTGCTATTTTTCACATGGGGATGACACATACAAACGAGTCCAAATCGAGTCCATTGTTGGTTTCAATTAGCATTTGTTCTAACGGTCTTTTTATCAGCATCCTGTTGTGACATAAAGCGGCCTCTCTGAATTAACACATTTTGGAGTTTAGCAGTAATTGAGGCAGCAGAATCGACTCATTATTAAGGGGGATTTCTGTGATCACAGCCAGCTTGGCATCGCTCTTAAAGGGATAGTTCACCCAAAAATGAAAAGAAGATATTTTAAAGAATGTTTGTAGTCAAACAGTAAAAGCAGGAAAAAATACCGTCATGTTTGACTAACAACATTTAAAATCTCTCCGTTTGTGTTAAACAGAAAGAAGAAACTCGTACAGGTTTGGAACAACTTGAATGGTGAATTTGTTTAAATTTTTGGGTAAACTATCCCTTTAAAGTCTTTTGTTATGAAACTGTTTTCCACCGTTTTGCTGTTTCTCATGAGACTTACAATACTCATCTTTGCAATTTCATCTGATACATTAATACACTTCTGGGGCCTGAACCATGAAGCCTTTGCTGGCTAGCCAGTTTCAGTTTAGATTGAGCCAATCTTGGGTTTTTGGTATCATGAAAGTGGCTTGGCTTTTATACAAGCTCCACAGCTAACCTGCTCCGGAGCAGGTTATGTTCTGGATGAGAGATCTCAGACTGAAATTGGACCAGCTGTGAGCAAAGTGACAATGGTGATGCAATAAACTCCCACAGTTTCTCTTGCTCCAAATCACTATATTATAAAAAAAAGATATTGTCTGGCTCTAATGATGATTATGTTAATATAATTGTAACACGGTTCTTAGCTGGGAAGGAAGGAGGCAGGAACCGGCGACCGTTTAACAACTTTAATTTCAAAATAAATAAACACAACAAAAGTAAACCGTGGACAGCCCCTCACGGACGACTGCCTGCACACACACACACACACACACATAATAAAACACAGGCAGCCCCTCACGGACGACTGCCTGCACACACACACACACACACACATAATAAAACACAGGCAGCCCCTCACGGACGACTGCCCGCACACACACAACAGAACGTAAACAAAACATAACATAAATCCAGGCCTGGTCCTCTCTCGTCTTCCGCTGCCTTCGCTCCTCCTTTTATGCCCCCGTCACTCGGCCGCGAGACGAGACCGGTGTGTCGCGCGGCCGGTACTCATTAGCACTCGTCACCGGCCCGCTCTCGCGGTCCCTCGCCCCGCTGCTTGCCACAATAATAATTTTAGATGACTTATAATTGATTTATATAATAATATATAATTAATATAACCTTGATCGATTACACACAAGCAATTTTAATTTATAAATGATTAAGCATTTAGTTTAAATGAATATTAATATAATATATATATATATATATATATATATATATATATATATATATATATATATATATATATATATATATAAATTTAAATTAGTGCTGTCAAATCAATTAATCGCATCCAAAATAAAAGTTTGTGTTTACATGTGTGTACTGTGTTTAATAATTATGTATATATAAGTACACACTTATTCATGTTTATATTTAAGAAATATTTGCATGCATACACTGTGTGTATATGTATATATATATATAGAAGGTTGGTGGTTCAATCCCCGGTTCCACCTGACCAAGTGTCGAAGTGTCCATGAGCAAGACACCGAACCCCAACTGCTCCCGACGAGCTGGATGGCACCTTACAAGGCTGACGTCGCCGTCGGTGTATGAATGGGTGAATGTGAGGCAAAATGTAAAGCGCTTTGGATAAAAGCGCTATATAAATGCAGTCCATTTTACCAGTCCAGTCCATATATATATATATATACATATAAATATTTTAATTATAAATATAACACACTTTCCTTAAATACATGCATGTGTGTGTGTGTGTGTGTGTGTGTGTGTGTGTGTGTGTGTGTGTGTGTGTGTGTGTGTGTGTATTTATATATACATAATTATTATACACAGTACACAAATATTAGTACAGTTATTTTTACTTTTATATAGTTTTTTAATAAGCAAGAAGTTGTTGATTATGATTACGTTAATAGCCATTACATTTTAAACCAGTATGGCTATTTATATACCGGTTAACAATAAATAATTCTGAAAAACAAAGCATTATCAGTCATTGTGCGTTATGAGGACCATTAGTAACTGTTGTATAATGTGTGAGATTTCAAACGTAATTCTTTTTTTATCAGCTGTCTTCCCTAAGTTTGAAGGGAATTTAATTAGACTGATAAAGTGGAAAGTGTGCACGAGTCCGGCTGATCTTTATCAGGATCGGTGCTTTGTCGTAATCTCAGCTGATAGCAGATTTCTTGTATGAACTAAATGAGCCAAATCCCAGAGACTAAAAAAGCCCAGTCATCATCACTTTCCTGAGGACATCAGGATAGGAAGAGAATAATTAGCTTGTGAGGAGCTCAGTAGGACTAAAGTTCACCTAGTCTGTGTTTAATGAGCAATGCTAATGAAATGTTCTAACAGTTAGATCTGTAACTAAAATTTTCCCAGAGGCAAATGCTTTTCATGGCTATAACTGCATTTACAACCGGCTTTGAGTTACAGGCACCCTCATTGACACAAATCTGCGTACACTTAGTCATTCTGCTCAGCATGCATAACATCTCTGTCTCCCTCTCCCACTCCCGTCTTTCTGTCTCTGACTCACACACACCAACACAAATTAAAACCCATTCACTGGGACATAGTAAATGTTGTCTTTAACTGCACATTGCCAATGGATTAGCCTTGCCAACCCACTGATCTCATGATGCAGTTCTCGTCAATACTGGAGCTTTACTGAATGTTTCTCAAGGAGTCGCTTTACTTCCTTTGACTTGGTAATAGGAAATTGCATAGTAGCATTTTTTTTTTGACTAGTTGTTCTGAACTGATGGTTTTAGTTTGTGACACAAAAATTGCAATGGATATGTTCTGATAGGGCCGCAGAAAGCAGGAAACAATGGTAAATGCAAATAATGAAATGCAACTATAACATACATACACTATTGCCAAAAGTATTGGGACACCCCTCCAAATTCATTAAAGTCAGGTGTTCAATCCCTTCATGGCCACAGGTGTATAAATCAAGCTCTAGGCCTGCAGACGCTTCTACACACATTAGTGAAAGAATGAGTCGCTCTCAGGATCTCAGTGAACTCAAGCGTGGGGCCGTGATAGGTTGTGATCTGTGCAATAAGTCGATTCGGGAAATATCCTCACTACTAAATATTGCACGCTCAACTGTTAGTGGGATTATAACAAAGTGGAAGCAATTGGGAACAGCAGCACGTAGCAGTACGTGGAAGTGATAGGCCACGTAAAATCACAGAGCGGGGTCAGCGCATGCTGAGGGTCACAGTGTGCAGAAGTCACCAACTTTCTGCTGAGTCATAGAGCTTTCTCAATAGAGGGTTTCCATGGCCAAGCAGCTCATCCAAGCCTTATATCACTAAATGCAATGCAAAGCGTGAGATGCAGTGGAGTAAAGCACACCGCAACTGGACTCTAGAGCAGTGAGACGTGTTCTCTGAGTGACCAATCACGCTTCTCTGTCTGGCAAACTGATGGACGAGTCTGGGTTTGGCGGTTACCAGGAGAACGGTACTTGCCTGACTGCGTTGTGTTGAGTGTAAAGTTTGGTGGAGGGGGGGTTATGGTGTGGGGTTGTTTTTCAGGGGTTTGGCTTGGCCCCTTAGTTCCAGTGAAAGGAACTCTTAATGCTTCAGCATACCAAGACATTTTGGACAATTTCAAGTTCCCAACTTTATGGGAACAGTTTTGGGGACGGCCCCTTCCTGTCCCAACATGACTGCGCTCCAGTGCACAAAGCGTCGGTCCATAAAGACATGGATGAGCGAGTTTGGTGTGGAGGAACTTGACTGGCCTGCACAGAGTCCTGAGCTCAACCCGATAGAACAGCTTTGGGATGAATTAGAGCGGAGACTGAGAGCCAGGCCTTCTCGTCCAACATCAGTGCCTGACCTCACAAATGCGCTTCTAGAAGAATGGTCAAACATTCCCATAAACACACTCCTAAACCTTGAGGAAAGCCTTCCCAGAAGAGTTGAAGCTGTTATAGCTGCAAAGGGCCAACTTCATATTAAACCCTATGGATTAACAATGGGATGTCATTAAAGGGGGGGTGAAACACTCAGTTTCAGTCAGTGTCATGTCAATCTTGAGTACCTATAGAGTAGCATTGCATCCTGCATATCTCCGAAAAGTCTTTATTTTTTTAATAATTATATAAGAAAGATGCGCTGTTCCGAGTCTTTCCGAAAAAAGCCGAGCGGGTGGGGGCGTGTCGTGTGAGCGGAGCTAAATAATGACGTGTGCAGCAGCGCGCTGTGTGTTGAGTCGAGTGCGTCATCTCTAACAGCGGGAAAAACTTTATTCAAAATAAAAATATGGCTTTTAATCAGATACAGCCATACATCTATGATCCGGAATCAGACCCAGAGGCTGCAGTTGAACAGGAGCAGCAGCAAAAACGACTAGAGCAGGACGTCTCTATGTGGTACAAGTTATACACTAACTATATAATATGCTTAGCGGCTTGTGTTATTTACATATTTATACTTGAATTATATCGTCGTATTTTTGTCTTTGAAGGTGTACATGTGGGAAGTGCAGTTGTGCACGTGTGTGTGTGTGTTTACGCGTGGTTTGTGTAGACAGTAAGCGGACTAAAAAAAACACAGACATTTGAAGCAGTCTCACTCACCCTTCTAACGTTGGGACTGCTCCATCCTTCAGCATTAGGCGATTGGGAAAATCCGGCGTCGAGCTGGGCCTTGTTTATGAAACAGTCGGCACCGAAATGCAGCGAACAGATATAAACATTCGCGCAACTCAGTTGCTGATCCGGAAAAGCAAATTACATCCACTGTTGCCTTAACGCGGGGTTTTTGGGGAATCTGTGCAGGACTGTCTTGGTCTGGCAACCAAAAACGCACTTTTTTGGTGACATGTTATGTGCTATGTGTAATTGTCACCTGTCCAGCATCCTACAAGCCAGCGCTTTGATGGGCGTAGGCTGTTGCTTTCGCTCTCTCCCTCTCTCTCTCTCTCACGCGCTTCCGGTAGAATTGTCCGTAAGGCCCATACAAGGAAATTCCGCCCCCATTAACCTCAAAGGGGACGCATGATCGCAAAAAACTTGCCGAAACTTATGACTAACCGGAAGTAGTATTTTTGACAAAGAAATACTCCCATCAAACGTCCACCTTAACTTTTGAAACTTTGTCTATGTTTAGGATGGGATTCCAAGTCTTTAACAGTGTAAAAAGATCAGTATGCATGAAACAGCATTTCACCCCCCCTTTAAAGGCAGGCGTCCCAAAACTTTTGGCAATATTGTGTATTTAGGATATTAAAATGAATAGGCTTATTTTAATGCTAATAATTTAGTATTTTGTTGGATATATACAAAATTTGGGTCTTGAAGCAAAAATAGCAGAACTTTTTTTCATGACAAAACAATTTTAGAAGCATTCAAAACCTTTCTAATATCACCTGGTATCTTATGATCTTATGAAGTTTTACTGTCAGTAGTTGACAGCAGTAAATCCAGGAGCTGTTGGCCCATATAGTTTTGTTTAGCGTCAGTTGTTGCTTAAGGTAAAGCTAGTTTTGCATTCAGCCTGCCTTATTAATTCAGTCCTCAGAATGACAACAGATTCCACAAGCATGCGTCAAAAATGCAAACTACCTGCCTGAGGTCTTAAAGGTACTTAAACAAGTGGGTAGTTTGCATTTTTCACAGTTGGTTATGGAGTCTTTTCTCATTCCCAAGAAGAAAATAAACCTTTAGAGATGCTCATAGTGAGGCTAGAGGGAAAAGATTGCCTTAAGATAGCTCAGGGGTCGCTCACTTTTCTGTCTTTTAAGAGATTCGGCGTGTTTCAGGCGAGCAGATATAATGTTCCCGTGTCAGTCAGGATTACAGATGTGGAAATGATCTATAGGTGAAGAAAAGAATGGGTGTTGGCCACTTTCATTCACTCAAACGTTTGTTTTGGAGGATGTTCTATCGCGATTCACAGAACCGTTTTTTCACAGATCATCCATAGACATTTGATGTTTTTTAGATTTTTTTTGTTTTTTGCACTATGTCTAATAGGACTGTGTCTTATGACATTATAGCTGTGAAATGGTAGAAATGATAAAGAGGGCAGAGATTCTGTCCGTGCCGGATTCAATGGCGCTATTTAGTGTTGTTGGTAAAGGCTATTTTCACTTTGCCCACTATTGCTCAGACAATTTATCATAAGTACAAATAGCATATTGTATATTTACACTTCATCTAAATAGTATCATTTACTATTTGCACTTGTCCAGTATTTACTAAGATGATATTTGTTGCTGTTTACTGGAGCGATGTAAACAGTTTAAACCACCGCCGGCGGGTTGGCTGATTATAAAGGGAGCAGCCACGGATGTCTGGTGTAAACACGTGTAACTGTAAGTGCTTATGGTTGCCGAGCAACATCACAGTGTGGCTCATTAATAGAGAATTACTGTGCAGTCACACCGTCACTGTCAGGGATCTTATGGGATTTATCCAGTCATATTTATAATCCATAACTTTTGAATCTTTAAAAAAAAAAAAAATCATTCATTTGTTACGAACAATGTAATAATTTTGTAATTTCCCCCCTCAAAAAATGTCAGGGTTGAGTTTCAAGCAACGATATTTACTCTATACCAGGGGTTTTCAAAATGGGGTCCGGGGACCCCCAGGGGTCCTCCAGAAGGTTCTACGGGGTCCCCAGAAAATATAAAAAGACAAAGCAATAATGGATAAAGTCTACTCTAACTGTTTCATTGCTAAATGTTTCTCTCGTTTCTTGTCGTATACATACTTTCCAGAATTGTATACATTTGCTTTGCATTTTTTCTAGTGAGTTTTTCTCACTTTAGCCCCTTTATCTCGCTCACTGGGGTTGTAAGGCAAGAACGTAAACTGCTTACATACATTTATTGTGAAAGTTGCTTATACAAATAATTTTTAAATTGAAAATGTTCTTCAGGTTTATACATCCAACATTAAGTAAGGGAAACAATGTTATATTTATAAATGTCACGCTTACTATTTATCTAACAGTTAAAATGTTTTCTTTCTTAGATAAAAATAGATGGATTTTAGGAAGAGGGTCCGTCATAAAGGTTCATCAGATCTGGGGGTCCTTGGCATCATAAAGTTTGAAAACCCCTGCTCTATACTGTTCAAAGTTAGTTGTTTTTAATACTTTATTCAACAAGGACACATTAAATTGATCTAAAGTAACTGTAAGTCTTTTATAATGTTACAAAAGATTTCTATTTCAAATAAATGCTGTTCTTTTGACCTTTCTATTCATCAAAAAATATTAAACTATATTTTTAACATTAATAATAAGAAATGGCTACTGGAAATTCACATTTCATCCCAGGAATAAATTAGATTTTTAAAATATACACCCCCAAATAAACGATTTTTTTTTTAAGATTTACGCAATTAACGTAATTTTAATTAATAGTAAAATTCCATCAAATTGATCTTAATAATTCGTATGTCATTTAATAATTGACCAATCCTTAATAAATTATTCAATTACATCTGATGGAATTTTACAATTATTAAAAGCCCATAAATGTTAAAAATGTATCTCTTAATTTGTGAGTATTAAAATAAAAATAAAAATATTTTTAAATTATAATATTGCTGTTTTACTTTATTTTCAATCACATAAATGCAGCCTTGTTAAGCATAAAAACATTTAAAACCATCTTTCAGATCCAAACTATTGAATGGTATAGTGTATATTGAGATATTAATGTGACAAAAAAAAAATACTCATGCCATAATATAAGATTTTGATCATGCCACATACTCCTGGTGTATTTGTACTATCATTATCAGACACTCACAGGTAATGGAACCTCTCACCCATTGAAGGATGGTGGTAATGCATTTACACTAATTAAACCCGTGGAGAGGAAAAGCAGACTAATGTGTGTGTGTGTGTGTGTGTGTGTGTGTGTGTGTGTGTGTGTGTGTGTGTGTGTGTGTGTGTGTGTGTGTGTGTGTGTGTGTGTGTGTGTGTGTGTGTGTGTGTGTGTGTGTGTGTGTGTGTGTGTGTGTGTGTGTGTGTGTGTGTGTGTGTGTGTGTGTGTGTGTGTGTGTGAGAGAGAGTTTGCCTTGGCTAATGGCCAGTGTAAAGCAAAACCAGCAAACGCCATCTGTCTCACTGCATTAGGCCGTACATATGGTATTTCTCTGTTTCGCTCACTTTTATTGCATGAGCATTTGTCTGCTTAGGAAAACAATTATGTTGGCATTTTTATTCTGACCACTGCTCATCTTTCTTCGACACACTATATTATCAAGATGGCTGTTTGGCACCGGGCTCTAGAAGACTGTGCCAGCCTCTCTCAAAGGTCTCTAAGTCCCAGAGACTGGCACAGTTGGTTTCCCGTGAAGCCATTTTAAAAGGATCTTTTGTTTTAGACTTGTTTTGAAAACTCATTTTAATTGTATTTAACAAAATCTGGAATTTAACTAAACCAGCTTCTTAACATTTAGCTTTGGTTGATGACTCAAAGGGATAGTTTACCTGAAAAGGAAAATGATTGCACACATATTGTTCCAAAACTGTACAACTTTATGTTTTACAAGACAAAAGTACATTTTAAAAGGTGCACAGCTCTAAACATTGATTTGAACCCACTGACTTCTTTCATTGTATGGTCTAAAGAATGGAGGCATTTGTCAAAACAGCTTCTTTTGTGTTCCTATAAAGAAGGTAAATAATGACCGAGTTTTCCTTTTTGCATAGATGCAAACTCCTCACCTTTAGGTGAGAATTCACCTTTTTGAGATCAAAATAGGTCATCTGCGAGATTTGCGTAGATCTGATGAGAGAGGGGGTTTTTAGGGTGGGGGTCCTTTTTTCTTGTTTTGTGAAGAGTGACATTATTAGGTAATAATAAAAAGTGAAAATAAATGCAAAACAGGGAAGCCTGAGGCATGCAGCAAAACAAAGGAAGCAAATTCTGGTGGCTAAACATCAGCAGAAATAGGGTTTAACTTTCCTGGTGGTGTTCAAAGTATCCCACATTGGTGCATTTGCAGTGGGATCTTCAGTTTTAAATGTTAATAAAGAAAGCTAAAAAGATTTCCAACATACATTTTATCCGGTTATGGTCTTGTTTTTGTTTTGTTTATGTATTCAGCTCCCACATCTATTGAATCCTTTTTTTTTAAACATTTTATAAAGGGTTATTTTACCCTATAACATAACGACACAACAACCTTTTTACCTCTTACCTGTTAGTATTAGTGCAAAGATTGTGTCTAGAAATGACCATGAAAAGTGTGTGTGTGTGTGTGTGTGTGTGTGTGTGTGTGTGTGTGTGTGTGTGTGTGTGTGTGTGTGTGTGTGTGTGTGTGTGTGTGTGTGTGTGTGTGTGTGTGTGTGTGTGTGTGTGTGTGTGTGTGTGTGAAGAAAAAAAAAGTGTCCTGAATGTTTTCTCCACTCAGTGTTCTGACCTTTTTTACACTCTAAAAAATGCTGGGTTAAAAACAACCCAAGTTGGGTTGAAAATGCACCAACCCAACAATTGGGTTGTTTTAACCCAATGGTTGAGTTGTTCTTACCCAGCAATTGGGTTGTCTTAAGCAACATTTAACCCAACCACTGGGTTAAAACAACTCAACCATTGGGTTAAAACAACTCAACCATTGGGTTAAAACAACTCAACCATTGGGTTAAAACAACTCAACCATTGGGTTAAAACAACCCAATTGTTGGGTTGGTGCATTTTCAACCCAACTTGGGTTGTTTTTAACCCAGCATTTTTTAGAGTGTACCCTCACCCGTTCGCATCCCTGTTTTTGGATAGGGTTTTTGTTGTTCTCCCTTTAGTAGTATGGATGTGGATGTCGCAGAGCCTATTCAAGACCTGTAATATAGATATTATTGTATTTCTAAACCGCTTGGGTTTTCTGCATGACTTTTGAAGTTTCCTCTTTTGCGATTTCAATGTAAAACTGAACGTGTCCCTTAAAAAAACCTCACACAATTTCAATTTTTTTGTCTGTTTCTAAAGCAGAGCTGTGTTTTTTTTTACCACGCACCATCAACTGCAATTAGCGTAAGATTCCCTCTTTTTGTCAGGAGTTAAACTGATTAATTGTGCGAGAGTAACCTGCCGTGCTTCTTCAATCAGTCGAGACAATGCATCTATTCATAGATGTGAATTCAGAGATGCTAGATGACAGCGATAGGTTGTTCGAACTTATTAGTGTCATGTGTGAGTCTGCAGAATGAGCTTTTGATGACAGCTTGAGTATTTCAGCTCACTCATGCTCTTAAGGATCCCAAATGAATCTCATGTGACTGACTAGCAGTAACTAGACCAGAACTGTCCGATACAAGAACTGAAATGCCATCCAGCTTTCAGCTTTACTTCCACTGGTGAGGGTTAAACAGTGGCTAAAGTCATTATTTAATATTCTCTAATGATTTATTTACACAGTTCCCATGGTCATGGAAAGCCTGCAAATATCCTATTGTGTTTTTCAGGCTTGGAAATGTAAAGTAATAAAGTTAAAAGGATAGTTCACCCAAAAATACTGACTCTCGTGTTCTTCCAAACCTGCAAGACTTTCGTTCATCTTCACAACACAAGTGAAGATCTTTGTGATGAAATCGGAGAGATTTCTGTCCCTCCACTGACCGCTACGAAACTCGCAATTGGACGCTCAATGTTTATATGTGAATAAAAGCCTAAATTAAATCTGTTCATCAAGCTTGAAGGCCATCATTTTTGGTTTGTGAGCTTTTTGTGTTCTTTTCAGTGAATCGAGCGAACGGATTCACAAATTAGTCTGAATGATATATTAGCAAATCGTTCTGTGTTGTTTAAATTCGGGTGCATTCTGTGAAATATTAATTTGTGATTTTTAAATGTACAGCTCACCTGCCCCTGATATTTCATCAAGTATTATGTTTTTTTAAAGAACAGGCATGGAGCAGATGGTATTTCTGATCCATTTGTGGATTACTGTGCCATTGTGTGAGACTGTGCACATGCTTAATTGTGTGTTTTTCAAGACAAGCACCGTACTCATTCATATTGTAATATCTATTGCTATCATTAGACATTGTATAACACCCCAGACCTTTAATGGCATAATCTTTGTGTAATCCAAATCTCATAAAATGATTTGCATGTCATTCCAAACCTGAATGCATTATTTTTATTCTTCTGTAGAACACAAAAGAAGATATTTTGAATAATGTTGGGATCCAGACAACATTGGACTCCACTGACTTCCATTGTTTAGACAAAAAAACTAACTTCTGAAAATATCTTCTTTTATGTTCCACAGAAGAAGGGCTTACTGGTTTGGAATGACATGAAGGTGAGTAAATTACGGCTGAATTTTCATGTGTTTTTATCTCTTTAAGGAGTAGTGTGATAGTATTTAAAATAGTTTTAGATAAGTAAAGACAAGACACTCCTATATGTAGCTTCCCATATTCATGTGTCACTCTTATAATCTAGGATACCTTTATGTGGTTCTCCGTTCACTTATCAGCAGGGCTGCATTAATGCATGAGTTTAATTTGTTTTTAAGACACATTTGTGTCTAATAAATGTGATTGTTGCATTCAGGCTGATTCCTCAACCAACCAAAAAGTTAGGTGAAAGCTGTATATTTTGCTGCAGGTGTTCTTCTCTTGGCACAGCTCTGATAAATACCAGTTTTCAGATCTTTGCAAAAGAAAGCGAAAGCTAGTAGAGGAAGAAAAAGAACAGCTGGAAAAGGAGATGAAGCTTTCGGTCTGTTCACACCATGGCTTCCCACATCGCCAGCGTCACAATGCAAGGCATTCACGAGTCGTGATTGTGGTGACCTAACACTGTTTTGTGTGGACATCCCATCATGCTTTTATTCTATAATGCTCTTTGTTTACGTTCCTCTCATTGTCTTTCTCTCTACTTCTCTTTTTACGAAGGCATCTGATGTCGTCTGCTACGTATTGCACCATTCTTTGTTTATGATCCTCCAAGTCCATCAGCATTGATCGCGTTTCCCATTAACCCCTCGTTCAAAGCCAGAGCTCTCAACTCTCAGTTAATGCTGCAGACTTTAATCCTACAAGGTGACGGTGACAAATCCTCACTTCAAAAGTGCCAGTCATGTTCAAACCCTCTGGTGCATTTGTCCTGATGTAGCTTTTAAAATGTTCAGGTTTATGTAATAAAGTGGTGCATTAGGAACCGCTAGCCTAAATTTGGGCTTCTGACTCCTGGTGGACAGAACAATACCGTCCTTTCAGACAAACGGCAACTGAGCACAAATATAAAGGCATAGTTCGCCCCCAAAAAAGAAAATTAGCCAATGATTTACTCATCCTCAAGTCATCCTAGGTGTATGAAACATTCTTCTTTCAGATGAATAAAATAGAAAGTTATATTAAATAATAATTATAACCGAGTTATATTAAAAAATGTCCTGATTAATCCAAGCTTTATAATGACAGTGAATGGCTGTTTCTGTTTTGAAGTCCATATACAAGTGCATTCATCCGTCCTAAAAGTGCATCTATCCATCATAAAAGTGCATCTATCCATCATAAAAGTGCATCTATCCATCATAAAAGTGCATCTGTCCATCATAAAAGTGCATCTGTCCATCATAAAAGAGCATCTGTCCATCATAAAAGAGCATCTGTCCATCATAAAAGTGCATCTGTCCATCATAAAAGAGCATCTGTCCATCATAAAAGAGCATCTGTCCATCATAAAAGTGCATCTATCCATCATAAAAGTGCATCTGTCCATCATAAAAGTGCATCTGTCCATCATAAAAGTGCATCTATCCATCATAAGAGCATCTATCCATCATAAAAGAGCATCTATCCATCATAAAAGTGCATCTGTCCATCATAAAAGTGCATCTGTCCATCATAAAAGTGCATCTGTCCATCATAAAAGTGCATCTATCCATCATAAAAGTGCATCTATCCATCATAAAAGAGCATCTATCCATCATAAACGTGCATCTGTCCATCATAAAAGAGCATCTATCCATCATAAGAGCATCTGTCCATCATAAAAGAGCATCTATCCATCATAAAAGAGCATCTGTCCATCATAAAAGTGCATCTATCCATCATAAAAGTGCATCTGTCCATCATAAAAGTGCATCTGTCCATCATAAAAGTGCATCTATCCATCATAAGAGCATCTATCCATCATAAAAGAGCATCTATCCATCATAAAAGTGCATCTGTCCATCATAAAAGTGCATCTGTCCATCATAAAAGTGCATCTATCCATCATAAAAGTGCATCTATCCATCATAAAAGTGCATCTATCCATCATAAAAGAGCATCTATCCATCATAAACGTGCATCTGTCCATCATAAAAGAGCATCTATCCATCATAAGAGCATCTGTCCATCATAAAAGAGCATCTATCCATCATAAAAGAGCATCTGTCCATCAGAAAAGTGCATCCATCCATCATAAGTGCATCTGTCCATCATAAAAGTGCATCTGTCCTTCATAAAAGTGCATCTGTCCTTCATAAAAGTGCATCTGTCCTTCATAAAAGTGCATCTGTCCATCAGAAAATTGCATCTGTCCATCAGAAAAGTGCATTTGTCCTTCATAAAAGTGCATCTGTCCATCAGAAAAGTGCATCTATCCATCATAAAAGTGCATCTATCCATCATAAAAGTGCTCCACATGACTCCGGGGGGTCATACACTGGAACGCCAGTGTCTCATGAACGCGTGTACAACAGTTAGAGATTACAGATGTAAAGTGTTTTATTTTATTCGTCTGAAAGAAGAATATCATATGTCAATATCATACCTAGGATATCTTGAGAGTGAGTAAATCATCGGCTAATTTTAATTTTTGGAAGAACTATCCCTTTAACCAAGAGTGTGAGACCTGCCTTATTACCTTCACAAACACACCTACTTTGTTCTGTTTACCTGAAAGAAGCAGTATTCATCACTTACTGCTGATTTTGCCAACTCTTTTATTTCATGTGAACGCAAGATAAAAGGTTGAGCGCTTTGGGAGAGGGACGCCCTGAGGCAGGAGCTGTAAATACGACGGCTCTGTCAGCACTCTTTCTTTGGTAGAAGTTGCACAATACCGCTTGAGCTGGTAGAGGATGCATTGAAAGCTTGATGAGAGTGACACTTTACTCGTAGGATTATCATGTTGAGTACTTCCTCTGAATGACTGCCAAGTGTGTGTGATTCTCAGGAATGGTCAAACTGATAACATGCTCGGCTCAGAGCGTCACGTACCTGACGATCAGCTACTTTGTTGCTCATCTTGTACTTGTGGTTCATTTTAATTTTGACAATTTCTAATTCCCTGAAGAAAAATGTTTAATCAGAGTCATTTTAAACCAGTATCAACATAAGCCTTGTTCCATTTTTTTGCTGTTCATATTTCAACCTGTGCTCGCAATTCATTCTTGTACGATTTTCAAAAAGGTTCCACTAGAGCTGCACAATTCTGGATAAATTGAAAGTCGAAAATTGGAGAGCACGATTCTCCCACAATTCTGAACAGACAATAGAGCAGTCGTGGCTCATCTGTATGGGCTGGTAGGGCAGAACCCCACCAAAATATTCATCCATCATAGACCTCTATATACACTGAATTGATAATAAATTGTAAATGTATTCAGAATGCTGCAACAAAACATTTTCGGATTTTTTAGACTCTTTAAGTCGTAAAGTGAGCAGGAAATCTTAAAATGAAAAGCATGGATTCGACTGGCATGTATTCTGTAAAAAAATATTGTTGGTTTAACTTAAAAAAGTAAGTAACCTGGTTGCCTTAATTTTGTGTTTATTGAAATTAAAAATTTGAGTTGAGTACAATAAAGGAAATTGGTTTAATAAATAGAAACTCAAAATATTATTGTATCTGAACCACATAAAAAATGTGATAAATCATGAAAATAGCACAATTTGGCATGTTTCACTGCGTCATCACAAATAAAACATACAGTTACCCAATATGCTTACAAAATCGTATAATATCTGAATAAAGATTGTCGATTCTCAACGATGTTAATTGTATTAACTAAAAAAAATTATTTCAATGAACTCAAAATTTAAAGGCAACCAGGTAGCTTATTTTTTTTACAGTGGCAGCCGGTGTCTGAGCCCTCCTTAGCTCTACAGCGCCCACACGTATTTTCAATGTAAATCTGTGGTAAAAATGTAACTGCAGCACGCTCTCTAAAGCCCCTTTTACGCTGCACGTCGAACCCGCAATATTCCCGGAACATTGCCGGGTCGCCTTCTGTGTGAAAGCAACCACGTCCCGGGATTGATTACCGAATTGATTGAACCCGGGTCGAGGACCTAACATTGCGGGGTTCGATCCGGTGTCATGACAAATCCTGTCCGCTATGAAATTGTGTCCGCAAGGACCCCACGAGCGATTCTATTGGCTGAAAGAAATTTTAATAGGTAATCTGTTCAGAGCCTACAATTCTTATAAAATCGCGTTTTGATTGTTGCTGTTTAAATTGTGTTAAAATTTAAAAAATTGTGTCTTTAATGTCTTACAAATCATATGTTTCATATACTAGTACTATATAACTGAAGCTATTGTGCTTATATAAGTATATAAGATATATACAAGCATATCTCGTATTTAATCTATTTATTTTGTGCACCTGTTCTGTGTATGTATATGTATATATGTTTTTTTTATTCTTTATTATTTACATTATAAATGAATGTATCAATTACTATGTCATGATTTTGTATTGGCACTTATCAGTCGAAATAATTCAGAACATGTTTTTGCTCCCATTATATAGCAATATGTGTATGTGTGTACTTAGTATGGCAATGAACTCATAGTTTAATTTTAAACAATTGCTTGTCCAGAACCCTGTATAACAACTTTTGATCAGGCATTTAAAACCAGGCGTACAGGATTTGTCATGACACCGGGACGAGCGCTGTGAGAATAAAAGCCAAAACTAATGCCGCAACGGATGTGACCTAGTGATGACGTAGTTATCGTGCGACTCCTAGAGCTTTTTTTTTTTTAAATAATACAACCCTGCAGTGCCAGAAGAGCTCGTCGGTGTTTTAAACGCAGAGAGTGTTCATACACACAATAAACTAAAATTAAACAAGCAGAAATGTGCGCAAACTGGACACAAGTCGAGTTCATGGAGCTCCTTACTATCGGTGCTGAAGCTGAGATCGTTCGCCAGCTCAGTGGAACGGTACGTGATGCGGTCGTTTATGAGCTAATAAAAATAAAAATGAGAACACTTCCGTTTTGCCTTTCTTTATTTTTTGGCGCCAATCTTTTTCGACTCGTACATTATACATCACATCCGGATGTCACATGTCAACTCGATCCGGGACCGTTACGGGTTGTGTGTGAAAGCGCACATATTATGGTATTTCGCTGGCAGTGTGAATGGACCAAATCTAGCAGCCCGGGAACAAATGCCGGGTCGCATTATCCGTGAATCGCAGTGTGAAAGGGGCTAAAAAGCCATGGGGCCAGATTTCTGGCTACACCACTTATTGTCACATGACCTCATGTAAACCTCACTCCAGACCAAGACGATATCAGTCGGCTTCAGTGTGTCTGCATCAGGTCTGTTCTTCATACACTGTAAAAAACTTAATAATGCTTAAGTCGAGCACAAACATATATTTTTAAGTTGAAACAACACATTATTTATTATTCTAATGTGACATTTTAAGTTTTACGTTTTTTACAGTGTATGTGGAATAGCGTATCACATTATTGAAAGAATAAATCCTTTATTTTAAATGTGCTCATGCGAATCATCTTTAGTTCTGTTGTGTTTGTTTTATGTTTGTTCTGGTAACAGACATGACTTTCCTCACTGGATCTCTAACATAACTTGCAATATTCGAAAACAACATCAAGGCAATCTCTACTACATTATTCGGCAATTTTAAGATTTGGTATTCTAGGCGTTGGTTCTTATTCTATGGCACCCTCAGGCTGAATAACGCAATAACATTAGAATTCAGCACAAGTGAGTCAATGTTCAGCCATTAGAATATAAAGATTACAAAATATTAATCATAAACTAGCACTAAGACCCAGAATCTGGTCTACCTAAATTTACAAGCAGGAGAACATAATAACATGTGATTTACTTGAGGTTCTGGCAAAATGTTTATCGCTGCAGTCTATTTTAAAATATATAATTCATTTAAATGAATTATTTAATAAATCAGTTTGAAAATGAATGATTCAATGACGCACACATAAATATTTCACTTGTTTCATTAATCAGCAATTTTGAAGGAACCTCTGAAATGATTCAATGACAAATACATTTATTTTTGGGAAAATGTTATTTTGCTTTTTTGCCCAAATATAACAATAATACATACGAACGTCATACAAGACACAAAGGAAAAACACACACACACAAAAAAGGGAAAGGTGAGATAAAATGTAAAATGGTTAGATCAACTCTATGAGATCAAATCATGTGGCATTATTTTTATATAATTCAAAAAGGGTTCCCAGATTTTATCAAATAATTGATTTAAAAAACACCTCCGGGTCCATTGGAAAATCAATTCCATGAATCTGTGATACAGCTGGTAAAATTATTATCGAACACGTCACCATTTTTCTCAGTAAATATATTTCTAAAGGTGCTATTGACATGAAATTTTAATTTGACATTATTGTGAAATCAATGTATTATTATTACACATAATTTATGGACATGTATGGTTTGCTTTCTTTGCATGTGTGGATTGCATGGGCTGTTACCAACATCTGGTGAAATTGTCAATAGCACCTTTTACTGAGAGAAATGGTGATGTGTTCAATACTTATTTTACCCGCTGTATATCACCACATGCACCCAAAACACCTTCATTACACAACCAGGCTGAATACAAAAAGGTTTCTTCTTCTGGACAAGTACTTTTTTAACATCACAGCAAGGAATGCAAGAAGTGCTGCACAGGGTGTAATATCTCGGTGCTCTTTGGTTGTGTGGGATAATTAAGTTTAGAAGCAGAAGTAGTCCAAGGCACTCGATGAGTGTTTTGAAAAAGTTAAAAAGCCTTTATTTTTTCATGGCTTAAACATTTGAAAAATTTTAAACGTTTAAGCCATAAAAAATAAAGGCTTTTTAACTTTTTCAAAACACTCATTGAGTGCCTTGTACTTTTTTAACATTCACTTGTCACCAGCTACTGTTGTAATGATGTAATTGATAAAAAAATGTATTCGAAGCTACACTGTGTAACTTTTTTAGTTTATTTTTAGCTAAAAACACTTGTATATTTACTTAATATATACAAGAGCCTATATAATGTATATTAACTTCTTTCAAGTAATAAAGCATTCTCGTAAGTTTATAATATGCCATTGAAAACACATACGGGTGAGGGGTTCGAATGCTGGTCGCCATGTTGCCCCTCCATCTTGAAAGTACATTAGCCATAGAGGGACATACCCGTAAATTCAAGCTTCGCCTTTCGCGTTTTAACACTCGATGGGACCGTGTTGAATGTGAAGAGGGGGATTGCCATGTTAATCTTGGACTAAATCAGCCACCGTAGGAGTTAAAACGAAATCAGAATTGAGAGGAACATAAACTATTATTCCCTGGATGGTCATATACCTTTACACCGCTAGATGGGGGAAAATATCACACAGTGGATGTTTAAAGCATCAAGTTGCTTTCAAAAGGTGATTTTGCAACCGTAGACATCAGTATTTATATCTGAACTTAAACTTATACTTCTGTGCTCACTTGAATTATTGTAACACAGAAATAATGATACTGTGTGGTTGGAAAGACCTGCTGTTTCAGACCCATAGACCTTAGTCAGGGTAGCACCATATTTCTTTTTTGACAGGAATGAAAACGAGGCTTTGAGTGACAGAATGCAGTGCATTCAGTGGATTGAACTCTTGTTAAACAACATTCTGACTGTGAAATGCCTTTCCGGAAAACTGCTTTAAATTCCACGAAACCAAGTTCCAAGTTGAGTTGTGAAAATGACGTGATCCAGGACATTTATACAGCGCGTGCCATTGTAAAGACTGTGTGTACCTCACAGCCTCTTTTTTTCTATTTTTTCTTTTTTTTAACCTTTGTTAAAGGATTAGTTCGTCAGAATGAAAATATCCTGATATTTTATTCACCCCCATCTCACCCAAGATGTTCATGTCTTTCTTTCTTCAGTCGAAAAGAAATTATGCTTTTTGAGGAAAACATTCCAGGATTTCTTCATATAATGGACTTCAATGGGGACCAACAGTTCAAGATCAAGTTCAAGAGTTTTATTTGTCACATACACAGTTATACAGAATACAACCGGCAGTGAAATGTAAACAGGTCCGCTCCATGGACAGCAAATAACAATTAACAAAAAAAGCACAAAAAATTATAAAATAGGGATAGGATAAAATAGGAATAGGATAAGGTGCTATATATATACATATGTAGAATTATGAATAAACCAAGTAAAAGAAATAAGAGATGTGGAATAAAATAAGTGAGATAAAGTAAACTGGAGACTATAAAAATAAATACGCTGATAACAGAAGTGCAGGAGTGTAATGTGCAAACAGCATTATAATGAGTAGTTACATGGAACACAAGAATAAAGTGCAGTGCAATATCAGTATGTGAGTTTGTTAATACTGAAGTGAGGTGAAGTCACATGTAGTTAAGTGACCGCGTTCAGGAGTCTGATGGCCTGTGGAAAGAAACTCCTCCTGAGTCTCTCAGTTTTGGCCATCAGGCTACGGAAGCGCTTACCAGAAGGCAGCCGGGTGAAGTGGGGGTTAGCCGGGTGATTAATGTCCTTGATGATTTTTGTAGCTCTACCTCTGCATCGTTTGATGTAGATGTCCTGCAGAGACAGGAGAGCTGACCCTGAGATGCGCTCGGACAAGCGCACCACTCTTTGCAGGGCTTTGCAGTCGTGACTGGTGCTGTTACCATACCACGCTGTGATGCACTGAGTCCGTAAACTTTCTATCGCCCCTGAATAGAAAGTTTTCAGGATAGCTGGTGAGACCCGGAATTTCCTCAGCTGGCGCAGGTGGTACAGTCTTTGCCTGGCCTTTTTCACCTGAGACTGGATATGTGCAGTCCAGGTCAGGTCCTCGGAGATGTTCCGCTGATCATGAGAGGGGAATATGACCGTTGCTGTCTCTTCCTGAAGTCCACAATCAGTTCTCTGGTCTTGTTCACATTCAGAAGGAGACAGTTGTCTTGGCACCATGATGTCAGTTGCTCCACTTCGTCCAAGTATGCGGTCTCATTGTTGTTGGAGATGAGGCCCAGGACAACAGTATCATCTGCAAACTTGATGACAGAGGTGGAGCTGTGTGTGGACAAACAGTCATGCGTGTAGAGAGAGTAGAGCAGGGGACTGAGGACACAGCCCTGTGGAGCTCCCACACTCACGGTGATGGAGGTGGAGGTGAACTGTCCTACTCTCACCACTTGAGGTCTGCCAGTGAGGAAATCTTCAATCCAGTGACAGAGAGAAGAGTTCAGTCCGAGATCCAGGAGTTTGTTAGTTAGCTTAATGGGAACTATGGTGTTAAAGGCTGAACTATAGTCAATAAATAGCAGTCTTACATAGTTCCCATTCTTGCTGTCGATGTGTGTGAGGGAGGAGAGATGGCATCTTCAGTTGATCTATTGGGACGATAGGCGAACTGAAGAGGGTCCAAGGTGTCAGGGATGGAGGAGCAAATGTTGTTTTTGATGAGTCTCTCAAAGACCTTCATGACTAAAGACGTGAGAGCCACTGGGCGATAGTCATTTAGGCAAGAGGGTTTTCTGTTCTATAGGGACAGGGATGATGGTGGATTTTGGTGGATGGTGGTTAACAGTCCAAATCAATGCAGTTTCAGAGGAAAAGCTTCAGAGGCTCTGACCGTTCCCAGACGAGGAATAGGGTCTGATCTAGACAAACCATTGCTAATTTTCTAAAAACATTTATATAAGTTTTAACCTAAAATTGTTGTTCTTCACGGTGTATGACGTTATCACGTTGGAGAGGTCATGTGATGTAGGTGGAAGTACTGACCCAGTGCTGAAAAACTCCATCTCATGTTCTCTTCAAACTTTAAAATTGGCCGACCTCCTTGTTTTAACCTTTTGCGAAGAAGCACAACACTGAAGTCGTGCAGTTTAGGTTAAAAAGTATATAAATGACAAATGACCAGTGTAGATCAGATCCTATTCCTCTGGGATCAAGAATAGGAATCGGGAATCTCTGAAGCTCTTCCTCTGAAATTGGATTGATTTTGATCTTCAACCGTTGGTCCCCATTGAACTCCATTATGTGGAAAAAAAATCCTGGAACGTTTTCCTCAGAAAACTTAACTTAATTTCTTTTCGACTGAAGAAAGAAAGACATGAACATCTTGAATGAGATTGGGGTGAGTAAATGATCAGGAAATGTTCATGTTGAAGTGAACTAATCCTTTATGGTCCTGTGGGTGTTTGAATTGAGATTGCCAACTTTTAACAATTAATCGTGTAGCTCTACGTTGCACATTGGTAAACTGTGAAAAATCCTGTTAATTGGGATCGATTAATTGAGTAATAAATGGGCTGCTCTTCTTGACTCAATTTGATTTGTCTGTTAGTTAGGTTTATTTCAGTTATAATGTCTCTTTAGCTTGCATATGAAAGTAATCCGCTAATGCTGTGAATTATTCAGGGTTTCTTCTAACATTAACAACAGGGCTCAAACTATGTTAAACTGCTATTTATGTATCAGATCTAATAATCACTTCAGCTTAAACATGTCTACCGTTCTTAAGGAAGTCTTTTATATGCTCACCAAGGCTGCATTTATTTGATCAAAAATACAGTAAAACAGTACTATTATGAAATATTATTACAATCTAAAATAACAATTTCAATGTATTTCCAATTTAAATGTAATTTATTCCTTTAATGGCAAAGCTCAATTTTCAGTGGTCATTACTAGTCTTCAGTGTCACATGATCCTTCATAAATCATTATAATATGCTGATTTGTTGCTCAATAAACATAATTATTAATGTATTGTCTATGTTGAAAATAGTTGTGCTTCCTAATTGTGGAATCTGTTTTTCCCTCAGGATTCTTATGAATTGAACATTCATAATAACAGTATTTATTTAAAATAGAAATATTTTGCAAATGTATATATTTAAATAGTACTGTTTAGTAATTTTTTTAAATGTATTTAACATATGCTATGCTAATGCAATATGCTAATGTCTGTTTGGTGTACATCAAAAATTAGGCAATTAAAAATAGTTTCAGTCAGCTCAAAAATCGATAGCATCAAACACGCTGCAGTGCCTTGTTTTCACTTTAAATCTGGGATTTACATTTTACATTTACATTTATGCATTTGGCAGACGCTTTTATCCAAAGCGACTTACATTGCATTTTAAGGTACACATTTTACATTTTTGTCAGTTCTTGCTTTCCCTGGGGATGGGGAACGTTGATCCAGAAGGGCTACTTTCTTGCAGAGTTTAGCTCCAACCCCAATCAAACACACCTGAAGCTAATCAAGGTCATCAGGATTACTAATGCTGCGTCCCAATTCGCCTATACTACGTCCTAAAAGTATCTACTCTTTTTGTGAAGAAAAAGTATATACTTTTGAGTGTGTAGCAGAAAAGTATGCAAGCTTCGGGACTACTTCGCCATCTTTAGCGGACTCTGTCGCTCAGTTACGTGCATCCCATCACCGTTTATCTGCCCTGTCAATCATCGTCAGACTCGTCACAGTTCAAATCCTCCACATTCAGATTAATTTCCTACCGTATCGAAGAGAAATGTACCCGCTCGTTGATCTGCCATTTGTTGGTCTTTAATGCAAAGACTCTCCTCGTGTGTTTGCATTTTAAATTTAAAGGGGGGGTGAAACACTTAGTTTCAGTCAATCTCATGTCAATCTTGAGTACCTATAGAGTAGTATTGCATCCTTCATATCTCCGAAAAGTCTTTAGTTTTATCATATTTATAAAAGAAATATAGGCTTTACCGAGTCTTTCCGGAAAAAACCGAGCGCCTGGAGGCGTATCGTGTGGGCGGAGCTAAATAATGACAAGCGCGCAAAGCGGTGACGTCCTCAAGCGTGGAGAAACCCATCTATCTCAGCTAATACAGATAATGATCCACAATCAAATCTGAGGGAGAAATAAATTGAACAGGAGAAACGGCAACAGCAGGACGTCCGTCTCTGTGGTATGTAAGTTACTGTATTTAATGGCCTCTCCACATTTCTGTGTGTTTACTCGCAGAGTATGAGGACATGATTCGGTTTATGGACTATTGTATGCGACTAGACCTTAGAAGTAGCAAGCAAAACGGTTTTGCACGTCAGAATACTGTAACGTTATACAGAGAACAACAATGGAGTAACCGTTAGCGCATTTGAATGACGAAGCACGCGATCGTGTCGTTTACTGATGTTTACTCATGCGTCCGTAGCCAAAAGCAGAGACATTTGAAGCAGTTTTACTCACCGGCTGCTTCCAAAGCAGGACCGAAGCTTTATCGCTGGGACCGCTCCGTCAAAAACACACTTCTTTGGTATGATTTGGTGAAGTCCTGACAGCAGTGGCGTGTAAATCCATTTTGAGACGCAACTGAAACGATGTTGTGAAGCTTCCCGTCATTTCTGCGTTCAAATCGGTTCAAATGCAGCGCTGCCTTCCCGGAATGCTGTGCTGAAGAGTTGAAGTCGCTCTACGTCACCCATAGGAATAAAGAGAAGCGCGGCGCCACATAAGTGTTCACGGACGACTGGATCTGCACCTGAGAGACTATTAACAGCGTGCTCTAGTCACGCGCGCGCGCACCCTACCGGGAGAAGAGCCCGTACGGCCACACAAGGACCTTCCGCTCTTATTAACGTCAAGTTGACCCATACTCAAAAAAAACTCGCCGAAACTTGTGAGAAACCGGAAGGAGTATTTTTGACACAGAAATACTCCATCAAACGTCCAACATTAGTTTTTGAAACTTTGTCTATGTTTAGGATGGGAATCCAAGTCTTTAAAGGTGTAAAAAGCTCAGTATGCATGAAACAGCATTTCACCCCCCCTTTAATGATGCATTTAAAAGTTAATGGCCAAACGTGTCATTAAAAATGTTGACAATGCTGCTGCAGGTGAAATATAATCTGAAGTTCTGAACAACACTGAATAAATATATTTTTGTCAGGTTAAATATTGATAGTTGGCCACTCAAACTCATTTATCTAAACTTCTCTACTTAACCCTCGGACTCGCACATCCATCATGTTTGTAGTTTTTTAACGCTTTTTATCCGCGTTTGTAGTTCTAATCGAAGTGGGTTGTGGGCAATATCAGCCGTTGGTGTGCCCATCGATCCACACTTCGAATTCTGCCCGGAAATAGTAAACCATCCGGGTATCTTTGGCATACTCTTTTCAACATACTATGATTTGGGACATACTAATTCTATTTTCGAACACTATTTAGGATGGATAGTATGCGAATTGGGACGCAGGGTAAAGTTACAGGCAGGTGAGTGCTTTTTTCAGGGTTGGAGCTAAACTCTGCAAGAGATTGGCCCTTCTGGATCAATGTTCCCCACCCCTGCTTTAAATAATGGGGTGATGAATGACAGATGGGAATACCAGGATTTCTGCTCATCTTAGGCAACTCCTCAATTCTGAGAGAGCTTTACCACAAGAATGCAGAGCAACATGTTTGTATCTGTTTCATGTCATGTCATGTAATGTGTCCATCTCCGCCCCCAGACCCTAAGTACGCTGCCCTCTGGCTGTTTGGTGGTCTTGAGTGACACTCGCACTTTAGCTAACAAGTATTGCTTGTTTTCACATCTGGAACATCTGGAATGGGTATGTATCCAGCTAAGTGTGTTACACAACCCATTTTGCTCCAAAATTACAGCAGAGCACAGACACGAGTGTCTCCTGTATGTGTCGTCGGGTCATTTTTCTCCATCAAAAGGTAGCCACCCCATACAGTGAGGCTCTTCTTCGTACCCACACAAGGTTTTTAGTCCTGTCTAGGAGGCCCAGTTTGCATCTGAGGGTTAGTTTGCTGAATTGAAGCACCATTCATGCTGATAATTGTATATCTCTGAAATGCTGTACACGGATATAAAGCTCCGATTCATCCAGGTATGCATGCAGAACCATTCATATTTTCTCTCTGTTAATCCTCAGAGATGTTTAAAAGGATGTAGAAGAGGAAATCGAGCATTCACAGAGATGAAAGTAGTTACACAACAACTTATTACATTTCATACATTATGCAGGAAGAGGCAATAGCGCTGGAAACGGATCAGTGACAGACGCAGGTTAGGCGATGAAAGGGCAGGAAATGAAGATCGTAATGTTTGTTTTCATTGGGAAAGCTGTTATGCGGGTTCATGTCAGAAAGGATTTCTGTGTGAGATGTTATCAGCTGTTTTTTTGAGGCACAGTGTACCCTGTTATTTGGTATTGAAAGTTTACAATGACTGATTCTCAAAACATTCTTTATAAACTTCACTCAAGACAGACCAGAAAGCCAGATCTTAACACTACATTTTGACAGTGGTTTATATTAGTTGTTGGGGGTAACACATTATAAGTAACTTGTTACATAATCAGATTATGTTTTTTAGTAAAGTAACGCATTACTTTTAAAATTTACAACAGAATATCAGAGTTACTCTTTCCAAATAAGTAACGCATGTTAATAATTTTCCCATTTATTGACTGACAGCTCTCTTGTCCCCGTGTTGAGAAACTCATAAGTGCAGAGGCATTGTGCGGAAACATGATGGTTGTTGTAGTTCTATCTGAGCGTACTTATTTCACTTGTACACAAAAAAAGATTCAGTATTCCTCAAAATGAATAAAAACTTTGAAATGCAGAATCAGAATAATATATGCAAACCTACAATAATTAATAATGCTAAATATTTTTATGCATTTAACCTCACTTTATTGACCAATGTCTTGCTGCTGACGGTCGATGATTCAGTAAAACCATAAGTAAAAATGACAGTCGATTTTTGTTTTTTATTGGTGAAGTTTGAGTGTTAAACTTCCGTTATCCAGAATGAAAGAGCTGAAAGGTTTGTTTGAGCTCCGCGTATGTGTGTGAATCTGCATTTCCTTCAGCCTGAGGCTTATTATTTAAATGTAGGTGTTAAAGGCTTTTTACATTTGTAACTTTTATAACTTTTTTGTTATAAAAAATGAAACAAGCCCAGCCCAGGTGGAAAAAAGTAACGCAAAAGTCATGTCAAAAGTCATGTTAAAGTCACGTAATTCATTACTTCTCTTAAAAAGTAACTAAGTACCTCAATAAGCTACTTTTTAAGGGCGTGACACAATATTGTAATGCATTTTCCAAGTAACTTTCCCCAACACTGGTTTCCCGTAACACATTCCACTATTTATTTATTTTTGTCTGTGTTAAATTTTCGATTGACTATAAAAAGAACTGGCTCAGATATTAGTTCAGCAATCTGATTACACTGGTCGCAAATTCAATGTGTTTTTCATTGATTCACTTAAAAAAACGTTCTTAAGAATCATTAATTCTAGAATACTCTGGTCACACTGTATGTTTTGATTCACTTTAAAAGAATCGGCTCATAAGAGTCATTTGTTCAGTCAAGGGCACAAAGTTTAATCTGTTCATAATAGTCATTTTCTTGGCAATTGAACTACATTTGTCACACTGTTATTTATTTATTTTGTTTCAAACAACCAACTCGTAAGAGTACTTCAATGTGAATTGGATTACACTGGTTTCACTGTATGTTTTTGAGTCCCTTAAAAGAACTGACTCATACGAGCCATGTGCTACTTAACTTGGTCGCTTAATGTTTCACACTGTAGATTTAGTGTACCAGTCTTAAACATTGCAATAGTTTTAGTGCAGGCTTAAGTAGACCTCATGTCAACAACCCATATGTATACAAATAGCATGTTAAACATCAATTAAAAATGTGCCTTGGCTAATAGGCCATAATTTGATAAATCCTACTAACATTATATATACGTCACTGGAGCAAACTAAGGTACAATACTTATCCATGGTCAGCCGCCTTTGATTGCCCATAATTTTCAGTCGCCATCTGGGTAGAAGGATTCTCTGGCTCGCAGGAACTGGAACATTTGTTTTCAAAGACATTCCTTGTCTGTTTGTGCGGCATCTAGGGAATTAATTAAGTCCTAAAGTAATTGGACATGTTTTTTTGGTGTCCTTGGATTCTCTGCCTTGCGTAACCCAGCGGTTCTGTGCTCTGCCATTATCAGGAAAAGTGTCATAAAACTTTTATCAGTCGGCCCTTTTAATGGTCACTATTTAACCACTGAGCCTAAAGCACAATGGCGATTGACAGTCAGTGTGCTTGAAATACCAAAATAAACTGGTCATTTTTAAGATAAACCTTCATAGATAGAGACTTTTTTGGAATAATGTCATTCAATGCTTAGTCAGAGGCGGACAGTACTTTTACTTTCCAAGTAATTTTGTTTTTCAACTATATGTACTTTATCAGTGTTCTTCTTTGGAAAACTTTTACGTCACAACATTGCAAAACATAACATTGTACTTTTTACTGCAACACATATCATATTGAATATTATTTAATACTTAATTACATTAAAAATGTAGTACTGTATACTTTTACTCAAGTAAAATGATTCAAAGTACTACTTTTTTTGTGTAATTAAGTATTAAAGTAAGAAAACAACAAATTTTATTTATGAAATGTTGTGCAGTAAAAAGTATGACATTATATATTATGCTTTGGAATGCAGTGAAGTAAAAGTTTTCTAAAGAAAAACACTCATAAAGTATATACTTAAAAATTGACATGAGTAGAAGTAAAAATACTCCATACTGTCCGCCTCTGCGCACATTATTTGTGCTTGAATTTCAACTTGATACTATTTAGCATAGTACACTCTAAAAAATTCAGGGTAAAAAACAACCCAATGCTGGGTCAAATATGGACTAACCCAGCGATTAGGTTGTTTTAAACCAGCGACTGGGTTGTCTTGAGCAAATATTTAACCCAACCGCAGGATTAAAACAACCCAATCACTGGGTTAAAACAACCCAATTGCTGGGCTAGTCCATATTTGACCCAACATTGGGTTAAAACAACCCAAACATTTTTAGAGTGTAAACATTATTATGACTCCTCAACATGCACCACCTATTCTACTCTTATTTTACTGTCCCTTAAATGCCCCGACACATGGAAAAGCATACCAAACAGTATATTATCAATTTGTAGTCATGCTTTTCAATCTGAGATACTGTTAAATCTATCCAAGGCCCTTTATAGGGCAGCTGCACCTCAGCGTGACTGGATCATGTTGTGTCTGTCTTCAAAACACATAGCTTGTGTTCAATGATCAGCGGGAGGGGAGCAAATTCAGGCTATAAATATAGAAAATCAAAATATGAGAACACTGGACGGTTTGTTTTCGTTTAGACAGTTGTGATAATAAAAGAGCTGGTTTTGTCCAACAAAAAAAAAAAGGGGGAGACTTGAATTGTTTGGGGAGCTCTTCTGTATTGTGAGCTTCATTTACAGCATTACAAAGACCAAAAAAAAAGGGCTAAGATTACAGGCCACTCAAAGTCTGTGTTTTTATTCTCTCTCTTCGCGGGCCAAACCACAACGTGCACGAGAGTTGTGGAGCAGGGGGGCGGAGAAGGGGGCGTGTCCTTTTTCACAGAAGTACTAATTTCCTGAACTAACAATACCAAGAATTTGATGCAAAAATATCACATTTGCAAACACTGTAGAAAGTTGTGCAAGATTAAGTAAATATTGCAGATATCACTGGTACTTTGTATGAACATGGCAGCACTAAAACTGTTTCCTCTCTCTCCCTGTCCCTTTTTTCCCCTGGTTTAGGTCAGTCAGGGAAATGTCCCAGGCATTGAGAGTGCATACTTGGCCATGGACACTGAAGAGGGGGTGGAGGTGGTGTGGAACGAAGTGCAGTTTTCAGACAAGAAGGTTTTCAAGTCCTTTGAGGTAGGCCCTGTTTTCCAACATCAATATTCTGGGTGGGATACTTGGCATGCTGAACCACAAACATCTGTGAAATGTTACTGTATTGGAGCGTCATCATTCTGGAATGGCCGTACAGTGACAGACAAAATGCTTGAAATGTAAAACCAAATGTTGATGTGCTTTGTGTTATGCAGGAGCGGATCCGAGAGATGTTTGAGAACCTAATGCAGGTGGAGCATCCAAACATCGTAAAGTTTCACAAGTACTGGCTGGACATGAGAGAGAGCAGAGCGAGGGTGAGACATAAAACACACCTGATAAAAACAAACGCCTCGGTGAACTTTGCCCTAAATTCAGAAGTTTTCTTTCTTTTCGTGCCACACAGGTGATTTTCATCACTGAATATATGTCCTCTGGAAGTCTCAAGCAGTTTTTGAAGAAGACTAAGAAAAACCACAAAACTATGAATGTGAAGGTGAGACGTTTCATCGATCATTGAAAGTGAAAACCCTTCATAAACTGGAGGACAACACCACCTGCTGGCAGAATTATGACAAAATCTTTCTGTGTGTCTCAGGCATGGAAGCGCTGGTGCACTCAGATACTTTCTGCACTCAGGTTGGACATTGAAAAATCATTGTATTCTCCTAAAATCTTGCTAATTATCTCTGCTAATTTGCTGTTAAAACTGAAGTGTGCAGGTGAACTAAAAATATTTTCTCAGCTTAATATACAGAGACAACTATATGCCGGTTGATTTGTGCAAAAGTGTAAACGCTGGCTATCAAAACATTGCTTTGTTTGTTTGTTTGAGCGTCTTGACCATCGCAGCATAGCAACACTGACTTAACCAATGGGGCAAGTTTGGGGGCGGGGCTGTCTTTGTTTGGCCAATGGCAGATGAGGGGAGTCAAAGTTTGATATCTTTTCAATTCATGACGCTAGAAATTGCACACTTCAGCTTTTAAACTAGTTGTTTCTTCTCTTATAATTTTATTTCATTAGAATTATTTAAAAAAATTGTAAACTTTTAATTTTATTAAAATAAAATAAAGTTTATACATTCAACATGTTTTTGCCATTTAAACTTTTTTCTCTCGTTATAATTTATTATTGTAAATTTAAATAAATAATGATTTTATACATAATGTATAAAATGTTCATTTGTATGGAAAAATGTATTTATCTTTTTTTTCAGTGTGGGTGATTTGTGGGTACAATTACTGATGTTTCATCCTTTCGTTCTTTAGTTACTTACATTCATGTGATCCGCCCATTATCCACGGTAACCTGACCTGTGACACCATCTTTATCCAGCACAATGGCCTTATAAAGATCGGCTCAGGTTTGATCATAGTCTTTTAATGCTCTTATTTAAGCTCAAAATTATTTGACTTTTGCTCATCTCTAACATAGAATATCTGTTCTAAGAAGACGTTTATGTCTCTTCTTTCTTTCACAGTTTGGCACAGGCTGTTTGTAAATGGTAAGTCCACTCCGAGCTCCATGTGCCATGTGCACAGGAATGTGGTTATCTCGTCAGAAAGAAAACACAGGCCATACTTAGACTGCTTCTTTTCCTTCCTTCCTTAAACAATGTTTTGCGTATATTGGCCCTAAATCCTGGCAGTTAAGTAATGTACTGTAACATTTCTTGTCAGCTTTGACAATCTAAGACATAAATTTAGAAAATAAGACCCACATGCCCCTTCAGAGTATTTATGTTGGACTCTAGCCCATGTGCTAGAGATTTTATCTATGCATTTTACTGGCAAAAATTCTTCCATTCATATAATGTTATAAATAGAGTTTGATTATAATTTTGTGCATTTATTCTTTTCCCTTAGTGTTTGCTGAGGCGATTCATGGGAATGTACATCAACATCGAGATGAAATGCGAAACCAGCATTTTTTTGCTCCAGAGTATGGAAGTGAGTATCTATTGCCTTTACTGTTTTTACACCTTTCACAGTCTGGAAAAAAAATTGGACCCTCTATTTTAATCCTGAACATAATCAGAAAGTTTTAAGATTTTTTTTTTTCCAACAAAGAAAAGTTGTGTATGTATGTATATATATATATATATATATATATATATATATATATATATATATATATATATATATATATATATATATATATATATATATATATATATATATATATAAGAGATCATCAGTGTTATTAACTTTACCTGTCCGAATGTTATGCCTGATCAGTGTATTTTATATATATATATATATATATAGTATGTATATATATATACGGTGTGTATATATATATATATATATATATATATATATATATATATATATATATATATATATATATATATATATATATATATATATATATAAAATACACTGATTAGGCATAACATTCGGACAGGTAAAGTTAATAACACTGATGATGTCTTCATCTCGGCACCTGTTAGTGGGTGGGATATATTAGGCAGCAAGTGGACATTTTGTCCTCAAATTTGTTGTGTTAGAAGTAGGTTGACAAAGGCCAAATTGTGATGGCTAGACGAGGTCAGAGCATCTCCAAAACTGCAGCTCTTGTGGGCTGTTCCCGGTCTGCAGTGGTCAGTATCTATCAAAAGTGTTCAAAGGAAGGAGGAGTGGAGAACCGGCCACAGGGTCATGGGTGGCCAGGGCTCATTGGCTCATCCTTCGGATGAGACGTTAAACTGAGGTCCTGACTCTCTGTGTTCATTAAAAATCCCTTTAAGAATGGCCAAATTTGCCCACTGGCCGCTGTCCATCATGGCCTCCTAATCATCCCCATACACTGATTGGCTTCATCACTCGGCCTCCTCTCCACCAATCAGCTGGTGTGTGGTGAGCATTCTGGCGCAATATGGCTGCCGTCACATCATCCAGGTGGATGTTGCACATTGCTGGTGGTTGAGGAGATTTCCCCCTTCAATATGTAAAGCACTTTGAGTGTCTAGAAAAGCGCTATATAAATGTAACAAACTATTATTATAATTTCATTGATGCACGTGGGGAGCGAAGGCTGGCCCGTGTGGTCCGATCAAACAGACGAGCTACTGGAGCTCAAACTGCTCCAGAAGTTAATGCTGGTTCTGATAGAAAGGTGTCAGAATACACAGAGCATCTCAGTTTGTTGCGAATGGGGCTCCATCTCGCAACTTGAACTTACAAGACTTAAACGATCTGCTGCCAACGCAATTTTAGGACGGTGGTCATAATGTTATGCCTGATCAGAAATATATACACAAAAATGCTAAATATAAGTATTATTTTCACATGTGGTCTGAGGAGTTTTGACATCACTGAATGTAAAAGGTTTTATAACATTTCTCTATTTTCTTTTTCTCCAGTTGCTGAAGATGACTATGCCATAGATATATTTTCATTTGGTATCTGTGCCTTGGAGGTCTGAAAATTACAATCCAAAATAGCAAATAATACTTATTTTTTCTTAAACAACATTGAAGTATGACCGAATTTAATTTCGTATTCCACATTCACCTTTAGATGGCAGTATTGGAAATCCAGGCCAATGGAGACGCTGCAGTTTCCAAAGAGGCCGTTGATCATGCTGGACGGTCACTTGAGGACCCCCTCATGAGGGTAAAAGACTTTTAGCCCATGTTTATAACTAAAACAGCTCTGCTTAATTCTTCTTGTTTAATCGAATGCCTTCATCTCTTCACACTGACAGGAATTTATCCAGTCTTGTGTACGCACAGAAGCCAAGTCGAGACCCACGGCTCATGACCTGCTGTTCCACAGAGTGTTATTTGAGGTCCACTCCTTAAAACTGCTTGCTGCGCATTGCTTTATCAATAACCAGTGTAAGTGGAACATGGAAAACAGTGTTGTTCACGCCTTCCTGACACCACAGAGTAATAATGCTTTAATTTTCATCTCAGACATAACCGAAACGTTATGGATGGCCCAATCATCCGAAAGGAAATTGTCTCCTTTTGTATTTCCATTCCTCTTTGGTTTAAGTCTTGTTATTTTTTCCAGATCTCCTTCCTGAGAATTGTGTGGAAGAGAAGACCAAATCTTTTGACCCTAATGGTATCATGGCAGAGATTAATCATCGTGGCCGACTTGGAGTCCAGCTAAAGTGGGTTTCTCAAACAAACTATGAGGTTCCTGATTCTCTTCTGTAATTGTTTCTCACGTTTAGGCATCTTTCTCATGTTTTCAAGGTATTCCCACGTCTCGCCTTTGGAACTGGACAAATTCCTTGAGGATGTGAAGTGAGTCATGGAGAAGATCAGCTGATCTTTGATTTAGACTGTGTTTGTTTCCATGATTGTGGATTTGAAACTTTTCCTCTTCCGCATGAACAGAAATGGCATATATCCCCTGATGAACTTTGCTTCCCATCGGCCACATCCTATCCCCCGCGCTCTTTCTTTGTCGCAGGAACAGATGGAGACTGTGAAGACCCCAACCCCAGAACCACAGGAGACTGAAACCAGAAAGGTTAGAAGAAGATTTAATTTAGAAGCTGTGTTGGGAGCAACTAACCACAAGTAGCCTCATATGAAGCTTTAGAGGGTCTGAGTATGTTAGTAAATCAGTTCATTTGCACAGTTTCTGTAAAACAGATTTACAGTTAATGTTAAACTCCGTGTTTTTGTTTTTGAAGCTAAATATTAGCCAACGAATGTTGGCTGACTAATAGGAAGTGTGTCCAGTTATGACAATGATGATGAGCAAGGGTCAATTTGAAAAAGCTGACATTTGTTTAAATGGTTCTCAGTGCATCTCATCCATGTACAAACAGTACTTTAGTTACTTTCTATTAGTTTATGGAGGATTTTTAAAGACTTTTAAGATTTGTTATGAAGCACTTAAAACCCTCGTTTTTTCCATAAAGGTTGTCCAGATCCACTGTAATCTGGAAGCAAATGAGGAAGGCACAAGGAGTCATGTGAGTTAACGTATTTTTGCTTGTAGTTTTTCTTGGCTACTGTAAATATTGTGCTCATCTATCCTTTTTGTCTCTGTAGCTCTCGCTCTTTTTAAAGATGGATGACAGGCTTCACCGTCAACTTAGCTGTGATGTTTTGCCATGTAAGTGATCACATTCAAATGTGTTCTTTGTGCATTTTTTTCTTAAATGTTTTAAAAACAGATTTCTTTTTTAAAGAATAAACAAAAATGAGAATATATGACATTTTTCCCCCCAGCTGACAGTCCCAAAGATTTGGCTAGTGAGTTGGTTCATCATGCTTTCATCAGTGAGGTAAGCATGATTTCTTCTAACCATAATCATTATTTATCTAAAGGCTGGACTACTTTCGCTTAGATTTTTGCCTCGATATGATACGAGTAGACAATAGAAAATCATGCAGTTTATGATACTACGCACAGACTAGATTTTTTTTTAGCTTTTTAGAGGATATCAAAATAAAAAATGCTTTTCTTACTTAGTATTTTTGTCTTGTTTCCAGTCCAAATATCAAAAAATTCTTACATTTTAAGTAGCATTTACTAGATAAGCAAAAGTTTTTGCTTAAGTCAAACAGAAAACAAGATTCATTTGCTTATTTTAAGCAAAAACTCACTTAATTTTTTTGTTAATTTTCCCCAAAACAAGACACACATTTTTACTTGTCTAGTAAATGCTTCTTAAAATGTAAGAATTTTTAGATATTTGGACTGGATCAAGACAAAAATACTAATTTTTTAATATGCCACGACTTTCAATTAAAGGGATAATCCACCCAAAAATGAAAATGATCCCATGATTTACTCACCCTTAAGTCATCCTAGGTGTATATGACATTTTTCTTTCAGACAAATATAATCAAAGTTATATTAGAAAATGTCCTGGCCTCTTCCAAGCTTTATAATGGCAGTGAATGACTGTCAAAAGTTTGAAGACCAAAAAAGTAATTCATCCATCCATCATAAAAGTGCTTCACACGGCTCCAGGGGTTAATAAAGGCCTTCTGAAACGAATCGTTGGGGTTGTGTAAGAAAAATATCCATATTTAACATGTTATAAAGTAAAATATATAGCTTCCAGTGGACTGCCGTCCGTATTCAACTTATGCAGAAAGTGTAGCGCCTCTCTCAGTTCAAAATGCTAATGCTACGGCAGATACGCTTTTTTCCATATTTTACTGTATAAAGTGTTAAATATGGATATTTTTCTTACAAAACCCCATCGATTTGCTGTGCTGTGTTACTTTTATAATGAATGGATACATTTTTTGGGGGCTTCAAATGTTGGACTGTCATTCTCTGCTGTTATAAAGCTTGGAAGAGCCAGGACATTTTTTAATAAAACTCTGATTGGATTGAATTCGTCTGAAAGAAGAATATCATGTACACCTAGGATGACTTGAGTAAATCATGGGCTAATTTTTATTTTTGGGTGGACTATCCCTTTAATTAAAACTTGTGGCATAATACTTATACATAACACATACGTAGTACATCTTTAGTCCCCTAGTGTGCAATCCAAAGGCATCTGGAAATGAAAAACTCCATCAACTAATTCTTGTTAAGTATATTTGTGTCTTAATCTTCAAATGAACTTAAATAGCTAATGTAGTTTTGCTTTATGTGTGAATTTGATTGTCTGCTTTTTGTGTCCTCCAGGAAGACTGTGAGAAGTTAGCATGTTTTCTTGAGGATGCCTTGTGTAAGCACCGGTCAGGGACGTCCACCTCCCCGACTGCCATGGCTGTGATGTATTAAACCCAGCTGGTCCAACAATAGACAGACAGTACTTGAAGATTGGGCCAGAGCTCGAGGAAAAAGAGAAAGCGAAAGATCCAGCCTGACTAGAGGGAAATGAGACCAAAAGTGCAACCTAAGGTCATGACAAGATGGAATAAGCGCCTGGGGAGAAAGCTCGCACCACAATGCATGGTACCTGCACAAACTCCAAAGAGCTCGAACTGTTTACTTTAATCTTGAAGTTTAATAACTGATGTCATCTCACCATGACGAAGAAATACATATCCATTACTTGCAGAGATTCTGCCTTCAGTGCCAGCATTTTGGGTTGTGAATTTTTTTTTTTTTTTACACGGATTAACAGATTTTTTAAAAACATCTCTCCACGTCATTGTGTCTATGGCATAATCCATCCTCATCTAACAAAGGACAAGAAGTTTCATTTTTAGGATGACAGAGCTTCGGGAACCTGAGAGTGGAGGCTAAATGTCTAAGAAATGTTTGCTGCTTCCCGTCAGGCAATATGATTTGTTTGTTCCAGACTTAAATGTATTATTTATTATTTTAAACAATTAATACATGGTCTTGGTATACATGTTGTTTAAAAGGAAAATGTATCAAAATGTTTAATTCTACATATCTATATGATCTTATTCTGTATGCTTTGACAGGCTGACATTGAGCACACAAATGTAATGACAAATGCTCTTGGCACCTTTTATGATTATATTTCTTTTGCAACATTTTTTTTCGGACCCTCAACTTAATTTCTCACTCTTAATGTGGACTGATTCTTACAGAGTTTAAAATGTCTCTGTTCTGAATGGCTTCCATGACACTATGTTGATCTCAATAGCTTTTCTCATGCTGATACACACAGAGAAAAAGGTGCCAAATGGTACCTTTAGGGGTACAATAACTTGTCACAGGGGCCGTGCCCTTAAAAGGACATATTTTGTACCTTTTTTACCATTAAAAAGTTCATAGTAGTACGTATTTGTACTCCTAATGTACTAATATGCACCTTTTAGGAGTAAAAAAAGGCACAAAGATGTCTTTTTCAGGGTATTGTCCCAGTGACAAGCTATTGTATCCCTAAAGGTACCATTTCAACACCTTTTTTTCTTTGTATGAACTTTGTAAATATATGTAAACCGTGGCAATAATGTTATCCTTCAATGGTATACTACCGTTTAAAAGTTTGGGGTCAGTGAGATTTTGTTACGAAAGAAATTACTACATCTATTCAGCAAGGACACACTAAATTGATCAAAAAGGACAGTAAAGACTTGCTTTGTTACAAAAAAATATATATTTTGAAATACATGCTGAAATGTTGAACTTTCTAAGGAATCACAGTTTACACGTTAATATCAAGCAGCACAAATGTTTTCTACAAAGATGATAATAAGAAATGTTACTCAAGCACCAAATAAGAAATCTTGAGCATTCAGCTTTGCCATCGCTGGAATAAATGACATTTTAAAACATGTTAAAATAGAAAACAAATATTTTAAATGGATATATTTCACAGTATTACAGTTTTTACTGTATTTTTGATCAAATAAATGTGAATTTTGATCTGATATTTCCTCAGTTTCAACCAATAAAGCAGAAGAGCACTTCATCCAGATGTCTTTTACCAAGAAAATGGTTGAACTAATGAGTAGTTCTCCAAATTCAATAAGACATGACTTTTATTAATTTAGCAGATGCTTTTAACCAAAGCAACTGATACAAACACAAAACAATTAATCATAAAGCATTTTGAGCAGCTAATAATAGGTTCACTAACACAGGGGTTCTGTTCATAACAGTGTTATCATGGGATTTTTTATTTGCCTTCTTAATGTGAATGAGCTGATCTTAGATTAGCTGACTGCTCAGAGGTGTTTAACATTTATCTGTTTCTTTATCCCTTTTACTGATTAATGCATAGTGGACAATAAACTGACCATTTACTGAATTAGAAGAAACAAAGGCTTGCTTTAATAAAACCCTCTTTGGGTATGAAGGGCTGTTATTCGATTTGACATTTACATATTACCGCAGTATGTGTATATTTTATGTCATGTAAAATGATTTATACACTACTTTCTATATATTCTACAACATGCAAATGAGAACCTGAACCATGTCCAGGCCAAAGATGTACTGGGTGCAGTGTTGGCAAGAATGGGTACTACATTGCAAAAATAACGTCCTGTATCTGACTGACACTTGCATATTTACAACAGTATTCATTCTGTGAAAACATCTATGTTGCCATGCCGTCCAAAGCAACAGTATCTATTTTAGGGATGCTTTCAGTACTGCACTCTCCGATGGCTTTGACGTCTTAATATCCATTAAAAAATATATGCATGTCAGGAAATGAATGCTTTGACAGGATTTTTCATTTTTGTTATATTGGCATGGATGTATTGCAACTTTAGAAGAAAAAAAAAAAACATCACAAGAGATTTCTAATCTCCATTTATTCTTGCAAATTTAAATGATTCCGATGTCATGAAAAACAAATCAGTCACCATTTCCCCGGTGTAATTATGAACCTCGAATGTCTTGCGATGTGATTCATTTGTATGTATATATAAGAGATATATGAATGTACAGTGACCGGCTGTTAAAATGTACGCTAAGTCTCCTTTCTCATCTAAATCAAATGCATTAACCAGACTTTGGGCAGTTTTATTTTATTTTTTATTTGTGTTGGAATTGTACTGTGATGAAATACTACAATATTAAAATATATTATTAATACTTTAATATGACTGAATTTATTTCTTCTGTATAATAGGATAGAAAATCTCTAATATGAATTTAAATTGCAACTGAATCATTTCATGGGGACTACGGGATTTTCAGGTCAGGAATTAATTTATTCCAGAATTTATTTTTTCATGCATTTCACATTTTTGCTGATTAAGGATTTTTTTGTTGTTGTGATAATTGTTTTCATAGTGCTGAAAATCATATATATGACCCTTGAGCATGGGTATATTTGTGGCAAAAGCCAACATTGTATTGGTCAAAATTATAAATGTTTCTTTTATGCCAAAAATCATTAGTATATTAAGTAAAGATCCTGTTCCATGAAGATATTTTGTAAATGTCCTACCATAAATATATAAAAATAGTAGTAGTAGTAGTTAATGCATTTAATGCATAGTAGTAGTAATATGCAAGGACTTCATTTGGATAACTTTAAAGGTGATTTTCTCAATATTTAGATTTTTTTCAGATTTTCAAATAACAGAAAGCTTATTTTTTCAGCTGTTATACAAATTATGACTGGTTATGTGGTCCAGGGCCACATATGCTGCTAATGCCCCGGTTTCACAGACCAGGCTTAAACTTGTCTGAAATTTGAGCTGTTTTAACCGAAATTAACTTGCTCTAACCCATCTCAAACTATGTCAGTGCCATTGTTTTGTCTCAAGATGCACACCAGTATGTTCTTTTCCTAAGGTTTATACAAACTACTTAAATGCTCTAATTGAACTAAGGCCCAATCCATGTCTGTAAAATCGGTTCTAAATTGATTAATAATATTTGTTTAAAAATTGTTTCCCCTTGTTGATTGCAATGTTTTGTTGTTTTTGTTATGTAGCCTACATGACTATACAGCAGAAATGTCATAATAAACATTATAGGAGTATAACGTGTGACGGACTGCCCTTTACGCTATTTCTCTTGAAATATAATTTCAGTTTTTGGGATCCACTTATCAGTGGCGCCACATATTATTACAAGAAAAATTAAAACAAAAAGAAGTTACGCTTTATTGCGCTCTCTGCTCCGACGAGGCTCTCCTCCAATCAGAGCCTGATCGGGCACACTGCAGCTGCGCGCCTCTTACCTAACGCTCTTTAGATATCGCGAGATTTCATAGTCTTCCTCGCGGTGTGGACGTTAGTGCTGGAAGGTGTGCTCAATGGCGGTGGCTGTTTCAGCGGTAAATGTAATGTTTACTTAATTTCCCTCTCAATACACACACCGTATTATTTTATCCGCATATAGGAACGTTTATGAACGGGGATTTAATTTATAACAGCTAGATGCACAGTGCTAAGGCTAACTAGCCTAGCGCACAGAGAGCGGGATTTTCTTCCTGGCCTGCTGCTGCGTGTCTCCGAACCACAGAGGCTATTTAATAATATTACACTGACCACGACATTTCTGACATTAAGGATTTGCATAGAACAATTATTTGTGGCGTGTTATTACTGGCATAGTTAAATAAACGCCTACGCTTACTCGCTCTCTAACGTTAGTCGCTACGTGAGCTAACGTTAACCCGTCACATTGTCCTCCATGAGCTACATCAACCACGACCAAAGACAAACATAACGCTCCGCTTTAATATTTTACTCTGAGATTTGGTTTGTTTTTGAAAAAAGGTGCATCACCGTCGTGCATTTTAATTAATATAGTTAAATAATGTTCAACATTTATATAAGGCCCAATGCCCGGTCTGAACGTATGGGAGCATGGGTAACGTTACATTTCTTTAATGTTGCTTTTTTTGACTTCCTAGTCAGTGTGGTCACCTAATGTATAATAAATCAGTACAGTCCTTCATCTAAAGGCAAATTAGCCAATTCACCTCCTACAAGTCTGTTTTAAACAGACATCTTTAAACCCTTGCTATGAAAAGTAAGGTGAAATGCACCCTTTTAAGTAATGGGCACATGAGTTTACTGAACCCTCTCTCTTTCCTTATAGACTCTGTTTTGAACAGTAAAAGCTCCCCATATATAATCTCACAAGACACCCCAGCGGAGAGCAGGCGCTAGGTAAGGGGTCAATCCACTGCTCACCCCGAGACCACTCTTACCCTTTCTTATCAAAGGGGTTTGCAAAGCACTTGATGTGTGCTGTCTATTTTAAAATTATTGAAGTATTGCATATGTGATGAACAAAAGGTTGCATAAGGCAACCTGTACTTCCTTAATAAATTAAGTGTCACCAGTATATATAATCTTTTTTTTAATGCATCAGTGGTAAGGGATGGTTAAATGTTTTTTGCATAGTCATAACAAAATACATTTTCATTATCTTGTTCGTTATTTGTCATTTAAACCCGTCGTAGCAGACATCCTGTAATTTTTGGATGACTATGGGCAGTGTGTTGGGAAATTTAGTTTTTAGTCCATTTAAAGGAATAGTTCAGCTAAAAATGAATTTATTTGCTTATGTTGTTCCAAACCTTTCTTTGAAATGCAGTAGGAGAGATTGAGGATTGCCCTTGTTGCTCTTTTCTATTCAACTGTACTCGACTGGCTTTAAAAAGGTTTTGAAGTGGTTGGTTCGTCTCGAAACGTATGTGACTCTGGATAAAACCAGTCATGCAGCTCAGGGTATATTTGTGGCAATAGCCAACAATACATTCTGTGGGTCAAAAATTATCGATTTTTCTTTAATGCCAAAAATCAATAGGATATTAAGATCATGTTCCATGAAGATATTTTGTAAATTTCCATCAATATATATAAAATATTTATTATTAGTAGTAATATGCATTGCTAAGGAGTTCTTTTGGGCATCTTTAAAGGAGATTTTCTCAATATTTAGATGTTTTTGCACCCTCAGATTCCAGATTTTCAAATAGTTGCATGATCTCAGATATTGTCCTATCGTAACAATTATTTAAAAGCTTATTTATTCAGCCTTCAGATCTCAATAAAAAAAACACCTCATGACCAATTTTGTCGTCCAGGGTCACATTTTAAATCTTTTGAAGCCAAAACAAACTAAAATTTAAGTTGCTATACAGTAAAAATTGGCATCTGCCATTAGTCTAGAAAATAGGCAATTGGTTTGGAACAACAGGAGTAAAGGACCGTTCACACCAAGAATAACTATATGATGATATTGTACCGATGAAAAAGTGTGGGCAGCAGTTATTGCTGATGCTTGAGCTCGATACATTTGGTGGGTTCTGATTGGATGTTAAAAAAATTGATTCCAGTGTTGTAACTGTGGTATGGACTTTATGGATTATTAACTTTATAGTTTATTTTTTTGGTGTGATAGGTCTTAAATGACAAGTGTTTCATTTTTGGGTGAACTGTCCTTTTTAAAAATCACTGCCACAACCTCAGTCTACAAAATATGTTTTCAAATGTTTTCAAAATAAGGGTTTTTGGTCCTCCTTAACACTAGAGACAGCTTTTTTCCCCTGGATTTGGATGTCAGTGATCACAAATTGTTCTCTTGTTCTAAGTAGGTTTGTGTTTTTTCTTTTTCTTTTCTTTTTTGTCGTTTCTCTCTGTGTCGTCTGTGCTGTAGAACATATCTCTTGGTTGTACTATATTTCCAAAGCCAATGGCAGAACTTTTTGGGTTCAAACCTCCTTAAGAGGGGGCAGTGCATCACTCTGGAGTTCATTTGAGCAAAGGTACTTAAGTTTTCTCTTGTTTAGTATTAGATAAGAGGGCTCAATTACTTTAACATATGCACTCGAAGGTAATGTGGTCCTGCAGTGACCGACAGATTCAAGTATTTGTTTCTGTTAAGGGGAGAACTTTTTCCCCTTACAATTTTGTGAGGATATAGTAAATACAATTAGAGATGCACCGATTGCAATTTGCTTGGCCGATTCCGATTTTTTTTTTTTTTTTTTTTTTTTTTTTTTTTTTTGTTAGTGAGATTGGCCGATGCCGATTTTTGCCGAACTATAATTGACAGCATATACAAACAAAAATCCACTTTCTTCAAAGCTAAATTTTATTTAAATTATAAAATAAATTAGTAAACATTACAATAGGATCTTCTCTCACTTAAACAACTCTCAAAAAATGTGTTCTGTGCCAGGATAATCAGTATATAGTTAATATATAATAGTTAATCAGTGAAAATCAGTTGCTTTATAAAACAAAACATTATAAATGGACCTTTTTTCTCTTTTTTTATAGGGCTGGGTTTCGATTCAAATTTCAATAATCGATTCGATTCCGATTCTCATGATCTTGGAACGATTATCATTATTTAATTTGATCCGATCTTCGAGATTTAGATAAGTTTTTGAAGAGAGAATTTTTTTTCCAGCTGTTACCTGAATTACAGGACTGTAGTTGCAACATATTGATACTATTATTATTAGGGTTGGGAATCGTGAGAAATTTTCCGGTTCCGATTCCGCCTAACGATTCCGGTTCCGATTCCGGTTCCATTAAAATTATTAAACAAATAGTGGTAAAGGAAAAAGGCACAATACGCAACTTTAAACAATCCTTTTTTGTGTTTATTACTTGCTCTCAAATGAATTTACAGGTTGGCAATGTCAAAAAAAGTTCTATACTATACATATATTACAGGATTAATCGAGCCATATGGAATTTATGGAGATTAAATTAAACATGTTCAAATTTACACCTCTGAAATTGTCTTATTACATTTTCTCTCTCTGTTTTAGGGATGTTAACCGATGACCGTTTGACCCATGGTTGACCGTATCAACGTTAACTGATCAAAGTTGTCGGTTGTCGGTTAAAAAAAAAAAGTGATCTCTAAATTAGGCTATTATAGACAGTGGACTAAACGCTACTACAGTTAGCCGTCTCATTATAAAATCTTTTTGTGTGAAGTGAACATATCCCTCGCACTCCATTTTTCATAACTCTCCTGTTTGTACTTAATAAACCAATAAAAACATTTGGGGCGAGGTCACAGCGTTTGCGCGCTCACAAGGTTTGCAAAAAGTAAACAGGCTAAACACTCGAGGTTAGATCCAGAGCAGATGACAGTATGAAGCGTCATTCCGCATAAGACGGGCTTACATTTGGAAATATAATATCTACATTTCAGTGGTAACACATAAGGTGTTGATCGTCTTTCTTTATTATTGTTAGCACTAACTTACCTCGAACTAAAGCGGCGTCTCTTCAGAGCTGTCATTTTCTTAAATGAGCCGCGGCAATGTTTCAAATGAGCTCATAACGCTAGACAAATGCCTTTATTTTCAACGCGATCAGCTTGTACCCAAACCATTTCGAAACTAATGAGCCATGGTCCTCGGATTACAAACAAGCTCCTCGGCGGCGCGTTTGCGGGACTCGCGCTGTGGGGGATTTTAAAAAAGTGACGTGAGGGGAAGGGAGGCGGCAGCGCTAAGACAGTGTGTGTGTGTGTGTGTGCGCGCGTGTGTGTGAGAGAGAGAGCGGGAGTGCGGCTCGCGGATATGCTCCCAGCGCTTCGCACACACATTGCTCCAGAACCGTTTTCGGAACGGACACTCAGGAATTTCGCGCGGTTCCGGTATTTTTCAAAAATCAGTATCGGTTCTGCATAAGAACCGGTTCTCGGTTCCCAACCCTAATTATTATAGACATTCAACTGCAAATTAATGGCGTATTGATGGTTGTAAAGAACAATCCCCCTTCCAGGCTGCTCTAGTCAGCGAACGCGCACTGTGGAGCTGTGCTGTCGCGCGCCGTCATGACAACGCAGCCATTACAACTTCCTTGGCAGTAAGAGCGCGCTGCAGTGAGAACGGCTGTGTTCTTCAGCACGGTGACGGCGGTATAACGTTAGGCTGTGTCCACCAAAGTGTTTTTAGCCAGCTGAAAATGCTAGGAGCTCAGCTGAAAACTCCCCGCTGTGAGCGCTTGAGAGCGTTTTGGCAGGCAGCGTTTTTTCTCCTCATTTGAGACTTGCTTATGATACGGAAAATCCTTCTCGCTCAGCGCCTCGGTGCGCTCCAGGCGTTCTAAAAACGCGGCGCTCTCATTGAAAACAATTGAAAACGCCAGCCAGTATTCTCTGTCCGCGGCGTGTCTGGAGTTTTCAAAGCTGCCATGTTCGTTGTGTTAATGTCCTTCCACCTCGCGCACATGAATTCAATGACACAGCAAATTTAAAATTCAATGTAGGCCTATTATTAAATCGATCCTCTGAGTTACGGATCGATCTTTAGAAATTAATATGAAAATCGATTCAGAATTGGTGAATCGTTTTTTTTTTTTTTTTTTTCTTCAACACAGCCCTACTTTTTTACTTGTCTTACAAAAGTCAAAAGATCCTATGAATGAACAAAACTGAAGTGTATAATACTCCTCCAAACAATAGTTCAGTAACTGAATACCTAAACATCGGTCAATTCCGATCCCTGGCCGATCAATCGGTGCATCTCTAAATAGGATGTATAAAACTCAACAGAAGTTCAGTGTAAAAAAAATGACAGCCCTAGGCTAAACTGAAGGTGTCCAAAATGTGATGACGTGTACAAAACAGTGTTAGAGCAAGCTCAAAATGATGTAGATTTCTTTCCAGGTCCATCCCATTTTATGCATTTATAAATATCAGATTGTAAGTTATTTGCATAAAATGTATAATTCATAATATTGTTAAGGAGAAGAATTGTCCTGTTGTATTATGACTTATATTGTTGAGTTTGCTCTTAAAGAAACACTCCACCATTTTTAGAAATAGGTCTTATTCAGCTTCTTTCCTACATTTAGATATGTGGGCAAATGCATTTTTATCTCAGTGCATGCATTGTTTTAGTTTGGCAGGGTTGCCAGCTAGCATGTCCCAAGTAAAACCGATCCCAAGTTGCAGTGCTTCGCCTGTGCTTCCCCATAATATAGTCCCAAATCAATATCTGCCTATGATATCGCCTAGTCTTAATCTGCATCGCTTTTTGTACTCGTTGTGAATACGCAGGCCACAAGAATTTATTAGGTGTTTTTTTGTTTTGTGATCACTTTTACTTGGGACATGCTAGCTGGCAACATAGGATTCCATTCATTATGCAAAGCTAAGCTAGCAGCGACCCTGCCAAACTAAAATAATGCATGCACTGAGACAAAAGCATTTGCCCACATATCTAAATGTAGGAAAGAAGTTGAATAAGCCCTATTTCTAAAAACAGTGCAGTGTTCCTTTAAACTAGATGTAAGGAAGTTGTCCAGTGTGGCTGTGCAGTTCCGCTGCGGCTCTCATTCATCAGGTCTGACAGATGCCTGTGCTCTGTGCAGGGAGGCGAGGCTCTGATGATGGAGAATGGACAGAGCACGGCCTCGAAGCTCGGCCTGCCGCCACTCACCCCCGAACAGCAGGAGGCGCTGCAGAAGGTGAGACTCCACAGAAACTTCTGCTGCACATGAAATCAGCGATTGTATGAGCAAGTGTTCCCTTATTTGGTTACAGCATACCTTGTTACATTGCAATCAGGTTAATCAGAAAGCAGTTTGAGTTGTTTGCTTAAGATATTTTAAGGGGTACTCCAGCACTGGGAACATGAATGTGTATTTAAACAGGGTCATTTATGTAGTTGAAATGCTAAATTATTTTTGAATTTGCTGCCTTCTGGACTGAGAAAAGCCAAAAAAATTAATTCTGGCTCATGTGGACGAAAAACAACAACTCCCAGAATGCATTTGCTGCCCTACGAGGGCACTCTAATGCTACTGGCTCACTTTCCCACTGCCTCTACCATTGTGTTCCTTTTCATAATAATGAAGCCATTTAGTTAAGTTAGAGAACACTAACAGACACTACAATTAAAAACCGAACGTGTCTGTTCAATATAATGTGAGTGAGCTGAGTGTCACGGCACAAGCGCAGCAGGAGTCAGATTACGTTTATCACATGAGGTAAACGCTGGATGCATTCACAGCGTGTTCAGTCCGGCACATTTTCAGTTCATGCCTTTGGAAGCTTAACTGTCATAGGAATTAATCTGAGAAGTTAAAAATAAAATACTCACTTTGCTCCGCACTGCTCCATTTACACGATTGGCCGAGCGCTGTGAGTGTGATCTCCACTCCTCATGCGCGAGTTGAAAACATTTGGAAATAGCTCCTCTACTGCCTGTAGTCTTTAGCCTCTGGCCAAAAAATCCTCTGACGTAAAGGGGCGATATTTGCGTCATCTGAGAATGTTTTTTCCAGAAATAAAATGCATAAATCTCGTCTCGGGGGGATATGAGGGGGAGAGCACGATCATTCGAATATACTCAAGGGTTTCTACTGATACAAAGCTCAATGCTAAATCGCTGAAATAACCATTTAAGGAAGTCTGCATGAAGACCAGAGAAAGACTTGCCTTTTTTCTTGCTGTCACAAAATGAAAATGGTAATTAATTATCAACAATAAGTTTACATGACACTGAGGGGGAAAAAAACTCTAAATAAACTCATCCAAGATGTTCATGTCTGTCTGCGGTCGGAAAAAAATTACGTTTTGAGGAAAACATTTGATGATTTTCCTCCACATAAAAGACTTCAATGGTAGCTAAGAGGTCCAAATCAATGCAGTTTCAGCCAAACCATCAGACATTTTCTTCAAAAATAATAATATACTTTTTAACCACAAATGCTTGACTTTGGTGTTGTGCTTCTTTTCAACGTACTGTGTCAGAAAAGTCCTGCATGATGTAGGTGGAAGTACATGCAAAGACTAAATCAAGCACCCTATACAAAAATAAAGGTAAAACAACGATGTTGGAGAAGAACATAAGATGGAGTTTTTCAGCACTGGGTCAGTACTTCCACCTACATCACATGACCTCTCCAACGTGATAACCTCATACACCGTGAAGAACAACAATTTTCGGTTAACTTATAAATGTTTTTAGAAAATTAGCAATGGTTTGTCTAAATCAGACCCTATTCCTCATCTGGGATCGGTCAGAGTCTCTGAAGCCCTTCCTCTGAAACTGCATTGATTTGGACCTTCAACCGTTGGTTCCTAAAATGTTTTCCGCAAACGTAATTTTTTTCCCCCGACTAAAGAAAGACATGATCATCTTGGATGAGATGGGGTTGAGTTAATTACCAGGAAAGGTTAATTTTGAAGTGAACTAATCCTTAAAGTGCAGTCTTGTTATATATCTGCATATTTTGCTTGATGCAAAACTTTCTGTAATTTGTCATCTTGCCTTTTTTTTTCTCTCTCTCTCTTTCCATGTCCTCTAGCTTTATAAGCATGTGTTTGCTCTGTACACATGTAAGCAAGCAGTGGACAAGAGCAGAGCCAGTGCTATGCCTTCAGTACTAGTGGTGTCTGATTATCTGCTAGTACTATTCTCAATTGCTGGTACACTATTCAAAGTGGGAGATCCTACTCATTTAAACTTGTACATTTTATTTTTTATCAGATTTGTGAAATATCATTAATGACGTGTTACATTGTATGAGATTATTAGTTCATTTAACTAGGGATGGGTATCGTTAAGGTTATAACTATTACTTTTTAACAATCCATAGATAGGAAAAATTAATGTTTATTAAAGCTGAAGTTGTTCATTCAGGAGCAGCGAGTGGTTTTCTCTTTGCATTTGGTTGTTTAATTTTGCAGTAATTCGTCAGCATGTTTATTTACACTGCTGCCTCATTAAGACAGATGTGCAGGCGACTGAAAATAGGCAGATGCACTACATTTTCTCCCAACTATATCCATAATAACTACGTCCATTTTAGACACAAATTGTGTTTGAGAGACTCCCCAAGCTAGTCATTTTGACATACCGGTAGCTGTGTACATTTGATCGTTTAGACGAGAGTGTGAAACCGAAAGTGTAATTTGCTTGTCACTTTGCAGGCTGTTTCGGAGCGTGCGCCGACTTGGGAACAATCTCTTGCTTGCTTTTTAGTGCTTTTAATCGCTCTTTTTATTATTAAACGCATCCCACAATTTACCAACAGTAGCTAGACTATTTTACAACAATCACCGATCGTGCTGATTCTGTCATTACGTTATAGGGAGAAATCACAGTGTAGGCTACTGCTGCAAAGGGAATTAAGTTGCGCTAGGCATAAATATTAAAATTATAATCTTTGGAAGCCAAAATCTAAAATAAAATCACATTATCACAATCTAGTGTGAAGCGTAACCAGGCTATGTTTGAATGTTTAGTTCTGTCCTCCGTTATCACTCATTAGGGCTGTCGTTTCTCTCTCTCTCTCTCACGTCACGTGTATTTTCAAAAGTACTGACAGTAGAACTGGTAACGTCCGAGCTTATCGATACAACGGCCTTTCAAAATTCAGCCCATTTAATACCGGGTTTCGGTACCCATCCCTACATTTAACTAAAGTATATTATATCTAGCAAGAGTCATGGCTATTTGTGTTCCTGCTGAGGTGGTTTGAAGTTGTTACTTTAGTGGCCACTCATTTGGTGTTATGTGCTCTCAATTGTAGGCAAAGAAATATGCCATGGAACAAAGCATCAAGAGTGTCCTGGTCAAACAGACCATCGCCCATCAGCAGCAACAGCTCAGCAACCTACAGGTAAAACCACTCAACAACATGGGAAATGGTATTTTTTTAAACTTTACTATAATTTGTGAACAAATCAAACACTGAATGTAAGTTATCTCAAGGACCCTTTCTACACTCAACTGACAATCGTCCCACTGTGGTACAACAGTAGGGTCTGGGATCGTTTGGTTTTTTATCGAGGCCTAAATGGTGCCTGAAAAGATACTTTATAAAAATTTAAAAAAGAGCTTCAAAACAATGGTGGATTACATTTAAATGGCTTTTTATAAAAGTAAAAAAAAACATTCTTTTAATTGAAAGTTTAAAGAATACTTAAATTAATATATTCACAATAAAACCTAAGTCACCTAACCCAACTAGAAAAGGCCTAATTTAACACTAAATAAGTTACAGCACTAATAACAGCAAAGTCATTGGTATGCTACAAACCAGCATTTAAGTTTCAGTAATTATTTTGCAGATATATGACCATATTGCCCTCTGGCTAAATATTTAAGGCCGCATCACCTAATTTCCATGCTTCTCACATGATGCACAGCAGCCACACTAGAGCTGTATGACACGTGTATTGGTTTTTATTTGGTTTTCTTTATTCAAAATATTCACAAACTTGTTAATTACGTCATAAATGATCTGATATTCGGATTTTTTAAATATATGTAAGTGAATGTGTTTTGTCATAATGATCACGTTAATTGATCTAAGGGTGCCGCCATGTTAGTTTGCGCCTTATTCGGGGAATGAATCGGATCTGTTGGATTTATATCACACAAATTCATCCACGTCTCACAAAATACATGAAAGCAAGTGACTGGTGAACTGGGAGAAGAATAAGAGTTAACTATATACTTTTGATCTGATCTAAATAAAATGCGTAATCAAATTATAATTGAGAGGACTATTGCCTCTTCCATAGAAATCAGTGTGGGTTTTTTTTTGCTTGTACTTGTGCGCATTTAAATGTCTGGAACTTAAATTAAACGTCATGTGGTTGAAAACACTGAATAGTTGATATGTGATGAGCGCATTTGTCTCTGGCATGCTGCCAGTCAAAGCACGTTTGAATTTAAGTGTCACAAATGTGTTCTGGTTCGATCCGGTTACATTCGGGTTTTGGCACCCAACTCTGTACAACAGTCAATGACAGATGGTTTGTTTTTCCTGACAGATCCCTAATTCACTTCAGATGGCCTCATTAACGATGGGCTTTGGAGATCCCCTCTCACCACTACAGTCTGTAAGTCCAGCACAGTTTATCAGAGTAATCTTCATTCCTGTACTTTTTGTGAATGCAGTAGATGTTTTTCCCCTCTTTTTCTTGGCATACATGTAGTTGTTCAGTACCCATGTGTGTAATGTTTGGAGGTAAAGAAAAGCCAGTGCTATGTCTTCGGTGCCAGCATGTTTATTGTCTGCTGGTTCTATCCTCAATCATTGGAACAAGCCTATGAATGATGATAACCTTGAATTAGCACATGCCTGCCACCATCTGATCATTTCGGTTGTCTATTACAGGTTGCAGCACAGAGGCAACGGGCATTAGCCATAATGTGCCGTGTTTACGTTGGTTCCATCTACTACGAACTCGGAGAAGACACCATCAGACAAGCATTTGCTCCTTTCGGTCCCATTAAGAGCATTGACATGTCCTGGGACTCCGTTACGTTAAAACACAAGGTCAGACGGTCTTCTTTCATAGTTTTAGTGTTTTATGAATTCCAATTGTTTTTGATTCTTTCTGTATTTTAACTGACAACATCTTTCTGCAGGGTTTCGCATTTGTAGAGTATGAAGTACCAGAAGCGGCACAGCTCGCGTTAGAACAGATGAACTCCGTTATGCTGGGCGGTAGAAACATTAAAGTGAGTACTGTTAGGGGTTTACAGTTTAGGACCCAAGACCAGGGGTGTAATTAATTAAAGAAACATTTACTGAAGAATAGTTTGCAGTTTTATCAGAAGCCAGCTTCAAGTCTCACAAGGAGTTCATAGGTTCTTCCTCTCACCTTCTTGTTGCCCTGCCCATCATACATACAATTGTTCCAACAATTATTCTGTTTTCAAGGTCTATCCACATCATTACTGCAAGGTCGATAATTCTGACTGGCTCAGAGAAAATGCAGTCATCGTAAATTTCCACACATTGTCAGTTAATCTGATGCATGTCTCCATAGATGTGCCACTTGTTGACGCTTTTACCCCAGAATTAGGCCCATAGTGACCTAGGTCTGGAGCATAACAGAAGTCCACCCATCTTGAAGGACCACCTCATTGCCCATTGAACACCATTCTCAACACTGATCTGTAATGCATAATCCCCCCCCCTTCTATATGTAAAGCGCTTTGAGTGTCTAGAGAAGCGCTATATAAATGTAATGAATTAATATTATTATTATTATATTGCGCACATGCACAGATACAATCTCTCCAAGGTTGGAGCTGATTAAGCTCCAGTTCAAACCCAAAACATACTGATAGCATGTGCTTTCTCTCAGTGAGAGGTACAGGCAATATTCTTCTTCACTCTTTAGTGTTTCAGTAAAAGGAAATATAAAATATAATAAATTAAATGAAAGGCAAATCCATATTTCATATCTGGAAGCCGGGCTAAGTGAGCAAACACTGTTACTGTACTCCTGGCATGTTAGGGGTGTGTGATGTCTCCAAAATCTACACACACACGACACCTTGTTGCTATCAAGTGTTTAGTGATGCATTACACATCTCTAGGCCAGACCCTCAGTCACCACTAAGGCCAAATACACACTTTAGAAAACAAACAATCAAAGGTTCACTAAGGCAAAATCATAACTGGAAAGAATCATTATAATAATATAGGAAGATAAATATTGATTAAGGCTTTGATTATTAATGTAATTAGGATATACACTCCCGGTTTAAAAATGTTTTTAAAGAAGTCTTTTCTGCTCGCCAAGACTGCATTTATTATTAGAAATACAAAAACGCTGTAATATTGTGAAAAATTATTAAAATATAAAATGTTTTCTATTTGAATATATTTTAAAATGTAATTTCCTGTGATGCAAAGCTGTATTTTGAGCATCATTACTCCAGTCTTCAGTGTCACATGATCCTTCAGAAATCAATATAATATGATGATTTACTGCTCAAGAAACATTTATGATTATCAATGTTAAAAAATGTTTTTTTAGGATTCTTTATTGAATAGTTAGTTCAAAAGAACAGTATCTGGAATATAAAGCTTCTGCAACATTATAAATGTCTATACTGTCACTTGATCAATTTAATGCATCCCTGCTAAATAAATGTATTAATTTCTTTGTCGTCATTGCTTCGTGAGACTTCTTTAAAAACTTTAAAGCTTACCAATCTAAAACTTGACCGGTAGTGTATATACAGGTATATTACTGCAGCAGTGGATTTCAGAATCCCCTTTCAGTACTTTGTTTAACTTGTGATCCAGTTTTTTCTGAATCTTTCAGATGTATTCTCTAACTTCTGATTTGTTGTTTCAACACTCGTAGGTGGGGCGGCCGAGCAACATTGGTCAGGCTCAACCCATCATAGACCAGCTAGCCGAAGAAGCGCGCGCCTTCAACCGGATTTACGTGGCATCCGTGCATCCCGATTTGTCAGACGATGACATCAAGAGCGTGTTCGAGGCCTTCGGAAGAATCAAGTCGTGCATGCTGGCGCGGGACCCCACGACGGGAAAGCACAAAGGCTATGGCTTCATAGGTGAGCGGGCGACTGCTTCACCCATTCGGATGAATATAAATGTATCTGACTGAGAGCAGTCAGTCATGGCAGATGCTGTTCTCTACATGTCTCACAGGGGATAGAGAAGGGTGGGGGCAGGTTCCTCACATGCTTTCATAGTAAGTTTTTATTTCTGTTGTCGTTGTTTTCTTAGGCTCTGTTACGGACATTTGTGCCATAAGTACCCGCTGGTAATTACACAGTAACTGTCTCAGAGCTCTGGTAGATTTATGCTGAGTCTTCTTGGATGCTGTTGAGTCTTAGTCCTCCCTGTTTCCTCTGTAGAATATGATAAGGCCCAGTCTGCGCAGGACGCCGTTTCATCTATGAACCTTTTCGACTTGGGCGGACAGTACCTGCGAGTGGGAAAAGCCGTCACTCCACCAATGCCTCTTCTGACTCCAGCGACTCCAGGTGGACTTCCTCCCGCTGCTGCCGTAGCCGCCGCAGCCGCCACTGCCAAAATCACAGCACAGGTGAGCATTTACACACCTCAATCATCTATTGTTAGTCAGGGAGAGAGTGTGTGTGAGTGTGTGAGAGAGTGTGATCATCTGCTTCCTTTGGCATTTAAAAGCCTTCCTTTTGTAAAGTAAGGCAGCGTGATTTTTGATGCGCTTAGCAAAACTAGAGGAGACACTTGGTCCTGTATGTGAGGGCTTGATTTGAGTCAACTTAGGCATTGACTGGCATGAAGACTCAGTTATGACACAACATTAATTATTTGAGACCGAGCTTTTACATGCAGAAAGATAACATAGCGTGTAAACTCCAAAAACAGATGGCATGGAATCTGTCCCAGCCGGAGAATCGGACAGAAGACTTCCTCAACTGTCTGGTAAATCCTTCAGGAAATTCTGTTCAAAGCACGCTGGTGCCTTTTTGTTTTGTGTAGAATATGAGTGTGGGGAGAGGCTTGTCTTCAGGACCTCCCAGTAACAGTGATGCTTTATAGTGTGCTAGGTAAAGAATGTTTTCTAGACAGGCCCATATAATTGAAAGCTGAGCAGTTTAAGTTGCAGGTGACTTTAAGTAGCACCTCTGCCAATATTTTTTTTTATGCCTCTATCTGTAATCTGGGTTCTGGCCCACATAATGATGAATTAATTATTGTGGATGTCTGCTTAGCTAATCTCTTGAGGCTTTTTTTATTATCTCTTGATAGTTCTTTTTTTAATGGTTGTGCCAATTTAACATTTTAATACTGAGATACCATTTTGGCATTTTCTATTGTGGATTACTTCCATTTTATTGCATCTATGCTACAGCATAGATCATACTAAAATTGCCATATTATATATGCTACTCAATATATTGTAAATCTGTATAATCAGTGATGTAATTGTTTTGTTGTCTCATGCTTGTCATGCATATAGTTAATTTATATTGTGTAAGCAAATAATTGCATAGGTTTATAACTTGTTTAGAAGTCTTAATACATTTATATTTAATTTATAAATATTTCTAATGATCAATTTAGCTTTTGTTACATGTTCTTGACCTTTATTTCAGGTCTTGGGCCTAGTTGCATGAAATGCCTGAATGTTTAGATGCACAAACACAGAACAGACACTGCACTATTGTGTTAAGTTGTCAAGAAACGTTTTATTTTAAGTGGTTAGCTTTTTTTAACGGTTTTTAATTTATTTATTTTGCGCACCAGGGTTGCATTTATTTGATTAAAATACAGTTAAAACCAGTTCCAATTTAAAAACGTTTTATTTTATTGGGCGATTTTAAAATGCGATTTATTCCTTTTCAGTTTTATTCATCCGTTCAGGAAATTAGGTTTGCATAGGTGCCACACACATAAATAAAAATAAAATAAAAAAATGATTTTTCAGCATCATTACTCCAGTCTTCAGTGCCACGTGATCCTTCAGAAATCATTCTAATATGACGATTTGTTCAGGAAACATTTCTTATCATTAAGAACAGTTGTGCTACTTTAATATTTTTGTGTAATTGAATGCATAAAATACTGACCCTAAACTTGAGCAGTGCTCTATATAATCAAATTTAGGCTTTTAGATTGTTTAATAGTCTTAACTTGCATTCATTGTGATTATTGCTGGTTTTCATCCATTAACAATGTTTAGGATTTAAAGAACTCAAGGTTGTGTACTATATAGTCCAATGAACAAAACCCAACTTTGCTTCAGAAATCGTCAATTTCAAAATGTGTTGGCGTTCAAGGGGTGTATGAATATTTAAATATTCAATCTGCAATAATTATTAAAATGAAATGCTATTTGAAATTGGTTAAATGTTGTTTTGCTAGCTATAAGTGCAGTGAATCCATGATAAATCTTAAAGGAACACTCCACTTTTTTTAAAAAAAAAGGCTCATTTTTAAACTCCCCTTAAGTTAAACAGTTGAGTTTTACCGTTTTTGAATCCATTCAGCCGATCACTGTATCTGGTGTTAGCACTTTTAGATCATAGCTTAGCTTAGATCATTGAATCTGATTAGACTGTTAGCATCTCGCTCAAAAAGGACCAAAGAGTTTCAATATTTTTCCTATTTAAAATTAGACTCTACTGTAGTTGCATCATGTACTAAGATCTATTGAAAAGGAAAAGTTTAGATTTTTTTTTTCTAGGCCGATATGGCAAGAAACTATACTCTCATTCTTGCTTTATAATCAAAGAACTTAGCTGCCGTACCATGGGTGCAGCGGTGCGATGATAATGCGCAGAACCTGAAAATAGTCCCCAGCATGCTATTTGTGCAAGCAGGTTGTCACGTTGGTTATGTTGACGGGAGTTATCCTATTTGCAGGTGCTGTGTGTTATTGCAGCACGACACCCATGGTACGGCTGCAAAGTTCCTTGATTATTACGCAGGAATGATAGTATAGTTCCTAGCCATATCGGCTTAGAAAATCACAACTTCTCATTTTCCGTCGATCTTAGTACACCATGTAACTACAGAAGAGTCAAGTATTAAATAGGAAAAATATTTAAACTCTTTGGTCCGTTTTGAGGGAGATGCAAACTGTCTAATCACATTCAAATGTCTATGCTATGCTAAAAGTGCTACCACCAGATACAGAGATCAGCTGAATGGATTCGAAAACGGTAAAACTCAGGTGTTTAACTCTAGGTGAGTTAGAAAATGAGCCTGTTTTCTGAGTTTCTTTAAGCACGCGACTTTAAACTCTGTTATAACTAAATTTGTTGGTGGATCGTGAAAACATGTTAGTAGTATTTGATAACCGAATGCCGTTGTCTGCCTCTAGACACAGCAAAGTTTGGTCAAAATGTTGGGAGCAAACTGTCAAGTGTAATTGAGTTATGACCAACGCAATAAGTAATCGCATGAAATCCAGGTAGGTGCAGATGTACCCCTGTGCTGAGAAGACCATTCATCTAATGATCTCGAAACATCCTCGTTGAGGGAGAGCGGTTTAAGGACCGAAATCACAGAGCTCCAGAAGTAACGTGGTCCTTTAGCACACTATTATCTTTGTGTCCCTGCAGCATCTGTTGGCGGAGCGCTTTTTCTTCTCATCCGGCCTTAATGTTGACGGACTAAACAGCCAACTTTCATCCGATTATGTGGATATACAATTTTTTTTTCTCAAGATCATGTGAAAATATAAATATGATATGCCGACTCGAGTGTATATATACGTTCTGTACGATAATTGACAGTCTGCTTTATTAGTGCACTATGTGAGCTTAAAGGGTTAGTTTACCCCCCAAAAAAATTTATTCTGTCATTAATTCCTCAGCCTCTTGTCGTTCGACACCCGTCAGACCTCCGCTCATCTTCAGACACAAATGAAGATATTAGTGTTGAAATCCGATGGCTCAGAAAGGCCTTCATTGACACCAATGTCATTTCCTCTCTCAAGACCCATAAAGGCACTAAAGACGTCGTTACAAAGCCCATCTCACTACAGCGGCTCTACAATCATTTTATGAAGCCACGAGAATAGTTTTAGTGTGCAAAAAAAACTAAAATAATGATTGTATAGTGATGGACCGATTTCAAAACACCTTCGTAAAGCTTTGAAGCGGTTTGAATCGCCAAAGTCACGTGTTTTCAGCAGTTTGGCGGTGTGACACTTGATCCGAAACATGAACCGATACGCTGATTCATAAGGCTCCGAGGCTTCAGGAAGCTTTGTTTTGATTTGTTTTTGCTCACAAAAACTATTCTCATGGCTTCATAAAATGATTGTAGAGCCGCTGTAGTGAGATGGGCTTTGTAACGACGTCTTTAGTGCCTTTATGGGTCTTGAGAGAGGAAATGACATTGGTGTCAATGAAGGCCTTTCTGAGCCTTCGGATTTCATGAAAAATGTCTTCATTTGTGTTTCGAAGATGAACAAAAGTCTTACTAACCCTTTAATGCTTTTGTTACACTTTTTTGCCCACATTGATTTAAACTTAAAAAAATCAACGATATAATAATGTAAGCTTGTGTACAGTCTAATCATAAAATCAAATCCGTCTTGTTAAAACTATTGAATGTTAAAAAAAAAATGTATGAGCCCAAATATTCGATAATATATTTTTTAATGTTGGTAAATACCGTTATACTCCGGCTTACGGGACAGCTGAGCATATAGCACATGTATGTTAACTGCAAGTATTTATTCTGCTGTGGAGAAGATGCATGTAGATTATGTATTAAAGCTGACACCCCCAAAAAAAAATCACATTTCTAAATGGCCCAGTAGCTCAAACTGCGGACTTTTATGCAGCTGGCCCAAGGCTTGTCTGTGTGTGCGAAGGTCTGTTTGTCCGTGACGTGTCTGTCCACTCGTGTCGGTGTCATGTGTGCATTTAACGGGCGCTGTCCAGGCGGTGTTTCTATATGTCCCACTCTGTTCTTCCAGGAAGCGGTAGCAGGAGCATCTATTCTGGGGGCGATGACCGCAGGGACGGGCCTGAATTTGCCCCAAATGCCACAGGCCGTCATGGCTGCTCAGGCCCCCGGGGTCATTACAGGTAGGTGCTTTCAGACGTGGTTTGTAGTATCTGTGGCCCTTTTACAATCATTGTTTTCACTTGTGTGCCTTAATCGTGCTACATGTATATTGGTTCTGCATGTGGTGTAAGAGTGGGGCTCTTTACTTGGATGTCTTTTGCATGAATGATAGCTTTTCGTGTGTTTTTTGAGAACAGGATTTAAGAACATTTACAGGAGTCCGACCAAAATGATTACAAACACAGGCTTTATTTTTCTTTGAAGTCTTAAATCAGCTGGCATGACCGCCCACACATTACTACACCATTTAGATTAATTTTAAGTGGTTGTGCGCAAACCTCATTCTGAACGCCCGCCATGTTTTCCCACTTCCACATTAGCTTACGTGCACAATCTCTCTCTCCCTCAGGTTTCTGTTGTCCTACACAGTGCTCAGTTTAACGTGGCCTGTCGTGGGTCGTGTCCACTAATAGATTTCTCTTTTTATTTTCTCTTCTCTCCTTGTCTCTTTCTCCTTTTCTCTCTCCTCTCTTCCCCTCCCTGTCTTTATTCTCCACATTCGCCATGACCCTTCCCTTTTGCTGCACACTGATCAACCAAGTTTGAAGAGGACTGTTTCTAACCCCTCCCCTCATAAACAAATCTCTCATTCCTATTGGCCAGTGAGTCTCAGATCCTGTGTTTTTTTTTTTGTGTGGACTTGATCATGAAGCCAAGCCAAGAGAGGACGGAATGGGCTTTCAGATAAATAAATGTCGGGTGACTGAGGGGAAAAGTGACCCCGATCATACTCAAATTTCTTGCAAACTAAAAAAAAGAAAGGTACAGTCACTGAGGCAAGAAGCGAGCAGGTACAGAGGAAGATGCTTAATGCCAGAACTGTCTGATTTCTACATGTTTTTTTTTTTCCCTTTATGAATAATTTATACAAAAGAAGAAAGTGTTTCTTGTTACTGCTGAGTAATATTTTCTTTAAGGAATAGAAGAAGGAAAGAAATGTAAAACATTGACATCCACTTCTTGGCACTTTAATAAGTGGCAATGCTGGATTCATGAGCAAATGATACTAAAGTCTGATCTTTTCTTTTAATTGATTGATTTGGTTCATTCACAAACTGAATATTTCATCTCACTGATACTGGGAACCAGTCATTAGTTAACGTCTCTCTGGAGGGAAGATGATCAGTGAATAACGGATATTTTAATTTTTAATCAATTCTTAACCTGAATTGTTAGTCTCAGGCCAGTGGTTTTAACCTTTTATTTAAAGGCACCCTGTCCAGCAAAATCATTCAAAAGCTCCCCAATATCGGCTATTAAAGGTGCAGTGTGTACAATTTATAAAGCTCTATTGACGGAAATGCAGTATAATATACATAACTGTTTTCAGTGGAGTATAAAACCTTGCATAACAAACGGTTATGTTTAGTACCTTAGAATGAGCCGTTTCTATCGACACACCGCGGGTCCCCTTACATTGAAATCGCCATTTTGCGCCACCATGTTTCTACGGTGGCCTTAAACGGACAAACTTCTCTACAGAGCGCTAGTCACTGCTGTGATGACATTTTTGTCCATTGTCAACCACCGTAGCTTCAGTTCTTCAAAAGGTGGGGTCGGTGGGCGGCTGCAATTCGCAACCTCACCTCTAGATGCCGCAAATATTTACACACTGCACCTTTAATTGACAAAGCTGCTTGTTTTCAACCTTTTTGTTATTTTTTCAAAGTCCGTTTCGAAACAAAAACATTTTTAATTATGTATGTTTTTCCCGTCATTTAAACATCAGGCTAAATTACAATTTTGGGTCAACTTTTTTTTTTCTACTTGTACTGTGCGTGTTTTTTTTTTAAATTTTTTTTAAGGGAACAGTTCTGTAATGGCCGTGTAGCCTGGTAATATTCGTTTTCATTTAGAGAGAGGGAATTATGGGTGTGTAGCAGAGATGCATGCATCAGACCACGGGTAATATACTGACTCGAGTGTGTTTCTGCGCAGGTGTGACGCCGGCCCGACCCACAATGCCTGTTGTGCCTCAGGTGGGCCTTGTGAACCCAGTGTTGGCCTCTCCACCATCACTCTCAGCAGCTGTGGCTGCAGCCCAAGAGGCAAAGAAGGAGAAGGAGAAAGAGGAGGAGGAATCTGCTCAAGATGGCACGGGTCAGGAGATGCTCAGCGAACAGGAGCACATGAGCATCTCAGGCAGCAGTGCCAGGCATATGGTCATGCAGAAACTGCTGAGAAAACAAGAGGTTAGTTCTCACTTAATGATTTTAAACAGTTAAATTTGGGGTTGATAAGAATTAGTAACAGGCTGCATTTACTTAATCAAAAAAAAAGTTTTTACATTTACAATAGCTGCCATTTTAAAGCAAAACTGAGTTTTCAGCAGCCTCGACTCCTGTTTTTAGAGTCCCTTGATGCTTTATTTAAATCAATATTGAATGTTTAATTTCCAAAAAATAGTAACTTTTATACATTTTAGGATTCTTTGAACAGTTTACAACGATACATCTTTTGTAAATCTCATTGTATAAATGAGATTTGTTTGATCAGTTGGTTGCTTTAATAAGTATTAATTTCTTTAGAATACCTTTTAGTAGGGCTGTGAGTCTTTAGGTAGGCAGCGAATAGATTCATAGGTTTTCGATTTGATTTTTGCCAATTCATTTTTCTCAATATGCATTCATAGGATTATTAAAATGCTTCCCCTATTGTGTTTGTATGGTTAGTTAATGCTAACTATTGTGTATGATGGTGTTAATGGCTACACAACCTTACTAAAGTGTTCCAGGCATTAAATATGTAATGCTTTCATGGAGAGAGTAACATTTCATGCACTTTTCCAGCTAAACCTAAACTAATTTTCTTCATAGAATAGAAAAAGCACTTTATATGGAACATTTTCCTTATGATGATGATTCTGGAAGTAATCGTGCCAGTGTTGCGATAACATTGGACACGTCTTTAATGCGCCTCTGAAATAAGAGCGTGCGGTTTATCCTTCAATCAGTGTTGTTAATGTTGTAGTTACTTTAGCAGTTTCTTTTGTGTATTCAGGTAAACGACATTAAGTTAAATTTCATGCATCATTCATCAGAACTGTGCTTATGCATTTTAGACGCTTACAAATGCGCTTTGCTCCATGCGATTAAATGTTTCTTTGAATAAGTGGGTTTTACTTTCCATAAAACTTCAGTATTTTATTTTATATAAAACAAGCTACGGACGGAGCACGAGCGCAATCCGGTAATAAGCGCAGCGCATGTCTGTAAAGGAGAGCATGTAGTGGATATAATCAAATGTTTATTTTAAAGCACTGAATCGTTATTGAATCGCGATTCATCCGATTCTTAGCATTTTAAATCGAGTATTGACAGAAATTAGCGATTCAAAATGTTTCAAGATCGATGCATCGAGAAACCGCATGAATCGTTACACCCCTACATTTTAGAATAACGTTTCCTTTAGAAGAATAAAGTCTTGAACCCGGACTTTTGAATGGTAGTGTATGCAAATTAATCTTTTTGCAAGGCTATAGTGCAGAGAGGAGAGTTTTGAACCCTTTTCTGTACGCTCTTTCCACAGTCTACGGTTATGGTGCTCAGGAACATGGTTGGACCTGAAGACATAGATGACGATCTGGAAGGAGAAGTAACGGAGGAATGTGGGAAGTTCGGAGCTGTTAACAGAGTAATTATTTACCAGGAGAAGCAGGGTGAGGAGGAGGATGCGGAAGTCATCGTAAAGATCTTTGTAGAGTTTTCAGCAGCGTCAGAAATGAACAAGGCCATTCAAGCGCTCAACAACCGCTGGTTCGGAGGTCGCAAGGTCATCGCGGAGGTGTACGATCAGGAACGGTTCGACAACAGTGACCTCTCTGCATAGACTCTCAAATAAACCCTTCCCTACATAACCTTTTCTTCTCCATCTCCTTTTCCTCTCACGTACACAGACGCAGCCGCCAGCCACTCTTCCCAGTGGTATTGGCTTCTCTTTATAACTTGTAATTATTTTTTATCGATGTTGATATTAATATTATTAATGATCCCTTCTTGGGACAGAGGCAAGGAAACGCTCATGATATTTTTTTTATTGTTGCTGTACTTTAATGTGAATGACTGACTGGATGCCCCTACACTTTTTTTTTTTTTTTTTTTTGCTTTATTGGTTTACTCCCCATTCCACCTATCAGATGTTGTTCAAATTCAGTTTATTTTGTAGCCCCCACCCTCCCGCCCCTTTATTGTTTAAAATCTTGTCAATAGCCTGTTATGATGCTCTTGGTTTCACATGCCAGAACAATAAATTCTTCAAATGTGACACTTGGGTCTTTTCCCTTTATTAAATTGTATGGAAGCTTGTTTTGTTGAAATGCACTAAAACAGAGATCTTTTTATGGATGTTAGTGTAGTAAAGTCAAACAAGGTATGGATATAAATGCAGCCATGAGCAAAGGTTGATATCTGAATGTTGGTTTGAGTTCAAATCAAACATTGAATGTTTTATCAGGGGCTGTGTAAACTCCATTTGAACTTTGAAAGCAGAAAAACAAATGGCAAACTTCAGCATTAAGTAAAAGGTTTGTGGCATGTCCTTGATTAAAATGTATGTAGAAATAAAATGGCTGTTAATATCAGGATAATTTTCAAATTTATGTGTTAATATTTGATTAAGTCGATTAAACTTCCAGACTATTGTATTTATTCCTAATGGAGGCGAAGCTATCGCAGATCTATTGGGGGTTCCTGTGGGTCTAATTTCTTGATTTCACATTTCTGCAAATTAATGCTTTTAAAAGTTCTCAAGTCCTTAGTCGTGGCATTAAATCTTGCATAACATTTCTGCACCACATGGTGCTTAGATTAATAACTGTCAGTAACTCATAGAGGAGTCTGATAGATGTTACATTTATGTTTGTGTTTGGAAATGATTGCTCCAAATAGGATTTGCAATGCTAGTTGTCAAGTCACCTATTTATGTAGCACTTTACGATGCTGATTTAGCAGCTTCAGTGTTAACAGGAAAATAATGCCAAAAAGTTTTATTATAGTGTCAATGCGGGCAGATCAGTAATCTGGTTTAATATTTAGAGTCCCAACAAAGCAAGCCAAAGGAGACGGTGGCACCAAAACTTCCATCAGGAGATGGAATGGAGAAAAAAAACATTCAGGGTGGCTGACGAACAAAGTGTATGATGATTATTCTCACAAACATTACAAGTCAGAAGTCTTATTGGATTAGAATAGTTGTCCAGTTCCATCTGGTTGAAGATTGGAGTCGTCACGCCGGAGACAGTTTTTTGAGGATTCGGTGCCTCTGGATATCATGTCGATGAAGCCTTCACAGGGGAAAGTCTAGTTTGATACGCTCTCTCTGGACATTTTAGGAATGCATCGGTCGCATCTAGCCCCAGTCCATCTGATCTGGATCCGGCCGACTACAGTAAACCTCAGGATAAACGGAGACTAACATTAGCCTAGATGCCGTTCTTTTTGTGATATAAACCAGGTGTTGTGGGAAGTGTTCCCGGTTCCGGCTGACGTGGCTAATGCAGTCAAACAATCATTTAACTGATTTGAATAATAGAAATTGATAATGTTCTGTGTATGCCATAGTAAAGAGATGCGTTTTTAGTCTAGATTTAAACTGAGTGTGTCTGCTTCCCGAAAAATCAGAGGTGGATAAAGTACACAACTTCATTACTTGAGTAAAAGTAAAATAACTGGTCAAATATTACTCCGTTACAAGTGAAAGTTGTAAAAACAGATTTTTACTTAAGTAAAAGTACAGAAGTATCAAATGTAAATTTCCTTTTTTTAGGTGAACGTATAATTTTATTGTTGTGAAAAAGGCACACTACGCCATCATGGTTTAAGCCAGTCAGTGATCCAACATGCTAGAATACGACTAACTTCAACTTCTCTAAATACTTGTATAATTGTTAGAAAGCTCTTTACAAAGCTGCTGTCACTTTAAGGCTGAATGAACGGATCCAATACACTGATACACCTGATATTCTTCCAAATGTTTAAATTAACTTAAGACATAATCAACACTATTTATGTGATTACCCGCCGAAATTAATGTTTTGACATCAGTCTTCTCTTCTTCCATTTTTGGTATAAACTGATCAGTGTTCAAAAAATATTGGAAGATCATTGAACTTCACGTGACTGTACAAGAGTGATTCCTGAAAGGCCTTCTGCAAAAACCCAAACACCACTGACTTTCAAAGCTGCTACAGAAACGACTCTTGACTTTGAGGACCTTGATAGAAATGTAGTGGAGTAAAAAGTACAATATTTGTCTTTTAAATGCAGTGAAGGTAAAGTCATTAGTTGCCAGAAAAAAATAATACTCAAGTAAAGTAAAAGTGTACAGTACTCAAGTAAATGTACTTAGTTACTGTCCACCTCTGCAAACAATGCTAGACTGTTAAAGAGTTTGGGTTCTAAATAGGAAAAGGATCGACCGTCTGCAGTTGATTTAGATATTCTAGATATTATCAACTGGCCAGAGTTTTGAGACCGCATAAGACGTGATGGAGCATAATGTGTTAAGAGCTCACTCAAGTACTGGGGAGCTAAACTATTTAGTGCTTTGTTATTAATAACCAAGATTTTAAAATGTATGCGATGTTTAATAGGGAGCCAGTGCAGTAATGACAGAACTGGGCTAATAAGATCATGCTTCTAGTAAGAACTCTAGCTGCTGCGTTTTGGACCAGCTGGAGTTTGTTTATTAAGCGAGCGGGGCAACCACCCAGTAGAGCATTACAATAATCTAGCCTTGAGTTCATGAACGCATGAACTAACTGTTCAGCATTTTGCATTAAGCATGTGCCGTAATTTAAATATATATTTTTTAGATATATACAGTTTTATAGATGCTAGAAACGGGGCATTCAAATGAAATATTGGTATCAAAGAGCACACCCAGGTTCTTCACTGACGACGAGGACTTGACAGAGCAGCCATCAAGTGTTAGACTGTATTTTAGGTTACTACATGCAGAGGTTTTTTGTCCAGTAATTAAAAATTCAGGGTTTTTTTCCCTCAGAATTAAGTTGCAGGAAGTTACTAGTCATACATTTTTTTATATCATCTATGCATTCTGTTAATCTTGTGACTTGGTAAGTTTCGTCAGAGCACAAAGAAATATAGAGGTGAGTATCGTCAGTATAACAGTGAAAACGAATGCCATGCTTCCTAATATCTCCCAACGGTAGCATGTTCAGGGTGAAAAGGAAAGGTCCTAGCACTGAGCCTTGCGGTACCCCATACGCCATACTGAACTTTTGATCGGTAGGCTATCAGCTTTAGTTGTGTTGACGGTTTATAAAGGTTTGCCATCTTATAAGCTGGTTTGAGTAATGCAGGTCTTAATATTACATTGGCTAATCTAAAGACATTTAGATTGACAAATCAATGTTCTTATTAGAAAAAAGGTTTTTAAGTTTTTGACCGAAGTTGAAAACTTATTTACTGACAGTGTATCCCTTTGATTTATTCTTCAAAATGTCTTGACTCTGTCTTAAAAGTGTCTTTATAAAAGGGTGTTAAATGTATCTTCATAAAACCTGCATATACCCTGTCATATTTCATCATTCTGGGAGGACCTGTGGTCATAAAGCTGACCAATCACAGCTGTCCTGATCTGTGTAGACGTGACTCCAGTGAGCGGTTCTCATCAGATCTGGCAAACAGTGCAGAACATCAGTTACTGAGCAAGATGAGAGGTTTACTGTTACTGCTCAGCGCTCTGGTACTGCTGGAGTCAACAGACGGAAACCAACAGTATGATCAACTGAGCCAACATGACAGAGAGATTATTGACAGGGCAATAGAAAAAGCCAATAAGGAGCATGGACAAGACAAACACCTGGATTTTTTCTCCATTCCAGTTGCTGTGAGTTAAACCTTTATCATTTTACTGTAATTGATAAAAAAGTGCTTCTGCCTTAACATCTCTGGTTAACTAGAAGAGCATCATTTCATTCGTTTCAAGGACCCTGATCAGGGTCTGCTGATGACGTCAACAAGGTTAAATTTTAAATGTCTGTGGAGGAGCTTCGATCTCATATGGGGTGCCAGTTTCTACTTTTTTTTTTTTTTTTTTTTTTTTTTACACAAAGTTACTTTTTTCACACTAAATTTGTCACGTAACACTTAAAGGAAATAAGGTGAGAGGACTCAAGTGCAGAAATTAATGATTTATTTATAAAAAGAAACATAAATACAAAACCCACAAGGGGGTAAAACACATAAACTAGAAATAACAGAAAAAAACTTAAACATACCAGAAAGGAATCACAGGGGAGACGTAGACGTCACAAAGATCCGACAAAGACTGGGAGCTTAAATAGGGAAGAAATCAAGAGGGAAGAGGTGGGAGAAATCAAAACACTAATCAGAGAACAAGAGGGAGAGATCAGACTGACAGGAGCACATGCTCAAAATAACAAACCCCACATGTGCACACAAGACAGGACAGGCATCTGACAAAATTACTCCGGTACTATTTACGCCTGGATCTGGCCTACCCAAATTAAAAATCTTCCCATACGCAGATACAACATTTTGGTGTTATTTTACAGGAAAACATTTAAAGTTATTTAAAACAGTAAAAGTGATAAACATGTAAGTATATGTTGTCTCATCCCCAAAATAAAAGGCACTTTGTTATTTTTGGGTTATAAATTCATTTTTGACTATGAATATCTCAGGCCCTGTGTGCTCTAGCACCCTGCAGACAGTGTGGCGGTTTCCACTAGATGGCAGCAAATAATGAAAACGATTTTTTTGTCTGTAGCCTATCATGTATGCAAGATTTATTCAAATGGACTGAAGGGAGGAATATTACCTTCCTTTAATGTAATTTCCGCCTACCTTTGGTTCCTTAAGTCTCCCCATACCAATTTACAGTTAGCTCAGACAACATATAGGCTACTACATGTTTATCTCTTTTAGCTGCGTCTATGCATCTTCAAAGGGTTTCCTGTAAAATGACACCAAAGTTGTGTATTTAGACCACTGTATGTGGGTATGAGAAGCTTTTCAATTCAGGTAGGCCAAATCCAGGTTGAAATCCCCAAAAATGGTCCCAGAGTTTAGGATGTTAAATAAGAGGCGATCTGGCGCTCGTTGCCGCTGTTATTAGTATTGTGGATTTCTTTGTGGCTCGTCGTGCACACTGAACAGAGACGGACAAGCGCTTTAATCTATCGCTTAATATGCAATTTTCTGCTATTGATGTTGTACATATTTTACATCTGATATAACATTTTACATTTTAACATTTTATAAGCAATGCTAACCCCCATACACACACCTGTCCCTCACACTTTCAAAAACAAAGTTACGCCGCTGATCTTTATGCTTTACCTGTATCTTTCCTGACAGAATCCTGACAAGCAGATGCTTCATGTGTTATTAAAACCCACCTCATGTGACAAGATGACAAAGAGTGTCCATCAGAAAGACTGTGTGATCAAAAATAATGCTAGAGTAAGTAACGACTCGCTCTCGCATCTCGACTGTCTGCTTAGAGGAGTCTTTGTAGAAATAAAAGCTCACAGTTTCTCACAGCTCTGTTGTATTTTTCTCAGCCTAAAGTTTATTGTGTTGATTGTCGTGGATCCATGTCCTGTTTTCCTCTCAAAGACACAAAAAAGGTACATCACATATTAATCAAATATTGTGGACACACACCTCCTTAATTTACCATCATTATCCAATCTTTCGGTTGTCGAGATATTCCTGCACTAAAAGGTTTTAACTGTTCTCGTTGCAGATTAATGAATACATATCTAAATGTTTGAATCCTTATCTTGTTGGAAACGGGCATCTGTTTCAAATAGATTCAGAAGATCAGCCTGAAACTGGGTGTCTGGGATGCATCTGAGAAATAAAAACAACTAATGAAATGTACCCTATAAAAATGACCTATCAGGGCAAGTTTCTTTATCTAGAATTTAATTATGAGGATGAATGTGTATTTTTGCTCAACTAACAGTTTTCTTAATATATTTCAATGTAATGATGTAATTTTGAAAGCTATAATATGGAAAATACAGTTGCCTTCATTAATATGTCCTATTGGTCAATAAGTCAAATTAAAAATTGTTTAAATATATGTCTAAATAGAAAACATATGGTAAAATTGTCCACAAAGTTTCCATGAATAAAATGTTCCAAATTCTGAACTTTTGACAATTTTTTGGCGTTGAATTTGAGAGGTGAAAATAACTGTGGCTATTTAAATAAGTATCCCTATTTATAATACAATTTAATCACTTATAAATCTTTTAAATAAATAACAAGAATGCTTCAAGTCGATTGACTGCCCTGCCCATGTCAAAATAATTCTTGCACTGTAAAAAAATTATTTAGAAAAAAAGTTACCTGGTTGCCTTAAAATTTTGAGTTCATTGAAATTGAAATTTTGAGTTAATACAATGAACATTTTTTTAAATTCGACAACCTTTATTAAAATATTATTAAAAGATTTTGTAAGCATATTGGGTAATTGTGTGTGTTTTATTTGTGATGACGCAGTGAAACATGCCAAATAGTGCTGTTTTCATGATTTATCAAATTTTAATTGTGGTTCTATTTATTAAACAAATTTCTTTCATTGTATCAACTCAAATTTTTAATTTCAATAAACTCAAAATTTTAAGGCAACCAGGTTACTTACTTTTTTAAGTTAAACCAACAAAAATCAACCAATTTTTTTACAGTGTATCATGTAATTATGAGTTCACTGTGTCTTGACTTGGTCTTAAAAGTCTAAACCCGGTCATATTTCATAATTCTGGGAGGACCTGTGGTCATAAAGCTGACCAATCACAGCTGTCTCGATCTGTGTAGACGTGACTCCAGTGAGCGGTTCTCATCAGATCTGGCAAACAGTGCAGAACATCAGTTACTGAGCAAGATGAGAGGTTTACTGTTACTGCTCAGCGCTCTGGTACTGCTGGAGTCAACAGACGGAAACCAACAGTATGATCAACTGAGCCAACATGACAGAGAGATTATTGACAGGGCAATAGAAAAAGCCAATAAGGAGCATGGACACGCCAAACACCTGGATTTTGTCTCCATTCCAGATGTTGTGAGTTAAACCTTTATCATTGTACTGTAATTGATAAAAAAGTGCTTCTGCCTAATGTGTTTGAAAAAACTATTTAAACATTTACATATATAGTTGTCATCTTTATAGGCGTAATTTGCAGGTGGGACATGTCCCCACCACTTTTTGAGACATCTTGGTGTACGGATGAACCTAACTAACGTTACGTCAAGTTTACATTTTAAATGTCTGTGAAGGAGCTTGGATGTGTTGTACCATTTTAAGGCTTAGAGTCTCTCCTTTCTGGAGATATGCATCCCTTTGGCATTTGTCTTACAAAAAGTAACTTTTTTTCACAATAAAAGACTCCGGTACCATTTACGCCTGGATTGGATAAAAATGGATAAAAAGCTTCCCATACGCAGATACACAATTTTGGTGTCATTTTACAGGAGACCCTTTGAAGTTATTTAAAACAGTAAAAGTGATAAACATGTAAGTATATGTTGTCTGAGCTGTAATAACAATCAGGCACTGTATGCTCTAGAACCCTGCCGACAGTTATGGCTGTTTCCAGCCATATGTCAGCAAACACTGGAAAAAAATATTGTGACACTGGGATATTGTATTTATACTACTGTATTTGGGGACACTTGAGAGATCTGAGTAGGCGGAAATTACATAAAAAAGGTAATATTTCTCCCTTAAGATCCATTTGAATAAATCTTGCATTCATGCGTAACGAAACTGCTATAAGACATAAGGTAGGATCCAAACACAGTATTTATTTAGAGGGTAATCCACAATCGTAGTCAAAAGCAGGCAAAAGGTCATACACAGGCAAACAGTCCAAAAAGGCAAACAAGACAGGAGAGACAGGCAAACGGGTAATCCGGGAAACAGGCAAGAAATCCTAGAACCAAGAAACATGAAACCAAGGAACCGGTCAGAAATACAGTTAAAGTGACACTAAACAATACTTCGCAATGAATGACAGAGATAACCAGGGGTAATTAGGTGATGAGACACATGGTGTAAACAGTGAGTGCTAATGAGTCCAGGCAAAGGATTATGGGTAATGTAGTCTATGATAGGATGACAGTCCGGGTTGGAGTGCCCTCTGGTGGTGATCACGGGCACTCACACTGGTGAATTGTGACAACATGATAGACAAGCTGACGTCTAGTGGAAGCAGCAAAAACTGTCTGCAGGGTGCTAGAGCATACAGGTCCTGAGATATCAAAAATAAATTTATAACCAAAAAAAAAAAAATCACACGGACAAATGCTCAGTTTTTCTCAGTCGCTTTTCTACATTTCTCAGATCAGAATTGAAATTCTCAAAACTACCTGTTCAATTCTCACATCATTGTGTCACTTGTGCACATCAAAAAAGCAGTTTCTCATTTTTTTGAACCAGTTGCAAATGCTTTGGTACATCCATGCCAATGATTATGTACCATTCTCTGCTGTTTCCTACATTATCAGTTGCTTATGTCATGTTGATCAAAATGTATTATATTGGGTCTCTGTTGAATAGTCTCACCCCCCACAACATTAAAGCATTAGTATATAGCATAAGTCTTTACATGCAAAATGGTCGAACAAGTTATCATAATATGTCAAGCATATTTCTATCCTTTCTATATTTCCATTAGACTTTTTTTCTAAATCTGTCCTGAATTGGTAAATTGCTCCCAGGTGAATCTTGACTTTCTCTAACAAAGGTGCTTCTCATGAAACATCAACTAGCAAATCCTACGCCAGCTCAGGAGGTGGTGCACGCACGTTTGAGTTAGTGCGGAAATGCGCAGAAAAACTATTCCTAACACCACAAAACACACTGACAAAGATATGCTATTTTATGACCCACTGTAAAAAAAACAACAACAACAACATAGTGATTATAAACTTCAGTGTTTATTTTTTTGCAATGTATTCAATTTAATTTGTGTGAATTATAGGCTACCAAAGCATTTTAATCACTCATTTCCTGATGGCTGAGCGAACTGCGCAGGCTCAGACTGAGCTTGACGACGTAGATGTGACGTGAGCCTCCTGTCTGATAGCTGTAGGTCTTCTAGTAGTTGGGGAAAGTGAAATCTGAATCACGTTGTTTAAATATTTTCTTTTGGCTCACTATGGGCTTCTCTCCATTCTTCTGCCTTGACTTTATCAGACTTTATGTCTCCACGTCCCCCCGACTGTCTCATAGACAGGTAAAGATTGCCTGCCAGCGTCTCCTCAGGTCTATACGGTAATTTCTCAACTGTGCGACAGAGTCGCGTTGGTTATGACGCAATCGTTAGCCTATTTTTACCATAGACAGTAAAAGAAATGGACACAGCGTTCCCATTGACGTCAACGGCTAAATAATGAAGTCAACCTAGGGGCACTCACTTCCTGATGGCTGAGCGAACTGCGCAGGCTCAGACTGAGCTTGTTGACGTAGATGTGACGTGAGCCTCCTGTCTGACAGCTGTAGGTCTTCTAGTAGATGTGGAAAGTGAAAGCTGAATCACGTTGTTTAAATATTTTCTCCCGTTGCTTTTGGCTCACTATGGGCTTCTCCCCATTCTTCCCCCTTGACTTTATCAGACTAGTCTCCAGGACATGTCTCCACGTCCCCCCGACTGTCTCATAGACAGTAAAAGATTGCCTGCGAGCGTCTCCTCAGGTCTATACGGTAATTTCTCAACTGTGCGACAGGGTCGCGTTGGTTATGACGCAATCGTTAGCCTATTTTTACAAAAACAGCTTCTGCGGGGCGATAGTGTAGAAACAAGGTAATGGAGCCTTTTATGCATTGTCGTGTTTCTTTAGAAATAAACAATGGACAAATGGAGTCTTTACACACCTCAGATGTAAAGTTATTCACTGTCAAAGTGACTCAAAAATTAATGGGAGTCAATGGGATGCTAACAGCAGGTGATGGCTTGGTTAGCAATGGCAGCCCCTAGGGGTGGAACGCTTTCCGAGCGCTAGATTACCCCCTTGGATTACCGCCTTGGAGAAGTTCAGCTTTTGCCGTCTTCCGTGTGTCCATGGCGTAAAATGAGGGCGTGGGGGAGGCGGAGACTTGAATATATCGGGGCGTGTTATTCTAATGACGATCGTTTTCAGCCGCGGCATTTCTAAAGGGCAGGTTATTGCGTACACCTGGATTGCAGAGGTGCCTACAGCTTCATAAATCAGGCGGTGAGAGGAGTGTAAGCATAATCTTACGCCAACATATACGCCCGTTTCTACACAAGATTGATAAATGAGGGCCAATGACACAAGGACTTGTCATTCTGATGGCACTGACATGTTTATTGACACAGATATTTACTTTTGAGAGATGAGCTAAGGATTTTGAGTAAGAGAGTGGCTTTTGCAGGTTATCCATGGTGTTTTGCAATTTGTACACATTTTTTTGAGAAATGCACCTACTGTTTTGGAAATTGTGAGTTTGATTCGAGAAATGTACCAAAGCGACTGAGAAAAACTGTAATATTGTTTAGATGCAAGAATTAAACATGAGATCTATATCAATAAATGAACTATTGAATTGATTTTAGACATCTTAAAGGGAGTAGTTTGTGAGCAGTCTTGCAGGTGAGTTAAAGCGGTGGTTCCATGTTTTTTTCAAGGCTTGGTTGTGTTTATGGAGCGCAGTATAACACGTCTTAATACTTCTTCTTTTTTTGTATCCTATATTTTTCTTCTTTTCTCCCTTTATTCCACACCGCTGTCTCCACTGTCCTTTGAACGGCTCGTTTGCTTCCCGCTTCTATGAAGCTCATCCCTCCAAAAAACGCAATGGACTTAGATTGGTTAGATGGCCAAATGTAGTTTCCTGTATTTTTATTGGCTGAAGTGCCGAGCACCGGTGAAGGCCACGCCCCTTCCCATTACGGGCAGAAGTCACATCTGCGGAGACTAGCAAGGGTTTATGATGTCACCAAACCAGGAAGAAGCTCGTTGTAGTCCAAACCGGCCATTTTTGTAGGCAATAAACTGCCGTAACTTTAAAAGACAATATCTCCGTTTGCATTGAACTTTCAGCGCTGTAACTTTGCAGATACTGTTGATGCTCAAGCAGCGACATTACACACTAACTAAAGTCAAAAAAGTCAAATCGGATTCAACCACCCCTTTTATACAACTTTTATTGTTTACTGTTGTTATTGTACATATTTTACATCTGATAAAACATTTTATTAGCAATGCTAACCCCCATACACACACCTATCCCTCACACTTTCAAAAACAAAGTTACGCCACTGATCTTTATGCTTTACCTGTATCTTTCCTGACAGAATCCTGACAAGCAGATGCTTCATGTGTTATTAAAACCCACCTCATGTGACAAGATGACAAAGAGTGTCCATCAGAAAGACTGTGTGATCCAAAATAATAAAGTAAGTAACGACTCGCTCTCGCATCTCGACTGTCTGCTTAGAGGAGTCTTTGTAGAAATAAAAGCTCACAGTTTCTCACAGCTCTGTTGTATTTTTCTCAGCCTCAAGTTTATTGTGTTGAATGTCGTCGATCCATGTCCTGTTTTCCTCTCAAATACACAGAAAAGGTACATCACATATTAATCAAATATTGTGGACACACACCTCCTTAATTTACCATCATGATCCAATCTTTCTGTTGTCGAGATATTCCTGCACTAAAAGGTTTTAACTGTTCTCGTTGCAGATTAAACAAACCATATCTGAATGTTTGAATCCTTCATCAGGGACTCATCATGCTGGGGCAACTACTCTGTTCTCACACAAATCAGAAGATCATCCTCGAACTGGGTGTCTGGGATGCATCTGAGAAATAAAAACAATCAAGGATATGAATAAAATAAAAACTGCTAATGAAATGTACCCTATAAAAATGACCTGCCAGGACAAGTTTCTTTATCTAGAATTTAATTATGAAGATGAATGTGTATTTTTGCTCAGCTAGCAGTTTTCTCAATGTTTTAATGCAATTATGAATTTTTTAGAGAAATATGGAAAATACAGTTGTCTTCATTTGTATGTCCTAGTGTTGAATAACACAAATGACAAATTAATAATAGTTTAAAAAATTTTTTTTTAAAGTCTAAAAACTCTTCAAAGAAAACATATGGTAAAATTTTCCCCCTAAAAATTGTCCATGACAATATATTGGCGCTGAATTTGAGGTGAAAGATAAGGAGCGATCTGTAAACAGATGTCCCGCAGTGTGACGCAGTTATTCTGGTGTTTCGGTTACTTTAATTGGTGTTTTAAATTGATACAAATTACAATATACATTATATCAAGGGACTTGAAGGGCAAATGCAAACTGTTGGCTTTATTAAGGAGTTTTGTTTTTTATTATTATTAATCATAACAGTCTTTTTTCTTTCAGGATTAATATTTATATGCTTTTGAAAGTGAAATGTCCAACACTGGGGCCAAAGTGTGTCTCATAACAAAAGGAGAAACAAAACTAGATGGCTGTCTAAATATAACCTCATGACTTGAGTAACTGAAGTAATCATGAAACCCAGATTTTCTATTACCTAGTAACAGAAGGGTTTGCTGGATTGTCCATATAAAGAGCTAATCATATTGAAGAAAATGGATGTAATAAATAATGTCACCTTTTTCATGCTCCTATTCTATAAAAACGGTTGTACTCTTTTTGTTTGATTCTCTGTGACTCGAGGTCCTCCGGCCGTGAATAAAGCATATTCAAAGGCATGTCTGGAGTCTGTCTGATTACTGCGGCACATCAGGCTGAACACTGGAGACCATAGGCCTGCTTCTGTCCTCAAGTGCTGAAGGGGAGAACACTGCATTTACATTTACATTTATACATTTAGCAGATGCTTTTATCCAAAGCAACACTAGAGACCTTATTCAGTGTGTTCATAAGGGATGAGACGTCGCCCGACTCAAACAGGTCGAAGTGGAGACGCCTATAGCACCAAATTAAAAAATAATTTCACATTTCTTCTACATTAATGACCCAGTTTAAATACAGATTAATCTTCCCAGCTCTGAAGTACCCCTTTAACTAGTGTTTAGGTCTAGTTTTTCTAGTTTATTTAGAGTTTAGTTGCTGTGTTGGAATGACTATAAGTACAGTGCATCCGGAAAGTATTCACAGCGCTTCACTTTTTCCCCCCACAATTTTGTTTTTACAGCCTTATTCCAATATCAATTAAATGTATTATTTTCCTCAAAATTCTACAAACAATACCTCATCATGACAACATGAAATAAGTTTGTTTGAAATCTTTTCAAAATTATGTATACTTTTTTTTTTTTAAACACATGATACATTAGTATTCACAGCTTTTGCTACAAGTTTGGCACACCTATTTTTGGGCGGTTTCTCCCATATGTCTTTGCAGGACCTCTCAAGCTCCATCCGGTTGGATAAGGAGCGTCGGTGCACAGCCGTTGTCAGGTCTCTCCTGAGATGTTCAATCAGGTTCATGTCTGGGCTCTTACTGGGCCACTCAACGACATTCACAGAGTTGTCCCGTAGCTCCTCCTTTGTTATCTGGGCTGTGTGTTTAGGGTTGCTGTCCTGTTGGATGATGAACCTTCACCCCAGTCTGAGGGCCAGAGCTCTCTGGAGCAGGTTTTCATGTAGGATGTCTCTGTACATTGCTGCATTCATCTTTCCCTGGATCCTGACTAGTCTCCCAGTTCATGCTGCTGAAAAACATCCCCACAGCATGATGCTGCCACCACCATGCTTCACTTTAGGGATGGTATTGGCCAGGTGATGAGGAGTGCCTGGTTTCCTCCAGACATGACACTTGCCATTCAGGCCAAAGAGTTTAATCTTTATTTAATCAGTCCAGAGAATTTTGTTTCTCACAGTCTTAGAGTCCTTCAGGTGCCTTTTGCCAAACTCCAGACTGGCCGTCATGTGTCTTTTACTGAGGAGCGTCTTCAGTCTGGCCACTCTACCATACAGGCCTGATTGGTGGAGAGCTGCAGAGATGGTTGTTCTTCTGGACGGTTCTCCTTTCTCTCCACAGAGAAACACTGGAGCTCTATCAGAGTGACCATCAGGTATTTGGTCACCTCACCTGACTAAGGCCCTTCTCCCCTGATTGCTCAGTTTGGCCCGGCGGCCTGGGCCCTCATTTATCAATGATAATATTATTATCACAAATCAATCAGATTTGTGCATAAGTACGTAAGAAAAGTTTCATGCAAAGTGTAGGATCAATCAAATTGTACACTATAAAAAACAAAATGTTGGTTTTTGTTGGATTAACTTAAAAAAGTAAGTAACCTGGTTGCCTTAAAATTTTGAGTTTATTGAAATTACAAATTTTAGTTGATGCAATGATGGAAATTTGTTTAATAAATAGAAACTCAAAATATGATTGTATCTGAACCACATAAAACATTTGATAAATTTGAAAAAAACAGCACTATTTGGCATGTTTCACTGCGTCCTCAGAAATAAAACACACACAATTACCCAATATGCTTACAAAATCTTTTAATAATATTTTAATAAAGGTTGTCGAATCTCATAAAATGTTCATTAACTCAAAATTTTAATTTCAATGAACTCAAAATTTTAAGGCAACCAGGTAACTTTTTTTTCTAAATAATTGTTTACAGTGTACTTATACATAAAAATGTGTGAAAATGTAAGCACACCTCTGAGCATTGCTTACTCAGAGAAGTGGTAGCGACTCTCCACATAAAAAGCATGAGTGGATTCCTTATTCCTTTAATTAATTAAACACTCAAGTTATAATTTGTGTAGTTTTAAACACGATGCGTAATTGGTGTTAAAGCCTATAAAAGACAGCTATGACTAATGTTGATGCAACTATTTACTTTGGCCCCAACTAACATCCGAAATCCTCAACAATTTAAAACAAAATGTGGCTTTCATGCTACCACCAGATTTCCAAACATTATTGGAGCCTAAGACTGCACCCACATCACCATAAAAGCACCATCAACCAACAAATGTAATGATGTAACTAGAAAAGTGTTTCATTTTGTACAACGTGCGAATCATTTGTGATGCAAATTTGTTAAACGTCGTTGCGCGACTCATTCAGTGTTTGTGAAGTTCCTTTTCTTTGCCATTACTGCAGTTCGGAAAAAACACAATCTCGTACTTTATAAAGGGAAGTGTTGTCACCATATATGTTTATTGGCGTTTCTGAATACTAATGACCGTGTGAATGTGAACGAGCATGGTAATAATTAGCTACACACATGTGGGATTTGTCAACAATTGCTTGCGTAAGAACTGTGTGCGCAGTTTGCTAAATAGGCTACAGATTTTATATTTATGCACATTCTAAATTTCATTCGTTTCAAGCCAAGTTTCTTAACATTGTCATTATGGGGGATTGTTTAGTAGAATTCTGAGAAAATTATTAATTTAATCGATTTGAAAATAATTCTGGGAGGACCTGTGGTCATAAAGCTGACCAATCACAGCTGTCTCGATCTGTGTAGACGTGACTCCAGTGAGCGGTTCTCATCAGATCAGGCAAACAGTGCAGAACATCAGTTACTGAGCAAGATGAGAGGTTTACTGTTACTGCTCAGCGCTCTGGTACTGCTGGAGTCAACAGACGGAAACCAACAATATGATCAACTGAGCCAACATGACAGAGAGATTATTGACAGGGCAATAGAAAAAGCCAATAAGGAGCATGGACACGCCAAACACCTGGATTTTGTCTCCATTCCAGATGTTGTGAGTTAAACTTTTATCATTTTACTGTAATTGATAAATGTTATTTTTTTCTGTGCTTATGCATCTGCCTTAACGTGTTTGATAAAACATATTTAAACATCTCCTACACTGTAAAAAATTATTTAGAAAAAAAAGTTACCTGGTTGCCTAATTTTGAGTTCATTGAAATTAAAATTTTGAGTTAATACAATGTAAAAAATAAAAAATAAGATTTGACAACCTTTATTAAAATATTATTAAAATATTTTGTAAGCATATTGGGTAATTGTGTGTGTTATTTCTGATGACGCAGTGAAACATGCCAAATTGTACTATTTTCATGATTTATCACATTTTTATGTGGTTCAGATACAATAATATTTTGAGTTTCTATTTATTAAACAAATTTCCTTCATTGTATCAACTCAATTTTTTTATTTCAATAAACTCAAATTTTTAAGGCAACCAGGTTACTTACTTTTTTAAGTTAAAGCAACAAAAATCAACATTTTTTTTTTACAGTGTAGATGTATGGTTGTCATCTTTATGCTTTACCTGTATCTTTCCTCTATTTGACAGAATCCTTACAAGCAGATGCTTCATGTGTTATTAAAACCCACCTCATGTGACAAGATGACAAAGAGTGTCCATCAGAAAGACTGTGTGATCAAAAATAAGGCTAAAGTAAGTAACTACTCGCTCTCGCATCTCGACTGTCTGCTTAGAGGAGTCTTTGTAGAAATAAAAGCTTACAGTTTCTCACAGCTCTGTTGTATTTTTCACAGCCTCAAGTTTATTGTGTTGAATGTCGTCGATCCATGTCCTGTTTTCTTCTTAAAGACACAGAAAAGGTACATCACATATTAATCAAATATTGTGGACACACACCTCCTTAATTTACCATCATGATCCAATCTTTCTGTTGTCGAGATATTCCTGCACTAAAAGGATTTAACTGTTCTCGTTGCAGATTAAACAAACCATATCTGAATGTTTGAATCCTTCATCAGGGACTCATCATGTTGGGGGAGTAAATCTGTTTCAAAAATCAGAAGATCAGCCTCAAACTGGGTGTCTGGGATGCATCTGAGAAATAAAAACAATCAAGGATCTGAACTAAAAAAATAATAATAATGAAATGTACCCTATAAAACTGATCCACCAGGACAAGTTTCTTTATCTAGAATTGTATTATGAAGATGAATGTGTATTTTTGCTCAACTATAGCATTTTTTCTCATGTAATGCTTTCCTCATGTAACGTAATGCTAAAATCTCATGTACATGTAATTGTCAGAGATATATGGCCTTTTGTTTGTATGTCCTAGTGTTGAATAACACAAATGTCAAATTAATAATTGTTTTAAAACATTTAGAAATGTCTATACTCTTCTGAAAACGTATTGTAAAATTGTTCCCGAAGTTTCCAAGAATAAACTGTGACAAATCTTTATACAATGTATTGGCGCTGAATTTGAGGTGAAAGATAAGGAGCGATCTGTAAACAGATGTCCCGCAGTGTGACGCAGTTATTCTGGTGTTTCGGTTACTTTAATTGGTGTTTTAAATTGATATAAATTACAATATACATTATATCAAGGGACTTGAAGGGCAAATGCAAACTGTTGGCTTTATTAAGGAGTTTTTTATTATTATTATTATTAATCATAACAGTCTTTTTTCTTTCAGGATTAACATTTATATGCTTTTGAAAGTGAAATGTCCAACACTGGGGCCAAAGTGTGTCTCATAACAAAAGGAGAAACAAAACTAGATGGCTGTCTAAATATAACCTCATGACTTGAGTAACTGAAGTAGCCTAATCATGAAACCCAGATTTTCTATTACCTAGTAACAGAAGGGTTTGCTGGATTGTCCATATAAAGAGCTAATCATATTGTAGAAAATTGATGTAATAAATAATGTCACCTTTTTCATGCTCCTATTCTATAAAAACGGTTGTACTCTTTTTGTTTGATTCTCTGTGACTGACTCGAGGTCCTCCGGCCTGAATAAAGCATATTCAAAGGCATGTCTGGAGTCTGTCTGATTACTGCGGCACATCAGGCTGAACACTGGAGACCTTAGGCCTGCTTCTGTCCTCAAGTGCTGAAGGGGAACACTGCATTTACATTTACATTTATACATTTAGCAGATGCTTTTATCCAAAGCAACACTAGAGACCTTATTCAGTGTGTTCATAAGGGATGAGACGTCGCCCGACTCAAACAGGTCGAAGTGGAGACGCCTATAGAGTATACATTTGTAGGTGTCTGGCATACATGGTTTAACTTACTCAGGTCGTAGAGGAATTTCTACCACAACTTTAAAGCTATAAAACCGCATGTCAGTCATGTGTTGAATGACAATGACAATGTGTACAGCATCATATGAAACTCCAATTAAAGCTACTTTTATTATAAGACAGGGAATTAAAGAAACCATAAAATAACAATAAAAGCAGAGAACAAATGAATCAAGATCACTGGAGAGGCTTTGGCTTTTAATACATTTCAGCAATGCCAGCTTTACAAAACATCTCAGAATAAAAACGAAAAAATAAAGGACTTTGCTCAAATGTTCGTACAGTCTTTTCTTATTTACAGCCTTACATTTTATGGCAAACTTTAGAGAATGTAGAAAGATATCATATTTTGACAGAGAACATGTGGTGATCAAACAAATGAGAAGAAACTTAGATTTTTGCAACTTATTTGAAACAAAATTTAAGTAGTGAAATATTAATACCCGTGTATAATGTCATATCTGACTAAATATTAGATAGATAGATAGATAGATAGATAGATAGATAGATAGATAGATAGATAGATAGATAGATAGATAGATAGATAGATAGATAGATAGATAGATAGATAGATAGATAGATAGATAGATAGATAGATGGATTTGTTTCCCTTTTTGTTGTTATACCCCTACACACTAACTTTAGCCAAAGAGCTAGTTTTCAAAACCATATAAATACTAATCCTCGGAGAAAAGGAACGCTAGTTATGATTAATTAAAAATCAATTAATAATAGAAAGAAAGAAAGAAAGAATCAAACAAATGAGAAGAAACTTAGATTTTTGCAACTTATTTGAAACAAAATTTAAGTAGTGAAATATTAATACCAGTGTATAATGTCATATCTGACTAAATATTAGATAGATAGATAGATAGATAGATAGATAGATAGATAGATAGATAGATAGATAGATAGATAGATAGATAGATAGATAGATAGATAGATAGATAGATAGATAGATAGATAGATAGATAGATAGATGGATTTGTTTCCCTTTTTGTTGTTATACCCCTACACACTAACTTTAGCCAAAGAGCTAGTTTTCAAAACCATATAAATACTAATCCTCGGAGAAAAGGAACGCTAGTTATGATTAATTAAAAATCAATTAATAATAGAAAGAAAGAAAGAAAGAAAGAAAGAAAGAAAGAAAGAAAGAAAGAAAGAAAGAAAGAAAGAAAGAAAGAAAGAAAGAAAGAAAGAAAGAAAGAAAGAAAGAAAGAAAGAAAGAAAGAAAGAAAGAAAGAAAGACTTTAGTTGTGTGATAAAATAAATAATGATATCAGAAAAAAACTAATATTATGGAAAAGAGAGGGGGAAATTGTGTCCGTCTGACAAGCACGTGCTTCCGGGCTGCCTCTGTTGACTTCCGGGAAGATGGCGAACACCGGGGCGGCGGACGACCACTGGCGGAGTGCAAGGGGAGAGTAACGGAAGACTGGAGACCCCGAGGTTAACCGGCCCTGACAGACGAGTCCGCCGCGGCGACAGGAGCTCAGGAGTCGGTATCGAGATCAGAGAGAGAAAGAGTTCCGCCCAGGCAGCTTTACCTCCACATACACTGATAATCTCTGACTTTAGCTGCTGGGGAAGGAGTCGCGCATGTTGATAAAGCCATGCCCTACCGGATCGCACCAGATTCACGCTCTGCATTAGCCATAGTTTAATACAACTCTCAGCGTTTCGCAAAACAACCACAGCTTCAGACTGAATCATCGGTGTAGCGGCTCGTCAGCTCTGCTCCTCTTTCGGGCCTCAGCAGATGCTCCATAACTCCAGCTTTTACAGCAGACAGTCCCCTTACAGCCTCCATTAAAGAGCCGTGTGTGAACCCACACAGCTGTTCTACACAGTTAGCCATAGAATCGATTAGACTCGGCAATAATCTTGCCAATGCCACCGACTCCTGCGGGCAAATTCCTCCTCCTGACCCTGCACACCCATCCATGCGCCATCCTCTGAGATAAACATGTAAGCCTGCTTCAACCACTATCATGCGAGGTCTTATGGCAGAAATTGTAAGGAAATCATTTCCCCCCGGGTTCACAAACAAGGCTTAAGCTATCCCCAAACTAAAATGCATGTTTGAGTTGGAATAATCTGGCTCTAACATGTCATTGTTTTGTCACAAGATGCACACCAGCATGTTTTTTTCTAGGGCACGTTTATAAAAGTTCCTAATTGAACTGAGGTATAATCCTAGCTTAGTCTAAGCCCTGTCTGTGAAACCGGGCCTTTATGTTTAGTCTGTTTTATAGTGGTATATTTTTAAAGGAAAATCTGACACTGTAGTGTTCTGGTACAGCGAAACTATTAAGGGAATGCTAGAAGAAGCGTTCACACATCTGTCAAATGTACTCCTCGTCATGTTGTTTCAAATCAGAATTACTTTCTTCTGTGAAATTTTAGGAGGTGTCACTCTCCAAAGCATCATTAAAGTAGTTCATATAAGTTAACCATATTCGTCTATAGTCTCAGAAATCATTTTAATATGCTGATTTGATGATCAAGAAACTTCTTCGTCTTATTATTATTATGGTTAAAAACAAATGTATTTCTGTGCAATATTTTTTGGAAACCGTGATGCAATATATTGATCATTAAAGTGGTTTGTCTATATTCCAATATTAAGGAGAAATTACAGGGAATATGCCCCTTTTCAAAAAATGAGCTTAAAGTTGTTATTCACAGAAAGTCTTGCTTGACTGCTGTATTGAGTTCAGCCAGTAATAAGGTCAAACGGTTTTGGAAAAACATGAGGAACGAGTAAACTAACTGTGTCTGTTTGAAAATCTTTTATTCTCACCAAGGTTGCATTTATTTGGTCAAAATAACAGTAATATTGTGAAATATTGTTAGTTTAAAAGAGCTGTTTTAAAAAGTATTTTATTATTCCTGTGATGGCAAAGCATCATTCCTCCAGTCTTCAGTGTCACATGATCCTTCAGAAATCAATCTAATATAAGGATTTGCTGCTCAAGACAAGTAACATTTCTTATTATTAATCTCCAGAACGGTTATATTTTTGTGCAAATCGTAAACCATTTATTCATTTTTACTTGAGATTGAAATATCTTGTAACATTAGAAATGTCTTTTATATCTTTGATGAATGTAATGCAACCTTGCTGAATAAAAGTATTAATTTTTTTTCTTAAAGGGATAGTTCACCCAAAAATGAAAATTTGCCTATGATTTACTCTCCCTCAAGTCATCCTAGGTGTATGACTTCATTCTTTCAGACGAATACAATCTTAGTTATATTAAAAAAATTATTGGCTCTTCCAAGCTTTATAATGGCAGTGAATGACTGTTTCTGTTTTCAAGTCCATAAAAGTGCATCTATCCATCATAAAAGTGCATCTATCCATCATAAAAGTGCATCTATCCATTATAAAAGTGTATCCATCATCATAAAAGTTAATCTATCCATTATAAAATCTATCTATCAATCATATAACTGCTCCACATGGCTCTGGGGTTAATAAAGGCCTTCTAAAGTAAAGCGATGCATTTATGTGGGATAGATATCTATATTTGAATTTTAATCAACTAAAATAACTAACTTGGTCTGAAAGAAGAATGTTCTTTACACTTAGGATGACTTAAGGGCGAGTAAATCATGGGCTAATTTTCATTTTTTGGTGAACTATCCCTTTAAATCCCTTACTTAGATTCACATTTTAATTTACATTTTTGTATCTGGATCAACCTTATAATAATACTACTTGTATTGTTGTGTTATGAAAGTTCATAAATATATCTTAATTCATGAATGAGGTGTGATTCAGATGAGAGGATGGGATATCCTCTCCTCCGCTCAGGCCCTGGTGGAAAGGGCACATCAGTTTGACAATTCTCAGGTTACTGTCTATTTCGGGAGCAACTCCGCCTGCTTCATTACTGTGGAGATGAGTTGCTATAAGTGCTGAACCATAATGTTGCATCGTACTGGGGTTCAGCACTGAAAAACTGCTGATAAAATTATTTGGATTATGAAGTGTACTTAAAGGGTTTGATCATCCAAAAATTTAATTTATGTCATGAACTCCTCCCCCTAATGTCGTTCCACACCCGTAAGACCTCCGTTCATCTTCACACACAGTTTAAGATATTTTATATTTAGTCCGAGAGCGTATGCAAGTGTATGCACACTATACTGTCCATGTCCAGAAAGAGAATAAAAACATCATCAGAGTAGTCCATATGAGACATCAGTGGGTTCATTAGAGTCTCTTGAAGCATCGGAAATACATTTTGGTCCGAAAACATTGTCTTCTCTTCTGCGTTCTCAAATAAAGATTCAAACGGTTATGAATCAGCGTATTGATTCATGATTCGGATCGCGTGTCAAACTGCTGAAATCACGTGACATTGGCGATCCGAATCATGAATCAATACGCTGATTCATAACCGTTTGAATCTTTATTTGAGGATTGAAAACAAACGCTGAAGAGAAGACAATGCTGAATAAAGTCGTAGTTTTTGTTATTTTTGGACCCAAATGTATTTTGGATGCTTCAAGAGATTCTAATTAACCCACTGATGTCTCATATGGACTACTCTGATGATGTTTTTATTCCCTTTCTGGACATGGACAGTATAGTGTGCATACACTTGCATACGCTCTCGGACTACATATAAAATATCTTAAACTGTGTTTGAAGATGAACGGAGGTCTAACGGGTGTGGAACGACAGAGTTAATGACAAACTTAATTTTTTAAGTGAACTTTAATAAAGGATGTGTTTTCTGTTTGTAGGAGTGTTCTCTTGAACTTCCCTGTTGGACTACCCCATATACCATGCTGGGGCTGCCTGTTCGCTTTGGCCTCTTAACCTGCAGGAGTTTCTCCTCGCCCCGCCAGCCTTCTCGCCTACTCAGTCTAGGTGCTCTTACTAATATGTACACCACACGCATGTACAGCGGTGGTGGAGGCAAGCCAGGCCGGCGCATCAGCCTGATGGGAGGAGGGCCGCCCATGCTGGAGAACCACCATCATCCACTCCCTCCACATCACCCTCATGTCCATCAGCCTCAGAGCTATCCACCCGTTTATCAAGCCCGCCTAGATGCCCATCGGCCCCATTACCAGACACACCAGCATTACCACACACACCCTCAAGTCGCCCACCTCCCTCCTCCACACTACCCGCCTCATGCACATCTGCACCACGGCAAGAAGAAGACCTGGAACTTCATCCATGAGAAGATGAGCTACGACACTTTCTTCACCATGAAGCGGCTGATCGATCGCTCGCGCACCGTGGATGAAGTTCTCCGCTGGGTCACGCAGAATCCAGGCAAGATCTCGCACAATCATTATCCCATCGCCCTACAGAAGATCGGCCAGCTTCTGGTGCTGCAGCAGGCTGGAGGTCAGGCGGGTGGAGCAGCGGGCGAAGCAGCTTTGCCAGCGACTCCTGTCGGAGGTTCGGCGGAGAACGCCATACGACACATTCTGGATAACCAGGATTTTCAGACTCTCTGTGATGCCATTGTCAGTGACTGCTCCAAGTTCGACAACTTCAGCATTGTTAACTGCCTTTATGCTGTAGCTGCTCTTGGTGAGTCTTTCACGTTTTGTTCAATGACAGTGTAGTCCAGGGGTCCCCAGTCTCGGTCCTGGAGGGCCGCTGTCCTGCAGAGTTTAGCTCCAACCCCAATCAAACGCGCCTGAACCAGCTAATCAATGCCTTTATAGGACCTAGTAAGACATTGGGTGCGTTTACATGCACACCAATAAACTGATAATTAAAAAAATTCAGCTTATTGAAATAACCAGTTTTCCCCGTTTACATGCACAGCGGGTTACATACAAGCGAGCGGGTTCTCTGCCCTAATGCGACTTGTACTTCAAAGGGACTTATATATATTTTGGGCCATTTTCCCTTTTGACCAGCAAGAAATATATTCCAGCGTTTCACAGACAAGGTTTAGATTAAGCCAGGATTAGGCGGGCCTTAGTTCAGTTAGGACATTTAACTATCTTTTATAATTGTGCCTTAGAAAAAAGCATTACTGGTGTGAATCTTGAGATAAAACAATGGCACTGACATATTTTAAAGCTACACTGTGTGATATTTTCCCCCATCTAGCGGTGTAAAGGTATATGACCATCCAGTGAATAATAGTTTCTGTTCCTCTCAATTCTGATTTCGTTTTAAGTCCTACGGTGGCCGATTTAGTCCAAGATTAACATGGCAATCCCCCTCTTCACATTCAACACGGTGCCATTGAGTGTTAAAACGCGAAAGGCGAAGCTTGAATTTATATTATAAATATACTAATATACTTTCAAGATGGAGGGGCAACATGGTGACCGGCATTCGAACCCCTCACCCGTATGTATTTTCAATGGCATATTATAAACTTACGAGAATACTTTATTACTTGAAAGAAGTAAATATACATTAATGAGCACATATATTTTTATAAGAACTAAGTGTTTTTAGCTAAGAATAAACTAAAAAGTTACACTGTGTAGCTTTAAGATGTGTCAAAGAAAGATTATTTCAAATAAAACAGCTCAAACTTGATTTTAGTTTTGGGACTAGACTTAACTGGTGGTTATTGTCCTACAAGTCTGTACCCAATAGGCTTTAATATGCACTTACACACATTCATTCAAACAGATCCCTTATAGTGGTTAAACCAACGTCTCTCCACGATGTGAAACTATTATTTATTATTCCAGGGTGAAAATCTAAATGTCCTTGTATTGGAGTGATAGGCGACAGAGTTTTGGCTTTTTCTTCCCAACTCCTGATTAACTTCCACACTCGTAATGTGTTTCTAACAGTCCTTTTCTGCCGTAGGCCAGAATTTTTATTCAATGTCTAAAACAAATGAAAGACAGGCCATTGAGATATACCGAAACTCTGAGGCTAGCTGGTACAGCCTTATATCCGGATGCCCAAGATCTCCTTTTTTTCTGGGAAGTTGCATCTTAGTCAGTTTCAAGTCTTGGTTTCATCCGGTGCCAAATAAAACCGCTGAACCAGCCACTAACATGTTTAACTGTAGGGCAATTTTGGAGAATTGGGATCTTTCGAAATAAGTACAAGAAATGAGGCAAGACTTGTCATCTTGATCAAAGCTATCCTTTTTTAACATAGACAACGGCAGGGTTTATCTATCCAAATCCTCATGCTCATGCAAAATAACTCATATACATTTTCATAATCACTGGAATAGACTCGTCCGGTTGAATAACAAGGAAAAGGCTGTCATCTGCAAACAAAGCAATTTTATGTTGTCTTTGATACAAGTATCCTGTGTAAAAGGTCATTTTTTCGCTAATGTAAAGGTGGTTCAGGCTGCAGGGTTGCCAATTGACTAAAGAAAGTTATTAGCAAGATTGTAGAAAACTAATTAAAAATAAATGTCTATGACCACCCACTGCTACTTATACCAATGATGGATAAGCGCAGTTACAACAGCAAAATATGTGGGAGAGCGATAGAGTGTGACTATATTGTATTGCAATAGAGGTAGCACATAATATTAGTACCTCATAAAAACTAGTTAGCACATCATTTGTAAAAGAAAGATTTTAATGACAAAATGTGGTTTTGGTTACACTTAAAATAGTTACAAAATAGATGTGAGAGGATAAAAATGTATACCATTAATCGTGCCCAGCATAATATGTATAATGTTGAGTGAGAGAGAGAGAGAGAGAGAGAGAGAGAGAGAGAGACAGTGAGACAGTGAGAGAGAGACAGTGAGACAGTGAGAGAGAGACAGTGAGACAGTGAGAGAGAGACAGTGAGAGAGAGAGACAGTGAGAGAGAGACAGTGAGACAGTGAGAGAGAGAGACAGTGAGAGAGAGAGACAGTGAGAGAGAGACAGTGAGAGAGAGAGAGAGAAATCATTTGTTTATATATCTTTTATCTATTTAAACCTAAATATGAGACATTTACTGACAAGGTTCCCCCACCATAAAGATGTGAATTCATAGACCCCCGATGTAAACACATCTTGGCCAATCAACATCTCTGTCTTTAGGAATTCCAAAGAGCCCCAAGAAAGATGGGGCTTGAAACAATAAAGCAAATGTCTTTGATTATTTTCAATCCCACATTAATTAATATTCACTCCCCTACTATTTGAAGTAACAGATGCAGAGAATACCAGGCCCATCCTGTCGCTCTCCATCTTTCATATGAGCCTCTTAAAGCAGAACTATAACCTTTTTAATCTTCAAAAAGGAAAGTACTTTTTTCTCCTAATTTGATCATGCAATCCCCGTGCTCAGTGCCAATGCAAAATATGTTTTTGCCAGCTAAAGTGTATGCTGTTTTTTATCACTTCATTTTTTTTCTTCAGACAACACACATGCACGATGACACCAATCTAGAAACTATACAGGATAAACAACTTCTTAAACAGTTTCATTGTACACACTACTTTAAACTATGTACCTACTGCTTTAAATGACCCCCCCCCCCCCCCATTATATTCCAATGACAAGGGAACGTTGTTTCTAGTGCTCTTAACACAAAAAACGTTTGGTACAAAAGCGACGTACTGAAAAAGGCAATGACAGAAATCAAAATAATACATACATTCATGCTCTCACACACACATATGTGTGTATTGGGGACACTAAAATTATGATCCAAGTTATTCAACTAAATATACAAACTAAATGAATTAATTAGGTCATATTTAATTCTATAAACTATCCAAATCAAACTAGCCAAACTTGTCCTGTTTAACACCGTGAAGCTGCTTCGAAACAATCGTCATTGTTAAAGCGCTTTATAAATAAAGTTGATTGATTGATTGATTGATTGATTGATTGACACATCCTCATATATACATAAATTATTTACATACGTAATGCATAAAGCTTGTTTAGTCCTCTCTTGTAGGAACAGTCTTATTGGTTTCCAAATTCCAGTTTATCTTTTAGTATAAATCTCAGTTCTTCCAAGTGCAACATATTTCCCAGTTCCACATCTCAAAACAAAAGGGATCAAATCTGCTTTCCACATCTGTAAAATAAGTATTTTTATTGAAATGGCCTGTGTTTGATACTTACTACAAAAACCATTCTCTGCTCTAGAAGTCCAATACTAGGCTCAGGTTTCAGGTTAACAGAATGTGCTTCAGAAAGAAATTGAAATATAGATTTACAAATTGGCTGGTTTTTACAGCATGACCATAAAGAATGAAGAATGACCATTTCTTCCCGATACGGTAGGAAATTAAACTGAATGTGGAGGATTTTAACTGTGACGATGATTGACAGGGCAGTTAAACGGTGTGATGGGATGCTCGTAACTAAGCGACAGAGTCCGTTAAAGATGGCGATGTAGTCCCGAAGCTTGCATACTTTTCTGCTACACACTCAAAAGTATATACTTTTTCTTCGCAAAAAGAGTAGATACTTTTAGGACGTAGTATAATGCTGCCTTCACGTGCTATTGGAATTATCGTAAATACGAGTTTTTGATGTAAATTGCACATGAACGCCCTCTGATGTCGTGTTTACCACTGGGAAGTTCGGAAGTAATTTCCGAGCAATAAGTTCCCGAGATGGGCGTGGCATAACCGTTAGAAATGGCGGATGGGAGACGAATATCTGCTGTGGCAGGTGTTTTATTAGTTTTTTTCCACAACAATTCATTGTCTTGTTGTTAAAGTAGTACATATTTACATAAAGTAATCATTTGAAGCATATTGTGTATTTTAAAGACATCGAAAATCGCATCTAGTTGACCATCATTACAGAATAGTGAGCAAGCTGACTATCTAGATGGTGTTACAAAAGTAGTTATACAATAGGATCATGTATGGCTGAAAACTATTGCCATTTTAGTCTTTAAGCAGCCTTACCTTGTCTACATTATGCCTTTATTGTGAATGCGATTATAAACAATATGCTTTCTGTTTGCCAGTGATTCTGTAATTTTCTGGGACCGGGAAATGACTGAAATGGTTATAGTGTTAAAATAACATTTTCCCAAGACACACAAAGTATGAACCTTCCGTCCTCCATTCTTTCCTACAACAAAGCGCCTGAACACAACAAGCTCATAATCACGCCTTCTGAAGTGGAAAGTAGGAAGCTTCCGATAGCACGTGAAGGCAGCATGTAGGCGAATTGGGACGCAGCACTTGACATTTGATCGTTTTGCTCTCCATCTCATTTAGGGCTGCCCAGTGACTCTCAGATTGTGCAGGTGCTGGAGGAAGAGTCCCAGGCCCGTCTGTCCCAGTTCAACCAAAAGGACATCTCAATGGTTTTCAGCAGCAGCATGAAGCTGCATCCGTCCAGCCAGCATCCCCTGATCGAGTCGTGTCTCGCCGGCCTGGAGAAGAACATAGAGCGGGAGCGACACCCCCAGACGCTCTTTCTCCTGCTCTCTTACTACCGCACTAAATGGAGAGCGCTGCGGGCGGCGGATGGAGCTTCCCCGGAGCAGCTGGTGGTAAACCGGAAGATCCTGCGGCTGGTGAAGCACACCCTGGCCAGTGTTAGCAGCGTCAGGGACCATGAGATGGCTCTGCTGGATGAGATGCTGTCTGCATGTGCCAGAGAAGCCAGCAACAAGAGCCTCGAGCTCATCTTCAGCTCTCACCTCTTCTACCAGAACCGGCAGGAGAAGTTTGTGAGCAGTCTTGCGGGTGAGTTAAAGTGGTGGTTCCGTGATTTTTTTTTCTAGGCTTGGTTGTGTTTATGAGGTGCAGAATAACATGTCTTAATACTTTTTTTTTTTTTTTAAACACCGTACTTTTCTTATATTCTCCCTTTATTCCACACCGCTGTCTCCACTGTCCTTTGAACGGCTCGTTTGTTTCCTGCTTCTATGAAGCTCATCCCTCCGAAAAACACAATGGTCTTAGATTGGTTAGATGGCCAGATGTAGTTTCCTGTATTTTTATTGGCTGAAGTGCCAAGCACAGGTTAAGGCCACGCCCCTTCCCATTACTGGCAGAAGTCACATCTGCGGAGACTAGCAAGGGTTTATGATGTCACCAACCCAGGAAGAAGCTCGTTGTAGTCCAAACCGGCCATTTTTGTAGGCAATAAACTGCCGTAACTTTAAAAGATATCTCCGTTTGCATTGAACTTTCAGCGCTGTAACTTTGCAGATACTGTTTATGCTCAAGCAGTGACATTACACACTAACTAAAGTTTAAAAAAGTGAAATTGGATGCAACCACCCCTTTAATGGCACATTTGTCTTCATAAGGTTTGCCTGTAAAAATCTTAACACACTTCAGTAGTTCTCTCAGTAGACATCTAGGGATGTCAAGTTACACAAATTCCCATGAATCATTAGCCTTAAAGGGTTAGTTCACTTAAAAATGAAAATTATGTCAATAATTACTTACCCTAATGTTGTTCGACACCCGTCAGACCTCCGTTCATCTTCAGACACAGATGAAGATATTAGTGTTGAAATCCGATGGCTCAGAAAGGCCTTCATGGACACCGATGTCATTTCCTCTCTCAAGACCCATAAAGGCAATAAAGACGTCGTTACAAAGCCCATCTTTGAAAAGCCATCGGATTTCAACACTAATATCTTCATCTGTGTCTGAAGATGAACGGAGGTTTGACGGGTGTCGAACGACATTAGGGAGAGGAATTAATGACACCATTTTTTTAAGACTACCTTTTTTTAATAATAAAACAAACAAACAAACAAACAATAAAAGCAGTAATATTGTGGCATATTATTACAATTCAAAATAACTGGTTTGTATTTGAATATATTAATTTTATTTGGACCTAAAATGGCAAAGCTGAATTTTCAAACCATGACCCTGTCTTTATTGTAATTTGTGATCCATCCCTCCTGAATAAAAGTATTAATTTATTTAAAGAAATACAGTATGGTTGTGTTAGTGTATATATTTAATGTATTGCATCAACATATTTTAGGCTTTTTTATAGCATATTTCAAAAAAAAATTGAATTTTTTTTCAAAAAGTTTCTATATATTTCATATATGACATCAGAATTTTTTTGAAAGACACTAGGAGTGTTATATTAATAAACATCAAGAAGTCAAACTATAGGCTTGTGATGAACAGAATTTTCTGTAATAATTCTGATCATTTTTAATGTGTGTCCAAGGAGAAATCTAATGGTGATGTTCCAGCAGGGGCCAAATCCTTGACCCTTGATATATGATGCTATTCTGTTTGCTAAAATTATGCTAAAAATGTCCTGTGGCCAAGAACTGAATAACTTTAAATCCTTTTTCATCTTTTTAGAGGAGTTGCCTAAAAAGGTTGATAGCATCACGCCTTACACCATGGCTCTCATTGCCAAGTACATCGCTCGCCATCGTCTCAGAGAAACACGCTTGCTGGACACAATCGCAGACTTTTTGGTCAAGAAGGGTGAATACCTGGACAGCAAGGTTAGGCAAATTCACTGGTTTCAGTACTAAAGGGTTGTTTTTGTGTTTAGCCATGAGCCTCAGTCAGATAATATCTGGCTTCCTTTTGTCTTAAAGGGTTAGTTCACCCAAAAATGTAAATGTGATGTTTATCTGCTTACCCCCAGGGCATCCAACATGTAGGTGTGTTTGTTTCTTCAGTAGCAAATGAAGATTTTTACCTCCAGCCGTTGCTGTGTGCCGGTCATATAATGGTGTGAATGGGTAACAATTCTATGAGAGCAAAACTATCAAACAAAAAAACATGCTTAGACAACGTGCACAAAAACCCTGCTGCTCCTGACGACACACTGATGTCTTAAGATACGAACCGATCGGTTTCTGTGAGAAACACAACAGTATTTAAGTTTTTTTTTTTTACCTCATATCCAGACGAATCTCATCTAGTGTTCTCATCTGCTATTACTTCCGTCTGGTAAGGTCAAACTGGTGCAATGATATATATATATAGATTCCTCATTAGTACCTGCACGGATCGCTCAAATGAGGCATCTATATAATATATATCTATGATCACACCAGTTTGACCTTATCAGACGGAAGTAATAGCTCGTCGAGATGTGAGGTAAAAAAATAACAAATACTGTTCGATTTCTCACAGAAACTGATCGGTTCGTGTCTTAAGACATCAGTGTGTCATCAGGAGCAGCAGGGTTTTTGTGCACGTTGTCTAAGCATGTTTTTTGTTTGATAGTTTTGCTCTCATAGAATTGTTACCCATTCACACCATTATATGACTGGCACACAGCAATGGCTGGAGTTAAAAATCTTCATTTGTGTTTTACTGAAGAAACAAACCCACCTACATGTTGAATGCACTGGGGGTCAGCAGATAAACATCAAAATTTTTATTTTTGGGTGAACTAACCCTTTAAATATAAACCAGTTGAAACCAAATGCAGTGTATTTTTTTTTTATTTAAAACTTTTCCTCTTTCAATGTTTCCCCTTGTCTAGGTGATCCAGAAGCTTGTTTTCCCATTCAGTCGTATGAGTTATCGGCCGGCTAATGAGGCTCAGTTTTTTTCCAAGCTGGAGATGGTGCTTGAGCTAAAGGCTCTGAGCTCTCCGCTAGCAACTGTAAACATCCTCATGTCCTTGTTCCAGCTGGGTCATTTCCCTGGGCTTGTTCTTCACTGTGTCTTCTCTCCGTCGTTCATCAGCAATGTCACCAGTGAGTTCGAGTCGGTCGTTACTGAATGCTTGTTTTGAAAGAAAGCTAACTGGCATGTTTGTTGAGTGCTAAGAAGACCACCACTTCTCTATTGAGAGGATAAAATAGTCAGTCCTTATGTACTCAGATGGTTCATGGCTTCATGTTTGTTTTTTAATGTTTAATGTTGTATTTATAATGTCCTAGTCAGCCATAAGTAAACACCGAGTCTGCCTCAGACCAGTACACACTCATGCAAACACATCACAAGGGAATAGATATCAATGGTGACCTCTGCTGGTGGATTTATTTCTTTATAAAAATATGTTTTATTCACTTTAATTCTTTAACACTTTTATTCAGCAACAGGCTCCTGTGAAAACACATAAAGACCTTTTTCATGAAAAATAATCAAATCTTTGTTCTATAAAGTACTTTTTTTTATTAATGTAATCTTTCAAAAGTTTAAAAGAACTGTTAGAATACATTTTAAAATGTAATGTACTCAGGTGATACAAAGCTGAATTTCCAGCATAATTCCTCCAGTCACATGATCCGTCAGAAATCATTCTAATATGATGATTTGCTGCTCAAAAAAACATTTATGATTAATATGTGAAAATTGTGATTTTTTTGTTTTTGTGGAAACCCTGTTTTTCTGTTTGATTCTTTGATGCATAGAAAATTCAAAAGAGCAGCATATATTTGAAATGCATTTTGTTTTTGTCATAATGTAAAAGTTTGATCAGTTTTAATGATTTTTTTCATCCCCAGACATGTTTTTGGCTGGATTGTAGAGTGGAGAGGTTGATTTATTTCCTCTCAGTAAAGTTGTAGCTAAACTCTGTTCTATCTTTGCCCATGTAGACAGCCCGTACGCCCTGATCGTGCGTCGGTACCTTTCACTTCTGGATGCAGCCGTAGAGCTGGAGTACAGAGACTACACTGGACCTCGCCTTCAGGACACACACAAAGTGCTCATGTTTGACCACGCTTTAACTGCAGATGAGGTGAACCGCAAATACAGGTAAGTGACTTTACAAGTCTGCTAGTGTCCTGGGCCCTCATTTATCAACAGTGCATAGAAAAGGTTTTATATTTTGTTCTAAGAATGAAATTTAGACTGTGCCTAAGTACAGTAAAATCAGTATTTATCAAACGTGCACACACAGTTCTTACACGCACGAGTAAGAAATCATTGTTGATAAATCCCACGTGCATAAGTACCATGCTTGTTCACAGTCATTAGTATTCAAAAACGCATACAATAAAACATATATGGTGACAATACTTCCCTTTAAAAATCACAGGACTGTGTTTTTTCTGCACTGCAATAATGACAAAAAGAGCAAAGAAGAGGAACTGACAAACAGAATGAGTTGCACATCACGCTTAACAACGACAAATTTGCATTACAAATGATTTGCATGTTAACAGAATGAAACCCTTTTCTATTTACATCATTAAATTTGTTGTTTGATGGTGCTTTTATGCCGATGGGGGTCCGGTCTATGGCTCCAATAATGTTTGGGAATCTGGAGATAGCGTGAAAGCCACATTTGATTTCGGCTTGTTGAGGATTTCTGTAAGGGAACTGCATGTAGGTTGGGGCCAAGGAAATAATTGCATTTAACATTCGTCACAGCTATCTTTTATAGGGTTTGACACCAATTACGCATCGTGTTTAAAACTACAAAAATGATAAATTGAATGTTTTATAATTAAAGGAAACACCGGACATATGTGAATTCCTTAATGCATACTGTGACACAAAAGCAAAATTGCTTTTTATGTGTAGCATCGCCTTTGGGTCCTCCAGAGCGGCTGTACAGCCAAATCAAATTCTGTTGCATTATTTTCCTGTTAACACTGTCAAGCTACTTTCAAACAATCAGCGTTGTAAAAAGCGCTATATAAATAACGGTGACTTGACTTAACTAGACCAGTGTCACTTGTACCACTATATTCTCTGCGTAAGCAATGCTCATAGGTGTGCTTATATATACACACATTTCTACGTATAAGTACAAGTTGGTAGATCCCACACTTTGCGTGATACTCTTAGCCTGGATGCCAGCCAAACTCAGCCCCGCCCACAACATTTGAGCTCAGGCAGTTCGGTCTGGACTCGATCCATAGAGGAGTAATTATGCCCGGACAGAAACTGTTCGGCGGACCAATTAACTTGTCGGAGCGGGCTTTAGACGATGATGGACAGATGATAAACAGTAACGTAAGCATGCACGTCATCAACGGGGCTTGGATTATATTTGTTTGTCACCTTCACTATTTCTCTTTGAAATGATGATCATTTTGGTAAGTACTCTGTCTATTATTATTAAATTCTTTTTTTTACAACAGCGGCAAAGATCGTTTATTCCAGCGTGCGTGCTTGCCAAGTTTTTACAACAAAACCAACTACAACGCCAACTACTAGCCCAAAACAATAGCTTCTCGGGGGGATTCTCCGGATAAAAATGGCATTTGGGGGGTAAAATGTGTATTATTTTGGCAAGGTTGCCTGCTAAAATTTGCATTCCTGGGTCTATATATCACATAATTGAGGTCGCTTCAACCCGGGGAAATGGAAAACAACCGTCCGGAAAATGCAGACATGGCAACACAGTGCATTTGAGCTCTGTTGACATTTGACAAATAACGTTATGCGTCACTCCGTTGCTCTGATTGGTTGTAGGTCTGTCCAATTGATGTGTTTCCTGGTTCGGTTGAAACACTCCCCATAATTACAGCCCATAGACTCATATTCTGACTAGCATTGAGTATGACCACGCCAGGCTATGAAATCTGTACGTACGCACAGTTGATAAACGAGGGCCCTGAAATCCAAAGGAGAAGTGGCACACATTTGTCCAGGTAACAGTGAGTGTTTGTGTTTCAGTTATAAAGGTCTGGTTGCGGAGGCGCTCCGGCAGCTTGTTGGCGAGCACGGCTACAAACAAGATGAAGTTCTCGCACCAGGATATTACACAGGTGATTTGTGAACTAACAAGTTCTTGTTAGTTCAGGTGAAATGCAAGAGGTTACAGTACAACAAAGCTCTATTAATCAACTTTTAAAAGAAAACCAGAAGACATAATGTGTAAGGCACCAATAAAACATAAGTCCAGCACAGACAAAAATTAAATATATAACTTTTTTAACTCTTTTTTTCAGTCCAGACTTGTGTTGGCTTTTTATGATTTTGCATTTGTTGCCCACTGCATGCTCAGATTCTATGAGTGCATTTTATTATGAAATTTCATGTGCAGTTTTCTCTCATGGCAGACTTCCTGCTGTGGATTGACTGCACAGGCCGCGTCCTCCCCATCAGAACAGGCACACCAGGAGCAACATTAGCAGCAGGTTCAACCCCATGTGTAGTACTGAACCTAAAATCTCCGGACGGGTCTGGCTCAGTCACGGCCCTCACTACTGACTTCCAGAAGTTTTCTCCCTTTGCCACATCAATGGAGGAAGGGGCTGAAAAACGAGCCGGAGAGGAGTCTGCCTTTCTTTCGGCTCACATTCGCTCTCCGGCAGGATCTCAGAGGGTCGGCTCTAATGGAACGGGCTCACTGGACTACAACCCATATTACACCGCTTCAGATTATTACTCGAATCTAGCCAAGGAGCACTCTCTGGAGAGCCAGGACAGCTCCACCCTCAGTAGCCCCTCAGACTGCCTGACCCAGACAGGACCCTCCGTTCCAGGGACGGCCGCTCCGCAAGACTCCCTGTTCCAGTTCTCCATTGGAAAAATCCTGGAGGATGAGGGGGGTGCTGCGACAGGAGCCGACCCAGGCCCCGACTGTGAGATTACTACGTTTTACGAAAGTGTGTCGTACCCAGAGGGTGGCGAGAGTGATTTAGTGGCTGGTTCTCCACTGCAAATTCACAACCCTGACAACCCTGAAGCTGACAGGACCACAGGAGAGCAGGTGAAGAGGTCAGTCCTTCACAAATCATACAACTTCATCAAAATCATCATCATCTTTATTTATTTGAGCATCTGAATTCTACAAAATTCAACATAGTAACAAGTTTCAACAGAAGAAAATGATTCAGAAAATTAAAATAAAGAGGGGGAAAAAAAGAAACGTAGATGTGATGCTCAAAAAAAGTAAGCAGAAGCTTAAGCTTATTAACGCCTACCCCCTTTTATACATATTTGAGCAGTAAATACATTTACTATAATCAATAAGAAAGTCGCCACATATTTATATTGTCCTATTTCAAAGAATATACAATCAAAAATATAAACTCTCAACCATTCTGTCAATTTCAAGACAAGGAAAGAATATTCATCAATAAGTACACAAAACCCATCATTGCCGGTAACAACTAGTCACCAGTCTTTTAATTTGCTTTTTTGTTCCTTATTGTTATGAATTTAGTGCATTTCCTAGCCACAATTGTTTATAATTATAAATAGTTTAATTATATTGTCTTTATCAACTTATATTATCTTTCAATACAACTTATGTGTCATCTGGGCGTTCATATTCTTGTGTAATTGACGCGTCATCCTCAATAAACCTGTCTCTCGCGTGATGTTAGGTGATGGATGTTAGATCTTTAATAAATCTAAATGTTTTTAAGGACCACTTAAAAATGTATCTGTACACTCTGGCATTTTAGTACATCAGTACAAGGTGCTATATAAATAAATAAACAAACGAATGAATGAACGAACGAACGAATGTGATACCCAGAAATGTTGAATATTCCAATCTAATATGATTTCTGACCTGTAAGGTTGCCAGAATAATAATCATACACTGTGTGTTAATAGGCCAGAGGGGAACTGCCCCCCCGACTGAGTCTGGTTTCTCCTAAGGTTTATTTTTCTCCATCATGCCCTGATGGAGTTTTGGGTCCTTTGGTCGCCTTTGGCTTGGGTTGCTCAGTTGGGGACACTAAAATTATGATCCAAGTTATTCAACTAAATATACAAATAAAATTAATTAATTAGGTCTTATTTAATTCTATAAATTTATAATACTGATCTGCCAACATTTTCGCTATATGATCAATTAAAATAAGCTGATAACATCATCGTTTTTTCCAGAACGACAGTACAGCCAAATCAGATTTTGTTGCAATAGTGTCCTGTTTAACACTGTGAAGCTGCTTTGACACAATCGTCATTGTAAAAGCGCTTTATAAATAAAGTTGATTGATTGATTGAATGTCTTGCTTATCATCTTTACCACATTCTTTCTGTCCTTCCTCGTATGCAGGGTTATTATGTCTGTAAATGATAAGTGGCATTATTGCCATAATTCTGACGTGCTGGTCGGATCCAGGGCCATGAGAGATCGTCACCTGCAGCTACTGGGCTACATCATACTACAGGTGAACACTGAACAATTTATTAGATTTATTCTGTTATTAATTACTCTTGAAGGTTAAGATAGAATGCTATTTTATGTTGTTTTAAATAGTAGAGATTTATTTTTTATTAAATTCGAATAGAACAATATATATATATATATATATATATATATATATATATATATATATATATATATATATATATATATATATATATATATATATTATTGTTATGGGGAATATTATAAATCTGTAATGAAAATGTAATTATCTTATTTCCCATATTAAAATAAAATTATATACTTAAATCAATACTTAAAACACATATATACAGTAAAACACATATTAAAGGGTTAGTTCACCCAAAAATGTAAGAGTCACACTATTTTACTATTTTAACAATGTCTTTACTTACTTTCTGGGCCTTAATAGTGTTTATTAAACTGCTGTCTATGGAGGGGTCAGCTCTTGGATTTCATCAATAATATCTTAATTTGGGTTCTGAAGATGAACGAAGGTCTTACGGGTTTGGAACGACATGAGGACGAGGAATTAATGACAGAATTTACATTTTTGAGTGAACTAACCCTTTAAAACTAGTTATTCGGAAAAAAATCAGTTTAAATGGGGAAGATATCAAGAAGATTTTTTGTTATTGAAAGAAATTAATATTTCTATTCAGCAAGGATGCATTCAATTGGACAAAATGTGACAGTAAAGACATTCAAAATATTACAGAAGAAATCTATTGCAAATACATGCTCTTCTTTTGAACTTTCTATTCATCAATGAATCTTAAAAAAGTTTTCCACTGAAATATTAAACTGAACAAACGTTTTGTAAGCACCAAATCATCATATTAGATTGACTGAAGAGTCATGTGTCACTAAAGACTGGAGAAATGATGCTGAAAGTACAATTTTACTATCACAGGAATAAATTACATTTGAAAATGTTTCCAAATACAAAACAGTTCTTTTAAGTTGTAAATATTTCAGAATAATACTGTTTTTACACAATTTTATATATTTAAATAAATGCAGCTGATGCCAAACTTGAACTTGTTACAACTTTCTAAGAAGTTTGAAACTTGGGTGAAAACAATTACAGAAACTTAGTATAAAGGTGGCATGGTGTAGTTATGGTAATACTACTGGTGTTGAACAATTACCACTTATAAATCATTATATTTACATGGCACACTAATGTATTAGAAAACAAATACAAACATGGTCATGGTCCAAAATAATAACCAACATGCAGAATTTCTCTGTGTCTTATTTAACTCTGATTTCATTGTAGTTGCCCTATCTGGAGTTGGAGAAGCTGAATGGGATTGAGGAAGTGAAGCAGTACCTACACAAAAAGCTGCTGGAGGTTCCTTTATGACGACATAAATGAAGCGAGTGTGTGTTCATGTGCTTCGGAGAGCATGTGCGACTTGCGCATTTTCAAGAGGTTTTGTTGTTTTCAGAAAGACAATGCTGTACGTATGTGTCTGTGTGTGTGTGTATGTGAGTGTTTGTACACGCAGGATGTGAGCAGTCCTTGTTTTCAGGACAAAACATCAGTTGACACAAGGAGGAATCTGGGTGGGTGTTATATTCAGTCTTTAATTATTCAGAGGTCTCCTCTGGGCAAAATTCAAAAAGGTAAATGTAGTAAGTCTAACTGTGCCTGGAAAACAGCTTATTCAACGTCATCATGCATACACTTCCCTCAGTGAGTGATCAAGGACCATTTCATTCTCAATGAACTATATTCAGCAGCACTTCTGAAATGTTTTATATTTTGTCCAGAGTGAGTGCTTTTGGTTTATATTCGGGGATGAGAGGAGCAGGTGGTTTATTATATGTTCCACAGCATTTTATTTTTGTTTTTGATGGTGTTCCCACATCCACTTTTGTGTCTGCACTGTTATTTTGGTGTGTTTAGGCTTGGGAGTAGGCAATAAGTTTGTCTTTTGGGACAAGTATAAGGAGTATAATATATTTTCTGGACGTGGACACAAGTGTGCAGAGGTCTGGTGATGTGCCACAGATATTTGTATTTCAGAAGCTGCCACCATGGCCACTGCTGCTCTTTGGTTTTAAACCTAAAATAATTGAGGGTTTGGGGAAAAATATAGACTTGTATATTAAGAAATAAGTGGCGAGATGTTGATTTAAAGAAGTCTTATGATGTGAACTGTATGGAGTTACAGAATAGAAAAGTTGGAATGTACAAGAATTATAATATGCAGGAATGGGTTGTTTATATATTTTATTTTCTCAAAATGAATGACACTTTGGTGTCATGTGAGGGGAAAAGCAATGCACAAAGTTGACTGCAGGATAGTTATTAAATAATGTTTTCATCTCCCATGTGGAGAATGTTGCATTTTTAGATTGTGCCTTTAGCGTATGGATCTGTCCGCATTGTAATCTAAAGATCAATTCTAAACAAAAAGTTTAATGTAAGTCTTATGAATAGACAAGTGAAATTAAGCTGCAATTAAAACAAAAAAGTTAATTTAACCATTAAAGAGAAAGTAATACAGTTGGGTTTGTCACTTTTTTTGTCACCGTGACAGGCAACAATCAAGTGTGATAAAGTATTATCATCTATTTTACTAAGTACAAAATAAGTTTTGCATAGTTCATTTTAACTAAAGCCAGGAAGGTTTGTTCAATCAAGGCCTTGCTTGCATCAATATGAACCATAAAGTTCCTAAAGTCAGATCTTGATAATATGGAAGATGTATTTTGTGCGAGTCAACCATATACCACTTTATCCGTGTGCATTTGCTTTGCTCTTTCTTTAGAGGGAAAGATAATTTATTATGGGAAGTGAATGTAAGTGGACTGTGTGAGTGAATGTCTGTGTGACAGGTAGCAGGTGGGGAAATGGATCCAAATGTCTGTTTATATATACATATTAAAATGTCTATATAAAAAAAGATTATTAAAAATAAAAACGCAGAAAACTTTGTCTTGAATTCTTTTCAAATTTTTTCAAGTTCTCATCCAAGTTTCCTCTGCTTATGTCTAGTTGGTACCGATATGCAGTGCTATTTTAGTGTGTATATATATTATCATAGTATTTTTTTTAATAGTTATTTTAGTTGTGTTTTTTTTGTATAAAAAGGTCGGCCAGGTCGTTATTGTAAATGAGAACCTGTTCTCAACTGACTCACCTGGTTAAATAAAGGAAATTGTATATTTATTTAAGTTTTGATTTTAATATTTATTTATATTATACACAAGGCTTACACTAGTCTAAAATGCATGTTTGAGCTGAAAGCAACTTGCTCCAACACATCTTAAAACATGCCACTGGCATTGTTTTGTCTCTAGATGCACACCAGTAATATTTTTCTCTAAAGAACATTTATAAAAGCTACTTAAATATCTTAATTGAACTCAGGCCTAATCCTGGCGTATTCTAAGCCTTGTCTGGGAAACCAGGCTGTAGTGTTTTAACTTGAAACCGCCAACATGAAATCAAAAATGAACTTTGTCAGAGCAGAAGGAAGCATATTTTCTTCCAGGATAACCTTGTAAGTGGCTTGAGTCATCTGCCTGATTCTGATTTTCTCTGATGAGTCCAGTTTCCAGCTTTGCCCAACACCTGATCCTCTGGTTAGACTGAGACCTGGAAAGGCCTTGAACCCACAGTCTCTCACACACACTGTGTAATTTGGTGATGATCTGGTGGTTCTTCAGTAAGGCTAGAATCGGGCAGATACGTCTTTGCAAAGGATGCATAATTCGAACCACGTACAAAGTTAGAGGTACAGAGATTGAATCTGTGTGCCTCCTTTTGTTTGTGCTTTTGTATTCATTATCCGTCCTTCATTTTGTCTCGTTTGAGAAGACATTTCACTCAAGTGGCGCTCACAACAGAACCGAATGACGTCCAGCTCAACCTCTGTGGATCTAATGGTTGGAGGAATAGGGTGTGGTTGGACCTCCTAACTCCTCCCATTACGTATAGAGAGGAGGAGCTAGATTTCCCGCTCCACCCATGGCTCTGCAGTGAGCAGCCTCTCGTTTCACATGGATATACGTCGATCAGGCATAACATCATGACCACCTAAAATTTTGTTAATCTCCCTTTTTTCTGCCAGAACAGCACTGACCTGTCGAGGCATGGACTCCACTAGACCCCTGAAGGTGTGCTGTGGTATCTGGCACCAAGATGTTAGCAGCAGATCCTTTAAGTAAGTTGTGAGGTGGGGCCTTCATGGATTGGACTTGTTTGTTCAACACATCCCACAGATGCTCGATTGGATTGAGATGGAGCAATGCTTAGGTAGGTGGTACGTGTCAAAGCAACATCCAAAAATGGATACAGCAGGACTCAAGGTTTCCCAGCAGAACATTGCTCAAAGCATCACACTGCCTCTGCAGGCTTGCCTTCTTCCCTTTTTAGATAAGCCTTTCACACGTACCCGGCCATAATAATAATAATAATGCGTTCGATTTATATAGCGCTTTTCAAGGCACTCAAAGCGCTTTACATAGAAGGGGGGAATCTCCTCAACCACCACCAATGTGCAGCATCCACCTGGATGATGCGACGGCAGCCATATTGCGCCAGAACGCTCACCACACACCAGCTGATTGGTGGAGAGGAGACCGAGTGATGAAGCCAATCAGAATAGGGGGATGATTAGGAGGCCACGATGGACAGAGGCCAATGGGCAAATTCGGTCATCCACGTGATATAAAAGAAAACGTGATTCATCAGATCTTCCATTGCTTCGTGGTCTAGTTCTGATGCTCATGTGCCACTGTTGGCGCTTTCGGCGGTGGACAGGGGTCAGCATGGGCACCTTGACAGTATTCTGACACCTTTCTATCAGAACCAGCATTAACTTCTTGAGCAATCTGAGCTCCAGTAGCTCGTCTGTTTGATCGGACCACACGGGCCAGCCTTCGCTCCCCACGTGCATCAATGAGCCTGTGGCCGGTTGTCCACTGTTCCTTCCTTGGAGCACTTTTGATAGATACTGACCACTGCAGACCGGGAACAGCCCACAAGAGCTGCAGTTTTGGAGATGCTCTGACCCAGTTTATCCCTTGTCAAACTCTCTCAAATCCTTACACCCATTTTCCTGCTTCTAACACATCAACTTAAAGGACACAATGTTCACTTGTTTCCTAATAAATCCCACCCACTAACAGGTGCTGTGATGAAGAGATGTTGTTATTTACATAATGTTATGCCTGATTGGTGTGTCACAATAGGGAAGAAAAGACTATCACAGCTTCTGCTAAATGCTTCATATTTCAATTAATTGCCATAGCGACATTTCTAATTTATGTTAGAAAATTAAGTTAAAATATTTCATTATTTATTATTATTTCTTTATTGTATTACAGCTAATATTTTAGTTCTGCTTTTTTATTATTATTTCTTAATTGTATTGCAATGAATATTTCAGTTGATATGTCCCATAGATGTCCCCATCAAAAGTTGAATATGTAATTCGGAAATTATTGGCTTCAAAATGTATTCTGCAATGAGCTTAATGCATTCACAGTCTGATCAGATGGCAGTGGCAGTTTGTACCGTCTTGACATCTCAGCATCTGTGTGTGAAAGGACAGACAGTAAAGAAAACATCTTCAGATTATCTAGTTGCAAAACAAATACATGCACCACAGACAGAGCAGTGCATGTTCATTTCAATTCAGAGACCATTTTGGCACAGCACACTTGACAGGTAGTTCATTTCTATTGTATGGATTTATATGGATATTGTAGACTATTTCTTAAAACATCTTTTATATTCCAGGGAGACATAATTTTTGGGTGAGTACATTTTGACAGGATTTTCCATTAAGCACTCCTAGTTACAGAATTATACATTTGCATATACTTTAGTAATTAAAAATAAACTAAAATGGTTACGTTTTTATGTAGATTGTCAGTTCTCTTGTAGGATTCGTGTCAAACCAATAGACCTTTATTTTGAAGGGAGGGTTTTCTAACCGGAAGTCGAATTTGTGGCATCGTTCTAGCCTGCCAGTGATCAGGAAGCGCAGACGTTAAACTGTGAATCATGGACCATCATACGATGTGATATGTCAACGGTAAGTCGTTTTTTAGAGCCTCATTGAGGGTTTTTACAAAGTTTTAATTATACTCATTTCGAGTACGCTTTCAGTTGAGGAGTAACGGCTGTTTTGAGCGCGTGTTAGCTGCTCTCGAGCTTGTTTCGTGGCTGTCCGTTTACAGACGTATCTTCACTGATAAACACACACCTGATGCTCGTGTCCCCAAAACCCATGGCTTTAGAAAAGATGAGAGTTTAAAGTTTGAGTATAAAAAAAGAGTTAACCTAAAACTTTTTCTGTATGTGCTGAATACGTGGCTTTTGCCATCTGTTTGTTTCTTTCCTGTTCTTATTCGTACCTGTACATTATGTTTGATTATTTAGACGCGTAAACCTGTCGTTCATGTGGCCTATCATACCTGTTTTTTTTAGTATATTTAATTGAATCTCTTTTAAAATCTACTACTGTTAAAGGGGGGTCTAATGCTATTTCATGCATTCTGACTTATTTACACAGTAAAAGAGTTGATTCTCCTGTTAAATATGGACAAAATAATAATAAGTAAAAATAAAATAAAAATAGTTGGATGTATGACTTAGTATTTCTGTACAAAAATACACTTTCTGAAGTTTTTTTTTTTTGAGGATTGGCCCTGTATGACATCATAAAGGGAGGAAGTCCGTGTATGGGTACTTCTCCCGGACACACACACACACACGGACACACACACACACACACACACACACACACACACCCCAGCTTCATTCGATTACAGAAGCGGTCGGCAGTGTTGTCATTGTGTTTTTAGACCACAAAAATAACAACTATAGCCCTATTTGGTTGGTAATTGTTTCAAATGTGGACGTCCGTAAAAATGTATTTGCTTGCCACCTCAGTAATAAACCTGTGCATTCAGAGGCCGAATTATTCACGCTGGAGGAGCGAGGTTTGTGATCCTGCGCACCTGGGAACACTGTGCTCATGTGGTCATTTAAATGATTGTCTGCTGTAAAAATATCATACGCTTGGAATAATGAGAATAAAATCATGTTTAATTTAATAATAGCAAATGATTCATTATTTAATTACTATTATTATTTAAATATCCTGTTTAAAAATATGGAAATGAGCGGAAATAAGTTAATACAATGCTGCAAATTGAACCTATATAACGTTAAAGGGGGGGGTGAAACACTCAGTTTCAGTCAATCTCATGTCAATCTTGAGTACCTATAGAGTAGTATTGCATCCTTCATATCTCCGAAAAGTCTTTAGTTTTATCATATTTATAAAAGAAATATGGGCTGTACCAAGTCTTTCCGGAAAAAAACGAGCGCCTGGAGGCGTATCGTGTGGGCGGAGCTAAAGAATCACAAGCGCGCAAAGCGGTGACGTCCTCAAGCGTGGAGAAACCCATCTATCTCAGCTAATACAGATAATGATCCACAATCAAATCTGAGGCTGAAATAAATTGAACTGGAGAAACGGCAACATCAGGATGTCCGTCTCTGTGGTATGTACTGTATTTAGGGGCCTTTGTGTGCAGTTTATGAGGACATGATTCGGTTTATGGACTATTGTATGTGACTAGACCTTAGAGGTAGCAAGCAAAACGGTTTTGCACGTCAGAGTCAGAATAGTGTAACGTTATACAGAACAACAATGGAGTAACCGTTAGCGCATTTGAATGACGAAGCACGCGATCGTATCGTTTACTGATGTTTACTCACGCGACGATAGCCAATAGCAGAGACATTTGAAGTTGATTTACTCACCGGCATCTTCCAAAGCAGGACCGCTCTGTCAAAAACACACTTCTTTGGTATGATTTGGTGAAGTCCTGTGACAGCAGTGGTGTGTAAATCCACTTTGCGACGCGACTGAAGCGATGCCTTGAAGCTTCCCGTCATTTCTGCGTTCAAATCGGTTCAAATGCAGCGCTGCCTTCCCGGAACGCTGTGCTGAAGCGTTGAAGTCGCTTGACGTCACCCATAGGAATAAAGTGGAGCGCGGTGCGCGACATTAGTGTTCACGGACGACTGGATCTGCACCTGAGACTGAGAGTGTTTACAGCGTGCATTTCCTCTCGCTCCCTCTAGCCACGCGCGCGCGCACCCTTCCGGGAGAAGAGCCCATACGGCCCATACAAGGACCTTCCGCTCTATTTAACGTCAAATAGACCCATACTCGAAAAAAACTCGCCGAAACTTGTGAGAAACCGGAAGGAGTATTTTTAACACAGAAATACTCCATCAAACGTCCAACATTAGTTTTTGAAACTTTGTCTATGTTTAGGATGGGAATCCAAGTCTTTAAAGGTGTAACAAGCTCAGTATGCATGAAACAGCATTTCACCCCCCCTTTAATTACTGCAGGAATAATGGCTCATTTCAAATGTTTACGTGCTACTTCTTTCTTTTTTGAGCGGTGATAAAAGATTAATTGTGTAAATACTTTTCAGCATTTCTGTAATAAAAGTGTAGGCTAGATCTTTAAAATGCATCTAAATTACAACGAAGCTCAACAATACAGTGCTCTGCAGTGGTGAAAAAAGGATATAAACAGTTAATTTTGATGCAATTTCTTCTTAAAAACGAATCACCACACTACCTTGTCGTGAAAAACAGTCGGTAATTTGGCCGGGGATTTTTATGCGGGTGGTGGGAGAAATGTCACTAAAGAAGTGTGTTTCTGGTTGTGAGGGAAAGATCACCTTGTTCTGCTTCCCAAATAATCCAGAGTTAAGGGAAGAGTGGATGCAGTTTGTGTTTCCGGAGTTCTGCAAGTGTGTGTGTTTATCGGTCATGAGTTGAAACCGCAGGCAGTGAGTGAAAGCGTAAGTGTATATAATGTAAACACATGAACGTATAGTAAATCAAAGGTTATCCAGGGATAATGGCATGATTGTGTGTGTGTGTGTGTGCTTGTGACTCTTTAGCTCCGCCCACTGCACACCTCCACAAGCTCATCTGTGTTCGATCTGATAAAACTAAAGACTCTTGGGAGATATGAAAGATGCAATACTACTCTATAGGTACTCAAGATTAACAGGACTGGCAGAAACCGTGTGTGTTATGTACCCTTTAAAACAACAAGTCAATTACTCACCCTCATTTTTTTTTTTGCCGTATGGCTTTATTCCGTATGGCCTCTCTTCACTTTCATTGTATGTAAAAAGATGCTATGAAAGTGAAAAGACTGAGGCTGTCAGCCTAACTTGCCTACCTTTTCCTCTGTTGTTCCATTGGTTAAATAAAGTTATAGAGGTTTTAATTTCAAATAACATATTTTACCCTCTTTGCTCTTGAGAAATGTACTGTGAAGTGGTCTGCATACATAATGAGTGGAGCTGTCTGTCACCAGGACTTAGGAGGCATGAGAGATGGCCTGAAACCTGCTGACAGCCAGAGTTAAAGAGGGAAATATCTGGTTTACTGAAGGGCCCACTTCACTGCTTCTTTGTTCAAAGGTTGCGGCTTATGCGTGTAACAGTTTAAAGGACTGTACACACAGAGATTATTTCTCTGATTACACAGCCATGCACTGGGAAAACATCAAAAATGATCTTTAGATTTTAAGGCAAGACAAAAATTTTTTTTCATGCACTGGTCAATTTTGAGGTTCTAGTTTTTCATAACATGTCCTCTCTCAGATTAGTGTATTGAAAACATCCAAAATACACATTTACCGGTATGTGTTTATTTTATTACGTTTGATCTATTTTGCGTCTCTGGATTTCAAACACACTACATATGTGTAAAGGCCCTTTTCTCAAAATCAGTTTACCTGCTCATGTACGCTAAGCCAGAATAATGCCAACAAAATACAAGAATGACGCCCCAAAAATACTGCTTTGTCCCATGATCAGATTTTTTGTAATTTGGGTATATATAGTTGTCTTATTTGCGTATTTATTTATAACCTTTCAAAAAGGTGATTATCATTATTTTTTGGAAGTGTGATGATATCTATTCGTTTAAAAGTATCCTATTGACCTTTGGACTTGCGTTAAAGATTATCTCCATCTTGTTGAACTAGAATCCGCTCGCTGATCAGTGATCATTTGTTCAAATTTGGCTCACTTTAAAAACACTTAACTCATGAATTCTTGATTAGGCTACATTCATTATAAAGACTACTCTTTAGCCTTAAAGCGGGGGTGAAACACTCAGTTTCAGTCAATCTTGAGTACCTATAGGGTAGTATTGCATCCTTTATATCTCCGAAAACTCTTTAGTTTTATGAATGGCGATCGCAAACAAAGCGGTGACGTCCTCAAGCGTGGAGAAACTCATGGCTATCTCAGCTAATACAGATAATGATCCAGAATCAAATCTGAGGCAGAAATAAATTGAACAGGAGAAACAGCAACATCAAGACGTCCATGTCTGTGGTATATACTGTATTAAGTTTCCTTTGTGTGTCTTTACTCGCATTTTATGAGGACATGATTCGGTTTATGGACTATTGTATGCGACTAGACCTTAGAGGTAGCAAGCAGTGTTACGTTATACAACAGAGAACAGCAATGGAGTAACCGTTAGCGCATTTGCATGACGAAGCACGCGATCGTGTCGTTTACTGATGTTTACTCATGCGAAGGTAGCCAATAGCACAGAGACATTTGAGGCCGTTTTACTCACCGGCTGCTTCCAAAGCAGGACCGAACCTTTATCGCTGGGACCGCTCCGTCAAAAACACACTTCTTTGGTATGATTTGGTGAAGTCCTGTGACAGCAGTGGCGTGTTAATCCACTTTGAGACGCGACTGAAACGATGTTGTGAAGCTTTCCGTCATTTCTGCGTTCAAATCGGTTCAAATGCAGCGCTGCCTTCCCGGAATGCTGTGCTGAAGCGTTGAAGTCGCTCTACGTCACCCATAGGAATAAAGTGGAGCGCGGCGCGACATAAGTGTTCACGGACGACTGGATCTGCACCTGAGAGACTGTTTACTGCGTGCATTTCCTCTCTCTTGCTCTAGTCACGCGCGTGCACCCTACCGGGAGAAGAGCCCGTACGGCCCATACAAGGACCTTCCGCTCTTATTAACGTCAAGCCGAGCCATACTCGAAAAAAACTCTCCGAAGCTTGTGAGAAACCAGAAGGAGTATTTTTGACACAGAAATACTCTATCAAACGTCCAACATTAGTTTTTGAAACTTTGTCTATGTTTAGGATGGGAATCCAAGTCTTTAACAGTGTAAAGAGCTCCGTATGCATGAAACAGCATTTCACCCCCCCTTTAAGGGGATTTGTTTTTCTGGTATTATTGGTAAATTATTGAATATTGATAGGATAAGAATTTGTGTAAAAAACACCATTCAGCTAAAGTTTTTTTTGATCGCTTTTGGCATTTCATATTTTATAATAATGTCTTATGATTCTTCTATTAGTTACTAGTTTTGAAGGTTCCACTGTAGTTCATTCATATTTCAAATCTCCACTTAAAGGTGCAGTAATAAGCGATTTCTGAGAATCATTGTTAAGCACTGTTGATATTTGAAATCAACCCAAACAAACACACCCCTCTCTTCATCGCTCTGCCTTCAAAATGCACAACCATGCAAGAGTGGATGTCTCTTTATCATAGCAGACTCAAAACCAATGTTACGTATAAATCAGAAACAATGCACGGCCTTCCGCTTTCTGTAATGTCTCTCTGCCATCTCTTTCTACAGTCTTACTTCTAAATCTGCCTCTTGCTCTCTCTCTCTCGTCCCTCATCATATATGCTCATCGTTTATCTGAGTGTAAACCCCTACTGCTGATTGACTTCAAGTGTGTTGTGGTCTGATCCACTTTCAACAGCATTTTCCACTTTCTATTTTTTCAATTTCTACTTCTACATTGTGAAAAGTGTATGTTTTAGGTCGGCATATAGCAGAGAATAGACTGGGCACACGACTGTTACTTATGTGACTTGCTTGATGTTAAAAAGTTATTAAATGCAATAGTGTTGTCAAAAATATCGATATTTCGATATATATCGATACTGGAATATCTGAAACGATACGATTCTCAGTTTTTACAGTATCGATATCAGCTGTGCTCTCCTCTCTGACCGTCAGTGAGTTGACACACACCGGCATATTCTCACTCAGCCCGGTTAACCTCTGAGCACGGCGAACGCGTGTTCTGTTGCATTTTTTCCTCATTACAGTGTGTTAGTGAGTGATCGGCCTGAATTTCGCGCGGGATTGCACATAAATTAATTCGACTAATCCCCGCAGATTTCGTGCTCACATCTGAAGCGCACACACACATAGCCTACCGTAATAAAGCCGCCTCTGACATGATACAAGTGCAAACATTTACTTCTTTTTTCAGCTTATTATTGGTCAAATACACTCAAAGAATGATCAGTGCACATCTGGAAGAGTATTAACGTAAACACAGTCGCAAACAGTTCAGGAAGAACGAGTAACAGGAGCAGTGTGCAGGATCCATGCGTCCGTTATTCTTAAAGGGACCGCAGTCATTTGTTATTCAAACTACAAAAGACAAACGATCAACTGCTCTTGACTGATCAACTTGTGTAACTTTAATAGTTTCATCTGTACGCTATTGAATTTTTTACAAAGAGCATTATCCAATGTTGTTTTAAATGTAATTACTATGCATTTTTTTATTCAGTTTCTTATCTGAATGTTAGACCTACCTGAAAAAATAAAGCAGTCTATTTAATTTGTATCTTCTATTCTATTGCATTTATTTGTGCTATTGTTTGTAATCTGTTTATTTGTTCTTATTTTATTACTGTTTAGTCGTCTTTTTAAATTCAATTTACCATCCGAAATGAAGCTTTCTTGTGCTGTGTGTAAGCTATTGCAACACAATTACCCCGTTGTAAAAAATACATTGAGATAGCAAAAATTTGTGAGATAATTTTAATAGTAATTGATCAATTGATACATTAATTGTTCAAATCAAAACGATGCCCAACCCTAAGGAACATGCTGGCCACATGAATTTTTAGTAAAAAAATAACAATGAATAATAACAAGTTCTGTTGTCATATTAAGCATCTTATCTTATTTATTTATTTATTTTTTTACTGTGGTATCGATTTAGTATCGATATATCGATATTTTAGTCTGGTATCATATCGAAGTCATAATTTTGGTATCGTGACAACACTAAAATGCAATAATTAGGGAAATACTTGCAGTCTTGCGCTGTCTGACACACACCGAAACGTGAACGACACTGCTGGTCACTTTCAGAAGTTGTCGTGATGCTTTCTTTTCCCAGAAAGCATGTGAAACACATGGTTTAATTCTCCGTTTTTATTTTATTTTATTGATATAATTTAAATAGGTTTTACACACTAATTGCAATATCGCATTTATTAACATGGCCAAGACCAAGAGCTGTCCAAAGACACTAGAAACAAAAAAAAGAGTTATTAAATGCAATAACTTGTGAAAAACAAATCCTTACAATCTCGTGCTGTCTGACACACACACACACACACCGAAAAACATTTATGTTGAAACTTTATTATCAGATTTGTGACAAATGTTTTGCTAAAACACAGCTGGTCACTTTAAGAAGTTGTAGTGATGCTTTCTTTTCCCAGAAAGAATGTGAAACACATAAATGGTGTCATTCTAAGGTTTTAAATATATATATTATATATATATATATATTTTTTTTAATGTAATTTAAATAGATTTTACACACTAATAGTGATATAGTAATAATTATAATATTGTATTGAATATCGCATTATTTAACAATGTATTGCATATCGCATTTTTCTTCAATATCGCACAGCCCTAATGTGAATGAATGTGATCAGTAATTGTGTACTTGTGCTCTAGGTGCCTAGTCTGAAGTTGCCTTAGTCCAGGACACAGCGGACCAGGATGGCTCTAATAGAGGGCGTGGGTGATGAGGTCACCCTGCTCTTTGGAGTGGTTTTCCTGGTGCTCGTCCTGGTTCTGGCCTGGGCCTCCACACACACTGTTGAACCCCCAGAACACCTCCTCTCCCCCAGCCCAGGGACCTCCACAGAGACTGACATCCAGGAGCCGCTCCCCTCAGGAAACACAGACTCCTCACCCGGAGGCGTCCGAGAGAGGGATAAGAGTGAGCCTGGAACAGAAGCTGGAGCGGATGGACAATCCTCGGATGATAATAGGGCTGGAGGAGGTGAGGGAGGCCTCCTGGATGAACCAGGTTTTGAGAGGGATGGTTTGAGGCATCGAGAGGCAGCGGGTCCCTCGACTCAACCTCCAGCCAGTGCCCCAAGTGCCACACAGCCTGCTGCCGAAGATGCACCGAATGACACCCAAAGAAACATGGTGCTCAGGCTGAAGTTCTTGAATGATACAGAGAGGACGGCGCAAGTGAATCCTGAAGACACGATTGGTTATATAAAACGGTAAGCAACTAGATACTCAACCTAAAATAAGTTTGATATGGAAGGTTTTTTCTATTTAAGGTAAGATACTCATCAAGGCAGCATTCACATTACAGCAGTGAGCAGATGGTAACCAAAGTGTATCTGTATATTTAGGTCAAAATGTTTCAAAAACTATTAAAATTGGGCAATATCAAAATTTAAGAATTGGCTAATTAGTTGTAGCAACACCCCACAGAATTAAATTAAATATTTAACTTATATTTATATTGAAAAAGATTAGATCAAATGCATTTAAAAAGATTATCCACCCCCAATGTAAATTTCTGTCTTCACTTAAAGGGGGGGTGAAATGCTGTTTCATGCATACTGAGCTCTTTACACTGTTAAAGACTTGGATTCCCATCCTAAACATAGACAAAGTTTCAAAAACTAATGTTGGACGTTTGATGGAGTATTTCTGTGTTAAAAATACTCCTTCCGGTTTCTCACAAGTTTCGGAGAGTTTTTTTCGAGTATGGGTCTATTTGACGTTAATAAGAGCGGAAGGTCCTTGTATGGGCCGTACGGGCTCTTCTCCCGGTAGGGTGCGCGCGCGCGCGTGACTAGAGCACGCTGTAAACAGTCTCTCAGCTGCAGATCCAGTCGTCCGTGAACGGCGCCGCGCTCCACTTTATTCCTATGGGTGACATCAAGCGACTTCAACGCTTCAGCACAGCATTCCGGGAAGGCAGCGCTGCATTTGAACCGATTTGAACGCAGAAATGACGGGAAGCTTGACAACATCGTTTCAGTTGCGTCTCAAAATGGATTTACACGCCACTGCTGTCACAGGACTTTACCAAATTATACCAAAGAAGTGTGTTTCTGACGGAGCGGTCCCAGCGATAAAGCTTCGACGGTGAGTTAACTTAAACTGCTTCAAATGTCTCTGCTATTGGCTACCGTCGCATGAGTAAACATCAGTAAACGACACGATCGCGTGCTTCGTCATTCAAATGCGCTAACGGTTACTCCATTGTTGTTCTCTGTATAACGTTACAGTATTCTGACGTGCAAAACCGTTTTGCTTGCTACTTCTAAGGTCTAGTCGCATACAATAGTCCATAAACCGAATCATGTCCTCATACTCTGCGAGTAAACACACAGAAATGTGGAGAGGCCATTAAATACAGTAACTTACACACCACAGAGACGGACGTCCTGCTGTTGCCGTTTCTCCTGTTCAATTTATTTCTCCCTCAGATTTGATTGTGGATCATTATCTGTATTAACTGAGATAGATGGGTTTCTCCACGCTTGAGGACGTCACCGCTTTGCGCTCTTGTCATTCTTTAGCTCCGCCCACACGATACGCCTCCAGGCGCTCGGTTTTTTCCGGAAAGACTCGGTACAGCCCATATTTCTTTTATAAATATGATAAAACTAAAGACTTTTCGGAGATATGAAGGATGCAATACTACTCTATAGGTACTCAAGATTGACATGAGATTGACTGAAACTGAGTGTTTCACCCCCCCTTTAAACCAAACTACAGGTTATGAATAACCGATTATGAAATCTGGCTGGATTACGCCAAACGTCAACCCCCCCCGCAATCTCTCTTGAAGCAGATACGGAAGTAACTTAAACTGCAATTCCTCGACTGGCCACTAGGGCTCAAGAAGGGAGCGCAATCTCATTGAGACCCATGTTAAAATTCCTGACTTTACAGCAGAAAAAACATGTTTACAGCCTGGTACAAATTGTAGGCCTATACGGCTAATTTTTCCCTTCATGACTGTGAGGGGGTGTATTTTAAAGCTTGGATCATGTGCGTACAGTCTGACAAGGAACAATCGTAAAGGACTATTATTAATTGCAGTGTGCATCCATCTTAAAGCCGAGCTAAGACTACAGGGCCCTCATTTATCAACAGTGCGTAGAAAAGGTTCTATATTTCGTCATATGGCTGAAATATAGAATGTGTCTAAGTACAAGAAAATCCGTATTTATCAAACGTGCGTACACAGTTCTTACGCACATGAGTAATAGAGTGCGGATCGGGCCGCATTTTTCTGTCCGAGCCCGGCCCGCGTCCGACAGCGCAGTAACCGAACCCGACCCGAGCCCGACAGGCATTAAAATATTTATGTCCGAGCCCGACCCGAGCTCGACAGTTAAAATCTATTTTTTTCCCCTCATATACCAATGACACGTACGTTTGTTTTTGTGGAAAACCCGCTTTTATTAAGCAACTATAGGAAGGCATTCTGAAATGTTTACAGACGAGCGCATCAACACGCACATGGGGCATCAAACGTTACACAGAGCCCAATCAAATAGCCAACTGAAATTAAATGAACAAAGGTCTGCTAAAAATGTCCCAAGCTAACAGAACAAAACATTAACGGAACACAATTGAAATGCTTATTGAAATGAAAGTCATCTTACCAATTTTCTCAAACTGTATGTTTCCTAAACTGCAACATGAGATCTATTTACATAATCTATCCATCAAAGTTTAGGCTAATCAAGGTTTTATGCAGAAAAAGGATTGCATCAACTGTGGATGGCTTCAAGGCTGTCCTGCTGCCAGCAGCGCTGAAGTTGCGCTCACTGGAATGACAAGGATGCCGCGGGCAATATGCACGCACGTGTTGCGCGTTGTTGTCACGGCGACATAAACAAATTTCCGCATGCAGGAAGACTGATGTTAGGGTAATATTTTACATTTATTTTATTTACAAAAACAAACCATTGCATCAAGTTAAACAGGCCCATTGGCTACTTGCATAACAAGCAGTTTTAAATTTGACGCTGACGTGACCGAGCCCGACCCGAACCCGAACGTCATTTCTAAATATCTGTCCGAACCCGGCCCGACCCGTCGGGTACCGTCGGAACCCGTCGGGCTCGGGTCGGGTATTCATCCTCTAATGAGTAGGCAATCGTTGTTGATAAATCCCACATGTGTGTAAGTGCCATGCTCGTTCACGTTCACAGTCATTAGCATTCAGAAGCTCCTCCAATGAACATATATGGTGATAACACATCCCTTTAAAAATCACGAGATTGTTTTTTTTTTCTGTCACCGCAATTATGGCAAAAAAAGGAACTTCACATACACAAAATGAGTCAATCATTTTGACGTTGACGGCAATGACAATGACGACAATGACGTTTAACAACAACAACAAATTTGCAACACAAATGATTATTTGTCTAGCAGAGAACAGAATGAAACACTTTTCTATTTACATAATTAAATTTGTTGGTTGATGGTGCTTTTATGGCGATGTGGGTGCAGTCTGTGGCTCCAATTCTGTTTGGAAATCTGGCGATAGCATGCAAGCCCCATTTTATTTTGGCTTGTTGAGGATTTCAGTAAGGGAACTGTGGGTTGGGTCCAAGTAAATAATTGCATCCAACATTTGTCACAGCTGTCTTTTTTAGGGTTAGAAACCAATTACACATTGTGTTTAAAATATATATATATATATATATATATATATATATATATATATATATATATATATATATATATATATATATATATATATCCATCCATCCATCCATCCATCTATCTGTCTATAGATAAAGATATATAGTATATATATATATATATATATATATATATATATATATATATAGTGTCAAATAAATTTAGCACGATCATTCGAATATACTCCCAGGTTTCTACTGATACAAAGCCATATGTTAATTGCTGAAGTAACCCTTTACATGCTGTTTTATGTGTAGTATCGCTGTTCTACCACTAGATTCTCTGCGTAAGCAATGCTCAGAGGTGTGCTTATATTCACACACATTTCTACGTATAAGTACAAGTTGGTAAATCCCACACTTTGCGTGAAACTGTTCTTACACACTCACTACGCACAGAACTGTGCGTACGCACCCTTGATAAATGAGGGCCCAGGAGTTTTAGGCTTATTTATCCTGACAATCTGAGAAAAAAAATCATGTCCATGACGTTGGTCTGTTTCAGTGTTTGGCGCAGATTATCTGCTAATATGAGGCGTTTACAGATCAAATCTTTAACCTCCCGATCTGCTCGTGGACCCATTGGGGTCTGCCCCGATTTTACAAAAAAAAGGTTTGATATTTAGGATTTAAAATCGGGAGGATAGCTATGATTACATCAGTTCTTTCACAACAGACAATGAGAGAAGTGAATGAGGGCACATGCTTTAACACAACAGTGTATAACGTGTCTTCGAAAGAAAAGAGCTGGGGAGAAATCACCTTGGTTTGATCATACCGGGTGAGTGTAGAAAGCTGCTAGCAAATGTAAACATTACCTGTTGAGACATCATTGACGATCTGCTACATACTTGTTTTTGTCCACTTTCCCATGAGATCATGCGAGATGCTCTTCCTGGCATGATAATCTTAATAATATATGTCCATGTTTGAGATTTGAGAGAAAAAAATCAGACGATTCTCCTTGTGTGTGTGATGCAACTTAAATGCAATTTAAAAACGCATCACATTTCCAGATAATCTGGGCCGAACATCAGAATTAACTAACCAGGACCAAAAAAAATCTGCACATTTTGGAATAGGTAAATTGGACGTAAATCAACCGGAAACTCCTGTAGTCTGAGCCTGGCTTTACTCATCCTCATGTTGTTCCAAATTATACTTTGAGGACAGAATTAAAATGAACTGGAAAAAAAGTCTAAGAAAATTGTAGGCTAGAAACCTGTTTTTCCACCATTGCATTTATCTTTAAAAAAAACTATACATTTATTCAATTCATTTTCAATTAAAATTCAAACCTTCAATTGGGTTTAAACAGGTGTTGTCAATTCAGTTTTAAATGGTGCACAACTCTGCTTCGGTTTGTCTTCTATTTTCACACTTATAACATGATGATAGATGTATAGTAACCCTAAAGCGATAGTTCACCCAAAAATGAAATTTAGCCTATGATTTACTCACTCTCAAGTGATCCTAGGTGTATGAAACATTCTTCTTTCAGACAAAACAATCAGAGTTATATTAAAAAATGTCCTGGCTCTTCCAAGCTTTATAATGGCAGTGAATGGCTGTTCCTGTTTTGAAGTGTATAAAAGTTTATCCTTCATAAAAGTGCATCTGTCCTTCATAAAAGTGCATCTATCCATCATAAAAGAGCATCTATCCATCATAAAAGTGCATCTGTCCTTCATAAAAGTGCATCTGTCCATCATAAAAGTGCATCTATCCATCATAAAAGTGCATCTGTCCAACATAAAAGTGCATCTGTCCATCATAAAAGTGCATCTGTCCATCATAAAAGTGCATCTGTCCTTCATAAAAGTGCATCTGTCCATCATATAAGTGCATCTGTCCATCATAAAAGTGCATCTGTCCATCATAAAAGTGCATCTGTCCATCATAAAAGTGCATCTGTCCTTCATAAAAGTGCATCTGTCCTTCATAAAAGTGCATCTGTCCATCATAAAAGTGCATCTGTCCTTCATAAAAGTGCATCTGTCCATCATAAAAGTGCATCTATCTATCATAAAAGTGCATCTGTCCTTCATAAAAGTGCATCTGTCCATCATAAAAGTGCATCTGTCCTTCATAAAAGTGCATCTATCCATCATAAAAGTGCATCTGTCCTTCATAAAAGTGCATCTGTCCTTCATAAAAGGGCATCTGTCCATCATAAAAGTGCATCTGTCCATCATAAAAGTGCATCTGTCCTTCATAAAAGTGCATCTATCCATCATAAAAGTGCATCTGTCCTTCATAAAAGTGCATCTGTCCTTCATAAAAGTGCATCTATCCATCATAAAAGTGCATCTATCCATCATAAAAGTGCATCTGTCCTTCATAAAAGGGCATCTGTCCATCATAAAAGAGCATCTATCCATCATAAAAGAGCATCTATCGATCATAAAAGTGCATCTATCCATCATAAAAGTGCATCTGTCCTTCATAAAAGGGCATCTGTCCATCATAAAAGTGCATCTGTCCATCATCAAAGTTCATCTATCCATCATAAAAGTGCATCTGTCCTTCATAAAAGTGCATCTGTCCTTCATAAAAGGGCATCTGTCCATCATAAAAGTGCATCTGTCCATCATAAAAGTGCATCTGTCCTTCATAAAAGTGCATCTGTCCTTCATAAAAGTGCATCTATCCATCATAAAAGTGCATCTGTCCTTCATAAAAGTGCATCTGTCCTTCATAAAAGTGCATCTATCCATCATAAAAGTGCATCTATCCATCATAAAAGTGCATCTGTCCTTCATAAAAGGGCATCTGTCCATCATAAAAGAGCATCTATCCATCATAAAAGAGCATCTGTCCATCATAAAAGTGCATCTATCCATCATAAAAGTGCATCTGTCCATCATAAAAGAGCATCTATCCATCATAAAAGTGCATCTGTCCTTCATAAAAGGGCATCTGTCCATCATAAAAGTGCATCTGTCCATCATCAAAGTTCATCTATCCATCATAAAAGTGCATCTGTCCTTCATAAAAGGGCATCTGTCCATCATAAAAGAGCATCTGTCCATCATAAAAGTTCATCTGTCCATCATCAAAGTTCATCTATCCATCATCAAAGTTCATCTATCCATCATAAAAGTGCATCTATCCATCATAAAAGTGCATCTGTCCATCATAAAAGAGCATCTATCCATCATAAAAGATAAAAGTGCATCTGTCCTTCATAAAAGTGCATCTGTCCATCATAAAAGGGCATCTGTCCATCATAAAAGAGCATCTATCCATCATAAAAGTGCATCTATCCATCATAAAAGTGCATCTGTCCATCATAAAAGAGCATCTATCCATCATAAAAGTGCATCTGTCCATCATAAAAGTGCATCTGTCCATCATAAAAGAGCATCTATCCATCATAAAAGTGCATCTGTCCATCATAAAAGAGCATCTATCCATCATAAAAGTGCATCTGTCCATCATAAAAGTGCATCTATCCATCATAAAAGTGCATCTGTCCATCATAAAAGGGCATCTGTCCATCATAAAAGAGCATCTATCCATCATAAAAGTGCATCTGTCCATCATAAAAGAGCATCTATCCATCATAAAAGTGCATCTGTCCATCATAAAAGAGCATCTATCCATCATAAAAGATAAAAGTGCATCTGTCCATCATAAAAGGGCATCTGTCCATCATAAAAGAGCATCTGTCCATCATAAAAAAGCATCTATCCATCATAAAAGTGCATCTATCCATCATAAAAGTGCATCTGTCCATCATAAAAGTGCATCTATCCATCATAAAAGAGCATCTGTCCATCATAAAAGTGCATCTATCCATCATAAAAGTGCATCTGTCCATCATAAAAGTGCATCTATCCATCATAAAAGTGCATCTATCCATCATAAAAGATAAAAGTGCATCTGTCCATCATAAAAGATAAAAGTGCATCTGTCCTTCATAAAAGTGCATCTGTCATCATAAAAGTGCATCTGTCATCATAAAAGGGCATCTGTCATCATAAAAGTGCATCTGTCCATCATAAAAGATAAAAGTGCATCTGTCCATCATAAAAGTGCATCTGTCATCATAAAAGTGCATCTGTCCATCATAAAAGTGCATCTGTCCATCATAAAAGTGCATCTGTCCATCATAAAAGTGCATCTGTCATCATAAAAGTGCATCTGTCCATCATAAAAGTGCATCTGTCCATCATAAAAGGGCATCTGTCATCATAAAAGTGCATCTGTCCATCATAAAAGTGCATCTGTCATCATAAAAGTGCATCTGTCCATCATAAAAGTGCATCTATCCATCATAAAAGTGCATCTGTCATCATAAAAGTGCATCTGTCCATCATAAAAGTGCATCTGTCCATCATAAAAGTGCATCTGTCATCATAAAAGTGCATCTGTCCATCATAAAAGTGCATCTGTCCATCATAAAAGTGCATCTGTCATCATAAAAGTGCATCTGTCCATCATAAAAGTGCATCTGTCCATCATAAAAGTGCATCTGTCCATCATAAAAGTGCATCTGTCCATCATAAAAGTGCATCTGTCATCATAAAAGTGCATCTGTCCATCATAAAAGTGCATCTGTCCATCATAAAAGTGCATCTGTCCATCATAAAAGTGCATCTGTCCATCATAAAAGGGCATCTGTCATCATAAAAGTGCATCTGTCCATCATAAATGTGCATCTGTCCATCATATAACCGCTCCACACACCCTGGGGGGTTAATAAAAGCCTTCTGAAGGGATGTTTTTGTGAGAAAAATATCATATTTAAAACTTTTCAAACTGTAATCTCTAACTTCCGCTAACTGTGTTACGCACGTTAAAGTTGAACGCAGAAACGCAGAGGAAAGAGCAAAACAAAACTTGGTTCTCGCGAGAGCTAGCATATTCTCACCGGGACGCTGGGATGCCAGTTGTATCCTTGGCTACCTGCTAATTGTCACCAGGCAACATATACATTTTTGTCAGTCAATAAGAAAGATTCTGCCAAGAAATGTCTGCAACAACAACAGCCCACACAGTTACCGGCCAGAGACCTTTTGTTCAAACACCACTTCTCTTTTCTGTGCAGTGTGTAGCACTATTCTTTCAGTCAGAAGAGTGAACTAAAAAAGAGACCTCCTTGAGCCTCATGAGACACAATTATCCATTCTTACAAGCAGTGACCGTTCTATTAAAATCAGGCAGAAGTGTCCTTCAACATCTACTGGAGACATGAGGCATTGAGTGTGTGGGAGTTCACATCACATCTTTTTTGCAGTAGGTGAAGAGGTCGGATTGGAGAGCTTCAGGTTTGGAAAGTTTTTCATTGGGAAGGCAGCTTGTGTGTTTGCAAGGAAAATCGCTGCAATATCACTTCACTAAATTTGTTGTGGAGCTTTTCTTCTGATATGAATGGAATTTAAACATTGCTGAGCAGCTTTACAAAATAACTTTTTTTTTTAAACAATTTTATTCTTTATTTTAATTTTTATTCTTCTTTTGAATGTTCCATTTTAAAATAGTTTAAATTCTTCAGCACAGCATCTTTAGATGACAGTTGAATTTGTGCCTGCATTTTTGCACTGTGCGAACTTTCAGCATTTATTTTATTTTTGTAAGATTTCTGAAGGCTGTGAGGTCTTTTGTGTTATTGTCATTCTTTGTATTTTGTTTGTCTGGATCTACACAATTTGACCAAAAAAATCATATTGCGACTATTTTGACATTGTGATTTTGAGATTTGATATGGCAAACTTCTAACATCTTCTCATTCTGCTTGGATAGCAAAGCTAAAATACAATCAGAATGAAAATGCCGCTCTTATATTCTCAACCCAATATAAACAGCTTTTAGAGCCCATGTTATTTAAAGGGGCTATATCATGTGTAATCATTTTTCATTAATCAATTGCTAATGTTAAACTGCTTGTAGTGAAACTTAAAAAATGAGACCTTCCCCAACTTAATAGGCTGTCTATGAAAGGCTATAAGGCTATCACCCATTTTTGCATTTCCCGCTAGCTACTACTACAGTAACAGGAAGTGTTTTTGCACGTCCTTAACTAACTTCCGGTTAAAAATGCGGAAGTGTGAAAAAGGTCTATTCCGTAGCAAGTTATATTCATTTATTATAATATTATTCTAGCCATTTTTGAGTGAAAACAGGAGCCTCTGAATGATTAATTTGTGAGAACGTGAGACTTCTGAAAAGCTTAGATTCTCTTTTCTGGCTGTCACCAGACCAAGCTCCATCTTTTAGGATTGAACATTGGTCTGAGGAGTCTGCTCTGTATGTTCTACTGCACAAGAGGCCAGATAAACGAGCATAGTTCAAATGACTGTACGCAATTGGATAATCCTTCAACCAATTAGACCACAAGAGGCATGATTATTATTTTGTTATTGAGAGGAAAGTGCGCAGCACATATTTATATATTCATCTGCTCTCAGCAGCATCGGTGGCGTCTGGATGTTCGCTAACAGCACATAGCTGCAAAGATATTTCCAACCTTTTGCTTCTAAGCAATGAACAAAATAGATCTTCGACGTGAGTATATCAGGACCACTTTTATATAACGTGTGAACGAGTGCGAGCACGAGCAATAAATTTACCGTCACTTAACAGTCGCCGGTGTCACTAATAACGGGTTTTTGAATTCTACATATAGCTGTAAGCCGAAAAACACAGTTCTGTATGAACACCTGGTACTTGAAAGTTTTGTTCACTTTATTTAATAGGGTCTCAGTCGACTTTTCATTTACTCTCTTGTATGGAATAACTATGATTTATATAAATTATTGTTAGGTAGCCTATATTGCTGAGGAGGGAAACAGTATTGCAAGGCCCTCTTTGTTTATAAAACTGAAGGAAGACCTTCTGTGTGAAGTTATACATTAATTATTAAAGGAACACTCCACTTTTTTTGAAAATAGGCTCATTTTCCAAGTCCCTTAGAGTTAAACAGTCCATTCCAATCCATTCAGCCGATCTCTGTATCTGGTGGTAGCACTTTTAGCATAGCTTAGCATACATCATTGAATCGGATGAGACCATTAGCATTGCGTTCAAAAATGACCAAAGACTTTATTTTTTCAAAGATAGTTTTTCCAATTTAAAACTTTACTATTCTGTAATTACGTTGTGTACTAAGACCAACGGAAAAAGAAAAGTTTATAAATAGGAACTAATCTCATATTCCTGCATAATAATCAGGGAACTTTGATTATGCAGCAGTGATATTACGCAGAAAATAGTTCCTAGCTGTATCGGTCTAAAAAAGTACACAAAGTAACTACAGAAGAGTCAAGTTTTAAGTAGGAAAATATAGTAAAAAAGTCCCAAATTAAAAAACACCCAAATTTTTGGGTGTGATGCTAATGGTCTTATCAGATTCAATGTATGCTAAGCTATGCTAAAGTGCTACTGCCATACAAAGATTGGCTGAATGGATTCAAAAATGGTAAAACTCAACTGTTTAACTCTAAGGGACCTAGAAAATAAGCCTATTTTCAAAAAAAGTGAAGTGTTCCTTCAAAATGCTTAAACAAGTCAAACAACATTGTTGTGCAGGGGTCCTCAATCTCGGTCCTGGAGGGCCGCTGTCCTGCAGAGTTTAGCTCCAACCCCAATCAAACACACCTGAACCAGCTAATCAATGTCTTACTAGGGCCTATAAAAGCATTGATTCGCTGGTTCAGGTGTGTTTGATTGGGGTTGGAGCTAAACTCTGCAGGACAGCGGCCCTCCAGAACTGAGGGCCATTGGGGACCCCTGTTGTTGTGGGTGCAGATTCAAGCTGACCAGTATGTATAAGTGTTCATGTGTGTGTGTGTGTGTGTGTATAAACTATCAACGTCTGTTTGATTGCACTTTCAGGACTTACTTTGCTGGACAGGAGCACCAGGTACGTCTGATTTACCAGGGCCAGCTCCTTCAGGACGATGCCCAGACGCTGGCTTCTCTCAACCTGGTTGACAACAGTGTTCTGCACTGCCACATCTCTCAGCATGCCACACGGGCCATGCCTGCCGGGGCTCGGGCCGCTGATCAGGTGCATGTGGCTCTCAATGTGGGAAGCCTAATGGTGCCGCTGTTCGTGCTTATGCTGTCTGTGCTCTGGTACTTCCAGATCCAGTACCGGCAGTTCTTCACTGCACCTGCCACCGCCTCACTCGTGGGGATCACCATCTTCTTTAGTTTTGTTGCGTTTGGGGTATACCGCCGTTGATGGCTGTTTTGTCCGATTATATTCAGTATATACGTGTTTGCACACATACAGATACTCATTCTTTGCACTTGCTCACACACCAGTGCCAGTGGAAATATCTTCTGGGATTTCTGGACTTTTCAGTTTTGCTGAAGGCTGCGTTTCAGAGAAACATCTCTGAGGTCGTCTTTTTTTTGTTTTTGTTGTGGTTTTCTTTTCTTTTTTGTTCATCACTTTTGCCATTTTTCATCTGCACCAAGTTTATGCTTGTCACAGATACGATTATGCTATATATTTGATTTTTTTTAAAGAAAACTAGAGATGTTTATTGTGCCTGTCCTCTTTATTTTATTTTTTCTGTATGCCTGCTGCCAGTGTGAAACTGGGGCTTGCTTGTAAGAGGGTGTATGAAATGATGGTGTTCGAGTTTCAAACAGAAGCTCGTCTGGCTGTCTGCCGGACTCAAACTGTAGTAAAGCAGGTCAGTAGAGCTGCTCTTATATGTTGGGACAATTAAAATATGTGTACAATAAGGCTTTTGAAATGAAGATATAATCTATTAAATCATTCTTTTATTTACTGGTGACTTGTCATTTCTGAAATGCTTTACCGCTGCTCATATCATTATTATAAGATTTGTCAATTTTAGGTGCAAATGTTAGTGTATACTATAGCCCCGAAAATGTTGACACTTCTGGACACTAAAGTCATACTTAAAAATGTCAGAATGCCATTAAATTAAAAAACAAAATAGCTCACCAAATGGCATCTGCAAACAAATGTTCAGTTTTTCTCAGAACTAGATGACTCGCTTTTTTCTGAGCCATCTCTCCGATTACTGGCAGAGTAAGTACAAGTGTTGCTCATTGCATTTACATTGACATGATTCAAAGTTTGACAACAAAATGTCCCAAAAAGTGAAAACTACACAAATAGCTTCTGTCTTCATTTTGAACATTTTGTAAATTTGTGATATTTGCTGTAAAAAAAAAAAAAAAAATATATATATATATATATATATATATATATATATATATATATATATATATATATATATATATATATATATATATATATATATATATATATATATATATATCTTACAAAGAAATGCCACTTGGTATGTTATTTTGTTACATAAAGCTAAGACATTTAGATACTATTTGTGAACCATGTGGGTTTTAAGTATCCAAATAGCTTTTGGGGCCACTACATATACTACTATATTAAAAAAAACTATTTGGACACCTCCAAATTAGTGAATTCAGGTATTCAATCACTTCATGGCCACAGGTGTATAAAGCAAGCACTAGGCCTGCAGACGCTTCTACACACATTTGTGAAAGAACAGGTCGCTCTCAGGAGCTCAGTGAACTCAAGCGTGGTACCGTGATAGGTTGCCACCTGTGCAATAAATGCATTCGTGAAATTTTCTCACTAATAAATATTACACACTCAACTGTTAGTGGGATTATAACAAAGTGGAAGCACTTGGGAACAACAGCAACTCAGCCACGAAGTGATAGGCCCCGAAAAATCACAAAACAGTACCTGACTGGATTGTGCCAAGTGTAAAGTTTGGTGGAGGGGGATTATCATGTGGGGTTTTTTAAAGGTTAGGCTTGGCCCCTTAGTTCCAGTGAATGGAACTTTTAATGATTCAGTATACCAAGACATTTTGGACAATTTCATGCTCCCAACTTTGTGGGAACCATTTGAGGATGGCTCCTTCCTGTTCCAAAATGACTGCGCACCAGTGCACAAAGCGCCCGTCCATAAAGACATGGATAAGCGAGTTTGGTGTGGAGGAACTTGACTGGCCTGCACAGAGTCCTGAGCTCAACCCGATAGAACAGCTTTGGGATGAATTGGAGCGGAGACTGAGAGCCAGGCCTTCTCGTCCAACATCAGTGCCTGACCTCACAAATGAGCTTCTAGAAGAATGGTCAGAAATTCCCATAAACACACTCCTAAACCTTGAGGAAAGCCTTCCCAGAAGAGTTGAAGATGTTGCAAAGGGCCAACTCCATATTAAACCCTACGGATTAACAATGGGATGTCATCAAAGTTAATCTGCATGTAAAGGCGGGTGTACCAAACTTTTTGGGAATATAATATAATTTGTGTGTGTGTGTGTGTGTGTATGTGAGTGGGCAATATGTATGTCAATGTAAAATAGGCTATATGTAAATGGTAAGCAGGCTTTGGCCTTCACATTTGAGTCTCAGTAAAATCCTTGTATTATTCAGCCTATGTAGGAAAGATTCTCTTTTGTTGTAGTGGGAATTAATGAATTAATTTGAATTTGTCTCGGTGAGTAGAGAAATTGTGCTTTATTTTAACACGATATAGTACATTAGTTATGTGACCGACAAATCCAAGATGTGCAGATTGCGTCTATAATTTTACGACGTTCCCTTAAAGCTTCATTGAATCGCTTGTGTTGGACGATCCCCGCGCCTGCGCTGCTGGGTATGCCGCACTCGCCGCCGTCAGAGCCGGACTGAAATCACAGACACGGGGCCTTCCTCGCCTGCATCCCTCCATCCAGCGCTCATTCCCAGGGGAGGGGGGAGTAGCCGAGAATCTGTCTGGAACAACGAAGAAGTTGCCGGACATCGACCGCGTGTATTTCAGGGGTTTCACCTCTTCAGCTGACCTGAGAGCATCAAACTTGCAGCAATGGAAAGAAAGGTAGGAATGCAACGCCATCGCATCGCTCACAGCGTCATTATCCGCTTCAGTCTTTATGCATTTTCAGCATTCAAAGCGTTTCTTGGCACGAGAGTGCTATTGAGACGTTCGTACTATTGTTGTAATTTTGCCGTTTTCATGAATTGATGCTGATTGACCATTTTATTTGACTATAAGCAGCCCTGCGCGCTTTATTGACACCTGTCAATTGAACTATTGCTCTTCTCATTCAGTTGTTGTTTGTAGGGAATGCATCATCTTTTTTCCATGTATGACTGCACAGTTTTGAATAGCCTAGAAATACCATATCTGGCTTTGAGCAACAATAGTCTGTCTCAAAACTTCTTCCTGATGTCATGTAACTTATGGCAGTGCTGATGACCGTCCTTGTTTTTAGCACATCTGCTGCACTGCATTGTCTCTGAGCCTCCAGACAGTGTTGTTTGCAATACTGAAGTTTGTAATTCCAGTGCAGGCCTGTCCCTCAGCAATACCACATTTACTCCTTTACTGCAAGTACTGGGCTATTCAGTGTGCCTTTCTCAAAAAGAGACCATATTACTAGAAAATATATCTAACAGTACTGATTTTTTTTAATAATTAATAGGAGAATGATTGGCCCTTAAATCACCTTTGTGTGTGTGTGTGTGTGTGTGTGTGTGTGTGTGTGTGTGTGTGTGTGTGTGCACACTTGGACAACTGCTCACGTCTTCCCTAAACCTGTTTTTGCCCCCTCCAGCACCCCCTTCACTCCGATTGAATGGGACATTGCCACTCTTCTGTATTAGCCTTTATGGGGGTCCTTAAAGGGGGTCTTCTACTATAGGAAGATATTTTCCTTCCTCTTCTGTATTTTATATTTTGTAATATTGCTTAGTTGATGCAAACAGTGCAAAACATTGCACAAATCACTGCAATGCTATTTATGACAATTTACATATTTAGGCATCATAACCCATTTACATATTTTGATTTACATGTTTATATCACAGTCTCTTCCTCCTTTTCAATGGTATTTTTTTAAAGTCTCTAAATTGAAACATGACCCTGGAGCACAAAACCAGTCATAAGTCTCACAGGTATATTTGCAGCAATAGCCAACGATACAATGTATGGGTCAAAATGAATAGATTTTTATTTTATGCCAAAAATCATAGGATATTAAGTAAAGATCATGTTCGGACCAAATATTGTCCTAATGAGCCATACATCAATGGAAAGCTTATTTATTCATCCCTTATGATTGGTTTTGTGTTTCAGGGTCACATATTTTAATTTCTGAGAAATCCTTTAATCTTACATTTCAATGATTTATAGTTTACTGACGTTTGATTTTTTTTGGTTGATCAACTACCCAAATCTACAAGCTTTGAACAAATCTTTCAGAAAAAAATTCAATATATTAGTTGACTAACAATAATATCTCATCCTTTTATTTTTTGGACCATCTAAAAGGTTTAGCAGCACATTTATATCCACCACCAGGCTTTGAGATGTGCTTTGGTTAAAGGGATAATTCACACAAAAAATCAAATTCTGCCATCATTTACTGACTTAATATGTCTCAGTTTTTTTTGTATCCAAACAATAAAAAATAAATTGGAGTCCAATATTGTTTGTACCCTCATGATTTTCAAAATATATTTTGTTTCACAGAAGAAAGAATGTCTTACAGATTTGGAACAACAAGTAAAAGATGACAGATTTAATTTTGGGGTGAACTATCCCTTAAATTGCTTACTTATAGGCTGTTGCCACAGTTACTTTGAAAAAGTAGTCCAATTACTGATTACTCCTTTAAAAAGTAACTTGGGTACTTTACAGATTACTTGATTTTAAAAGTAACTAAGTATGATTACAAGTTACTTTATTCAGTTACGTTCAGAAATTTCCGTCAAAGCCCCTGCTGCCTCAACAAAGAAAAGACAACGGTTTTTGGCAACACTCACTTTATTGGAAGTGCATTTTAAACAGTAAAGTCAACAGTGTATCTCCTGACATTTTATGTTTAAATAAAAAAATATTTCCTGAAAAAAATGCACATTTTTTTATAAGGAAAAGGACTAAAATAGTAACTCACAGTGAGTTGGATAAGTTACTTTAATCTGATTACTGGTTTGGAAATAGTAACGCGTTACTGACATCAGTGCTTATAGACAAAATCTGAAGTAAAATCTAAGAGGTCCTACTACTGCAGTTCACAGAAAACCCTGTTAGCCTAAGGTTAGGCGTTCAGACTTCACCCTGGTGTAATTCTCAGACCTAATAACAAGCTTTAGGAACGCACAGGTAATTTACCACCACCTGACTGTCCATTGGAACAGCACAGTGGCTGTATTTTGTGAGTCCTGCTTGTCATGTCACTATTTTCAGCAGCATTCCTCAACACATTGGTGGTCCAGCGACAGCCCCCTTCACAGACCCCCATCCTTCCCAACCCAGAGAGAGAGAGAGAGAGAGAGAGAGAGAGAGAGAGAGAGAGAGAGAGAGAGAGAGACTCTGGCCACATGCTGGCATGCTTTAAAGAGAGAGCGAAAGAGAGAGAGAGAGAGAGAAAGAGAGTGGAGAAAGGGAACGTCAGAGTGCGGAGAAGGAGGGAGGAGGGAGCGCTCTTTTGGAGGAGAGGAAAAGTGAGGGAAGCGCACAGTGGCAGAGGTACCCAGGAATAGAGGAAACAAAAGAGGGACTGAGGTTTTTATAAATGGACATGGAGGATTCTGCTGGAGGAGCTCGTAAAGCCACCAAGAGTAAACTGTTTGAGTTTCTCGTCCATGGAGTGGTGAGTGAGCGAGCGTGTTTGTGCATGTGGAAGCGTGTCAAGAGCTCTGAGGCTCTGCTCACGGGAGAACTAAGATGCAGCGGTTATTACAGCTCATTTTTTAATCTAGATTATTGTTTAGAAAACAGGAACAGCCGAGGAGGACAGAGTATAGGAGAAAGGGTGTAAGGTCATTGTGTTTTATAAACGAAGGAGGATATGCATGGAAAGAGAAACACCGCTGCTGAAGTATGAGAGATACTTATATTTTGAGGTGTACTAGTGTGAAATTAAGGATGCTCTTTTTGTGTGTGTGCTGGCAGATGAGGGTGTGTATCAGATCACACAGAAGAAAATCCTGCTGTGTTATGTTATTCAGTCCTGGACATGTAGTCAAAGCCAACTTGATTGTATATGTTTCATCGTGTTTACTCTAGAATTAAAGAAGACTTTTGAGAACTTTTGTGGTCATGCATTCAAGTGCTATTTGATATCTGACCAAATAAAAGGTATTATTTCTGGAGGCTTTTTGCTAAAACAACCTTCAATACACACTAACCTTCTATTAGCATTATGTATTATTATTATTCCAGAAAAGGATATTTATGAATTTGAAAGCACAATTGATGTATTGGGTTTGAATGCTGGCTCCATTATAAATAAAGATCACTTGACCTATGATTAACACTTTATTTTAGGGTTCAATTCTTGCTAATTAGTTGCTTATTGGTGTGCATATTAGGCAGTTTATTAGTACCAGGTTTTACCACTAACTTTTTAAGTAATCATTTTGGGTAACACTTTATTTTGAGGTTCGGTTATTAACTATTAACTAGTTGCTTATTATCATGCATATTACTAGGATATTGTCTGTTTATTAGTACTTATAAAGCTCATATTAATGCCTTATTCTGCATGACCTTATTCTACATCCCTTAATCCGACCCAATACCTAAACTTAAACGCTACAAAAACTACCTTACTAACTATTAATAAGCAGTAAATTAGGAGTTTATTGAGGCAAAAGTCGTAATTAATAGTGAATATGTGTTCCCTATACTAAAGTTACCTAATTTTGTAATATTTTTTTATCAGTTTTTGAATCAAATACCTTTTCATTGTTTAACATGTTGTGCCATTACAAGCCCATTGTTTTTGATCTGAGAAAAAGTATATTGCTACCTTCAAACTGATATGTAGTATAAGTCCAGGTTTGACAGGTTTTCACGACAAAACCGCCCAATTGCACCTCAAAACTAGTCCAAAACAAGCCCACACCGCTGTCTCCACTGTCCTTTGAACGGCTCGTTTGCTTCCTGCTTCTATGAAGCTCATCCCTCTGAAAAACGCACTGGTCTTAGATTGGTCAGATGGCCAAATGTAGTTTCCTGTATTTTTATTGGCTGAAGAAGTGCCAAGCACAGGTTGCCGGAAACGCCACGCCCCTTCCCATTACGGGCAGAAGTCACATCTGCGGAGACTAGCAAGGGTTTATGATGTCACCAACCCAGGAAGAAGCTCGTTGTAGTCCAAACCGGCCATTTTTGTAGGCAATAAACTGCCGTAACTTTAAAAGACAATATCTCCGTTTGCATTGAACTTTCAGCGCTGTAACTTTGCAGATACTGTTGATGCTCAAGCAGCGACATTACACACTAACTAAAGTTAAAAAAGTCAAATCAGATGCAAGTTAAATTCTATCGGCGCTACGTATTTGGAACCCCTAAAAGGTTCTATATAAAATGTTTCATTCTCAACTCCAAAGAACCTTTTATGCTAAAAAGGTTCTTTAATGACAAGAAAGAACCCTTTTGGCACTTAAAAATGGTTCTTAGGGGTTCCAAATACGTAGCGCCGATAGAACCTTTTAAGATTCTATATATAACCTATTCTTCTAAGAGTGTGACAGCATCCAGAAAGTGTTCATCTGTAACGTATCCTCTGTGGTTCCTCCCGTGCCCCGAACACCTCCATTGCGACCTTGAGAGCGATGGATTGGCAGAGACGTGTTCCTGCTGCGTCCACATGTTCCCATCCCGCTGCCTCTTCGCTCAGATGTTCTGAGATTGGACCAGGCCTGGACACTCCTGGAGCTTGGCCTACTTTGGAAAGCGATGATCGGGTCGTGAGGGTCACCGCACCATACGGGATGGATCATCTCCGGCTGGGATGAACTGTACCCGCGCTGTAGGGAGGACTAGAGCTGGGGACGTTGGCTCACATTCTGGATGTTTCCACAACTTTGGTGCACATCCAGAGAGTTGTGGAGACTTTGCAACTCTGCCATTTATGAGTCATGAACAGCAGACCTCAGATCTCCTCTGCAGCACACAAACTGAACTGAGGAGGAATATCAGCACAGAAACCCAAAGATAAAATTGCTCTTTCAATCGGATAACATTAACATTCATTGATTCATTAGGTGTCATGAGGGCATGTTATCCGTTTGTTAAAGGGTTAGTTCAATAAAGATAAAAAGTGCAAGGTATAATTCACGGCTAGCTGTGCATTAAAGGATTAAAAGGGTTCGTTCACCCAAAAATGAACCCGTAAATGGAGGTCCACACCCGTAAGACCTCCATTTAAGATTCAAACGGTTATTAATCAGCGTATTGATTCATTATTTGGATTGCCAATGTCATGTGATTTCAGCAGTTTGGCACTCGATCCGAATCATGAATCAATAAGCTGATTCATAACCGTTTGAATCTTTATTTAAGGATTGAAAACAAACGCTGAAGAGAAGACAATGCTGAATAAAGTCATAGTTTTTGTTATTTTTGGACAAAAATGTATTTTGGATGCTTCAAGAGACTCTAATTAACCCACTGATGTCTCATACGGACTACTTTGATGATGTTTTTATTCCCTTTCTGGACATGGACAGTATAGTGTTCATACACTTGCATACGCTCTCGGACTAAATATAAATTATCTTAAACTGTGTGTGAAGATGAACGGAGGTCTTACGGGTGTGGAACGACATTAGGTTGAGGAGTTAATGACATCAATTTCGTTTTAAGGTGAACTAACCCTTTAAGTCGTGACGTAAGGAACGCCGTTTCTGGGTCCAAGCCTTAACTCCTTTCCCAATGCCATCTACGGTCATTTATGAGCGCTATTCATATTAAACATTTTAAAAAGTTAAACATTTTAAATACTTACAGTCTACACAACAGTGTGTGTGCTCACAGCGTCACAAACAATTTATAAAAGATGAATCACTGTCTGGCCATCTGGAATTTTGGTATGGAGAAAAAGGTTATGATTATAATTTAGTTTGTAGTATAACACCACCATTGTGTGTGTGTATATTAGCACCGTTTGTTGTTTTTCTTGTGGTATGAGATGGATGGAGCGGTTGGACCCGGAAGCGCAGCCGCGTGACGTCAGACTTAACAACCGGATATGATCTGATTTAAATTGAATACGATTTTTAATGAGTAGTTCATTACATAATGATAATTTGTGAATGCAATAATTTGCAATAACCTACAATAATATATTATGTAAACGTATTATTATGCATATTTAATTTAGGGCATTGCATGAACTGATGTTAACGAATTTATTAAATAAAATGTACACTACTGTGATTGCTATTCAATTAAAAAATCAGTTCCGTTCAGATTTATTTCTATAGCACTTTTCACAATACAAATCAGCCCAGGTTTATATGGGAAAAATAGAGATGAAATTCTCCAAAACATGTCGAATACCATACAATACATGAAATGAGAAGTTATTGGACATCCCAGTTGTCCTTTATTGAGCGTTTGTGTGACTGTCCCAGCAGCTCCTCTGTGTTTGGGTGGAGGGCGAGCAGCTGTCGCTTCAGAAATGACAGGCACAGGTGCGAGAGGCCCTGGCCTAATTCAGCTCCGCATACTGGAGGAGGGCTTCATTATAGCACTGTGCAGTGCCGTAGCTTAAAAAGGCTCTTTGTGTATAATGTGAACTTGCTGTAATTGAATAAGTTTGTGAATAAATGCTTCACGTGCATTGTGTGTCAGAGATATTTGGCATAAACTTCCTATAGCGCATGTTAAATGAGTTCAACAAAGAAATGTTTTGGTACCTGACCTTTACTCTACTTTTTTTTTTTGTTGTCCACGCAGCGTCCAGGGATGACCTCAGGGGCACGGATGCCCCATCAAGGAGCTCCCATGGGGCCTCCTGGACCTCCATATGCTGGAACAACGCCTATTCGACCAGGGATGCCTAACCCAACGCTAGACCCCAACCGAAAACGTCCTGCCCCGACCCAGCCCGTGCAAACGCCCCCTGTCCAGAACCGTTCCAGAAAGTGAGTGACCCTGTTCTCTGACCTCTGTTGATTTTAGATCTGTGAACACAACAGATGAGAAATAATAGACATGTTTTCACAGAGACCTTTTTGGCAAGTTTGTTTGTATAGCGCATTTTATACCCAATGGAAATTCAAAGTGCTTTACATAGAAATAAAAAATAATGGTAACATGCATGAGAAAAATGTAATGTGTATGAATTAAAAATTAAAAACAAGGATACTTAAAATTTTAAAACATGGATAACTAAAACAGTTGTAAAGAACAGGTTTTTTTCTTATCATAAAAAACTTTAAAAAAAACTCTAAACTCTTCCTCCTCGATTTTTCATTTCTTTTTCTTTCTTTTCTCTTGGTATTTGTGGCACTTTTTGCGTTTCTTTGCCTCTTCTTGATGGATCGCTTCTTGTACTGCTGATTTGTAAGTAGCTTTGGATAAAAGCGTCTGCTAAATGCATGAATGTAAGAAAAAAGATACACAATAGTTCTGCTATTTTCTCCAGAACGACTGTACAGCCAAATCAGATTTTGTTGCAGTATTGTCCTGTTTAACACTGTGAAGCTGCTTTGACACAATCGTCATTGTAAAAGCGCTTTATAAATAAAGGTGATTGATTAATTGCATAGTAATCTGAAATAAAAATAAAACATCCTTCAGTTTACAGTCTACATCGATGTACCATCTTAATTAGAACACCTCTCCTTCATTTCTTTCTCAAACACGTTCATAACATCCATTTTAATCACTATTCCCGGATTTATACTCAGGAACCTTCTTGTTAAACCCATTTTCACTCATCATACCTTTCCACAGATTTCCACATACTCAAATCTTTTGTTCAAACTTGCTATTTCCATCAAATCATATTTAAATCAAATGAACATATACAATAATAATATCCAAAGATAAGAACAAAGGTAAACTAAAGCAATTATAAAAATAATAAACAGATAAGATAAGGTGCAATCAGTCGGACGAACAGTGGCACAGTGCTCTTTGTATTGGGTGTATTAGTTTTTATGCCTGTCTGAAATTTGATTTGCTCTTATAATTCGCCAGGGAGCCCATGCCAAGTATAGCTCTCTCTAGTGACTGGAATATCTTATGTTTGGCTAGTTCAGGTACTCTAACTTTAGACACTATTGCTATTAAATGCCCAAATATTTATTGGCGAATATTAATAGTGCCACAGTTATCATAATAATCACTTAGACACGCTTACAGCGAAAGCATTTTAAAAGGGACTATCTCAGTGCCCTTCCTACTCAGAAGTGCAGAGCACTTGAAATGAAGTCTGAAGTCTGCAGCATTACTGTCTCGTGTGTCCTTAGTATCGCACACGCTGTACTAATGTGTCACTGACACTTTATAATCAGAACTGGACTGTTAGCTTGACATTACATTTTTTGTTTATAGATATTATTAGAGTTGTGGCCTATAAGACCTAGCATCATATATTGAATCTTGATGTCTTGTTTGATTCGCACTGCTCTCTTTGTGGAATTTGCTTTAAAACATTTTTAAAGGGTTAGTTCACCCAAAAATGTAAATGTGATGTTTATCTGCTGACCCCCAGGGCATCCAACATGTAGGTGTGTTTGTTTCTTCAGGAGAACACAAATGAAGATTTTTAACTCCAGCCGTTGCTGTGTGCCGGTCATATAATGGTGTGAATGGGTAACAAGTCTATGAGGGCAAAACACTCTTAAACATGCTGCGTTAAAAACAGCCCAAGTTGGGTTGAAAATGGACAAACCCAGAATTTGGGTTGTTTGAGCCCAGTGAATGCACCCATTCAAACAACCCAATTTCTGGGTTAGTCCATTTTAAACCCAACTTGGTTGTTTTTAACCCAGCATTTTTTTAGAGTGAATAAACAAAACAAAAAAACATGCTTAGACAATGTATACAAAAACCCTGCTGCTCCTGACGACACATTGATGTCTTAAGACACGAACCGATTGGTTCCTGAGAGAAACACAACAGTATTATTATTTTATTTATATTTTTTATCTCATATCCAGACAAGTCTCATCTAGTTTTCCCATCCGTTATTACTTCCGTCTGGTAAGGTCAAACTGACGCGATCATAGATATATACCATGTAGATGCCTCATTCGGCCGATCCGCGCAGGCACTAATGAGGAATCTATATGTCTTTGATTTGATTGATGCACCAGTTTGACCTTATCAGACAGAAGTAATGACGGAGGGGAACACTCGATGACAATTGTTGGGATATGAGGTAAAAAACTAAACAAATACTGTTGTGTTTCTCACAGAAACCGATCGGTTCGTGTGTTAAGACATCAGTGTGTCGTCAGGAGCAGCAGGGTTTTTGTGCATGTTGTCTAAGCATGTTTTTTTGTTTGTTTTGCCCTCATAGAATTGTTACCCATTCACACCATTATATGACCGGCACACAGCAACGGCTGGAGGTAAAAATCTTCATTTGTGTTCTCCTGAAGAAACAAACACACCTACATGTTGGATGCCCTGGGGGTAAGCAGATAAACATCACATTTACATTTTTGGGTGAACTAACCCTTTAAATGCGCATCAAAATCATGTGATCACAAATGGCAAAATTGTGTCCTTAAAGTCACGATCGCCTCTAAACTTCACGAACAGCCTCGCGGTAGACATTCATGAAGGGATTCCATTGCTCATTTTCATTTGAAACAACCCTGCATTCCCTTCCCAAGGGCATGATAGTGACGTTTGGAATCTGCTGTCAGTTTCCTCAGGTTTTCATCGGTCTTGTTGTCGAACTGTAATTGTCCTTGTGTTTTCATTTGAACTGTTTATGCTTGTTAGGCTGTCAGTTGTGATCACTGATGGGCAGCTTACTGGATACACATCATGATAGAAAATTCTAATTGTTTAAAAGATTTGTTTAAAGGATTAAAATGCAAAACATTAATTAATTCATCCTAATGCATTTAATAGGGATGCACATATGTGACCCTGGACCACAAGGTACGGTCTAAATGATTATTTATGCCAAAAATCATTATGATATTAAGATCATGTTCCATGAAGATATTTTGTAAATGTCCTACCATACTTATATCAAAAATATATTATAAGTAGTAATATGCATTGATAAGGACTTCATTTGGACAACTTTAAAGGAGATTTTCTCAATATTTAGATTTTTTTGCACCCTCTGATTCCAGATTTTCAAATAGTATTAAAGTTAAATTGTATCTCTGCCAAATATTTTCCCATCCTACCAAACCATACATCGATGGAAAGCTTATTTATTCAGCTTTAAGATGATGTGTAAATCTCAGTTTTTTAAAATTGTACCCTTATGACTCTGGTCCAGTGTCACATATTTTTTGCTCGATAAAGATAATTTGCTAATTATTTTAATGTTAAAGCTGTTAATCGATAAATGGCCCTTATTAAGTATTAAAAAAATCTTCTCTTTTGTCTAAATGATAAAAAATATATATTAATACTTAAATAATTTTCAGTGCTACAAGTAAGCCTCAAAAATTGATTTTCGTTGCTATTCATTCTGTGGATATTGAGATAAAGATAAAAAAAATTGTCCTTATTAAATTATTAGTGTTTTTAAGAAATAACTTTAAGTGAAGATGAGATAGAATGTAAAAAAGGGAATGAGCATGCACAATTAAGTATTACGTATCTGTAAAAACAAAAAATGTGTGTGTGTGTGTGTATATATCCTACCGTGCAAAAGTTGGGGATGGTGAAACATTTTAATGTGTTTGAGAGAAGTCTCTTAAGCCTGCATTCATCTGAGCAAAGATATTGTAAAAACAGTAATATTGTGGAATCCTATTTTAATATATTTCAACATGTAATTTATTCCTGTAATCTTCAGCATCATTTCTCCAGTCTTCAGTGTCATGTGATCCTTCAGAAATAATTCTAATAGCTCAAGAAACATTTATGATTATTATCAGTTCACTGTAAAAAATATTCAGGCCTCCAATTGAACATTTTCTAGTGGCTGATCACATCTAAATGTTTCAGTTGGTGTTGAAAACCAGTCGTACTGCTTCATAAATTTGTGATACATTTGATAATCTTTTTTTCAGGATTATTCTATCAATTGACAGTAAAAAAACAGCTTTTATTGGCAGAAAATACTTTTAATGCCTTTACTGTCACTTTAGATCAATTTAATATATCCTTGAATTCATTTGTTAAAAAACTAAACCAAAAAAAATATTGTTTATAGTATTATACACATTTTTTTTTTTTTTACAATTTGTAAAAACCTCTTAATATCGGCCTATATTATTACATCTATCTAATGCATCTCTGCTGTTCAAGTGACTAACTAGAGGTACCCCAAATCAACCTATAGGAAACCACTTGGATTTCCAGCAACAAATGAGATATCTGCGAGACAGATGGACATGAGAGAAGCCCAGTCAGATCCTGCAATTGGATCCAAGTAGGCTGTTTATTCTGCTGCATGTTAGTTTGACAGTTTGTGATGGACATGTCGCTGCCTGATTGGTTTGTTCCCGTTTGCAGCATCAAACTTGACCCATTTCCCCCAATGCATGTGTGCACTGAAGGTAACAGATTAAAGTAACAACCAATAAAAAAATGACATTCACTAAATGGACGAATGTCCTGCTCCAGTGCATGTGAAGTAGAACATGCGGTCAGATAGCTGTGTATGCGGACTGCATGACCCTTCTGTCATGCTGTTTGTGCTCATTCTCTCTAATCTCTGCCCTACGTTTAGTACTAAACACTTATTTTTTCCCACCTAAATACATTAATTATTAATTGTAGATTATGAAAATGCATTCGCTTTCACCCCCCCACTGCATCTCAGCCTGTCCCGGAGGAGTGTGTGGCTTGGGGTGGAAGAGTCGGAGCATGAGAAAGTTTATACTCCAGAGGGGGTGTGGATGTGAACGTGGTCAGACATTTCCTGCTCCGGCTGGGTCATGTGATCCTCGGCTCTGGACCTGAGAAAATCTGGGTGTAATAGGAGTCAGTGTTGGGGAAAGACAGAGAGCCACACACACACACACACACACACACACACACACACACACACACACACACACACACACACACACACACACACACACACACACACACACACACACACACATTTGTTTTTGTGACATATGGGTACATTCCATAAGCGTAATGGTTTTTATACTGTACAAACTGTATTTTCTATCCCCTTACACTGCCCCACCCCTAAACCTACCCATCACACACACACACACACACACACACACACACACACACACACACACACACACACACACACACACACACACACACACACACACACTGCCCCTACCCCTAAACCTATACATCACAGGAAACATTCTGCATTTTTAATAATAATAATAAAAAAACTCATCCTGTATGATTTATAAGCCTTTTGAAAAGTGGGGACATGGGTAATGTCCTCATATTTCACCCTCTCCTTGTAATACCTGTGTCATACCCATGTCATTATACACATTTGTGTACTCATATGTCACAAAAACATGCCCTCACACACACATGATAAAACACCATCAGGGTAACACATGACAATAAAAGAATGCAATACATATAAACTAAGTACCATACATTGAAATACAAATCACTGTAATGAACAGTACTAATAGCAAAAACAAAATGATGTTAATAAAATCAGATGTGTTGTCACCTACTGTTTTTCTACTAAAACTATAATCTTAAAAGGATTTTACTGTAAAATTGCATACAGTTCCACAATTAAAGCATTTACACTTTTTGAACTGTATATGGTAAGGTAACCTGCAGGTTTTTATGTAGCATTTTACAGTTTTTATGGTATGTAAACAAAGGCACAAGCGATGCGTTTGAGATTTGACTGTTCCACCTTGATTTTTTCAGCATCTTGTGACATGAATGAAGAGGTTTCGAGACATTCGGTTACATCTCTGTGTCCTGTGTAAAACGTGTTCCCTTTACAATAACTGGGACAGCCAGATGTTAATGCAGCAAGAAACACTTCCTAGGCATACACACACAAAATGTGCATTAAAAAAAATCATAATTACGATAGTATTTTCATATTTTCTGTTTTTCTTATACTCTGTCTCTCTGATCACACACACACACACACACACACACACACACACACACACACACACACACACACACACACACACACACACACACACACACACACACCACACACACACACACACACACACACAGCTGGAAAAACGTCTGGATGGGTCCCAGTTATTCAGCAGATGGCCTGTGGACTCGGCTATCAGTCACCATAGTAACATGCTTTCCCTCTCTCTCTCTCTCTCTCTCTCTCTCTCTCTCTCTCTCTCTCTCTCTCTCTCTCTCTCTCTCTCTCTCTCTCTCTCTCTCTCTCTCTCTCTCTCTCTCTCTCTCTCTCTCTCTCTCTCTTTCTTTCTTTCTTTCTTTCTCTCTGTTTTCCCCCATCCGTAGTGCCAAGAGAAGAAAAATGGCAGACAAGATTCTCCCTCAGAGGGTGAGGTCCATCACTTTGGCTTTTATCTGTTTTGTCTGTGTTTGTTTATTCATCTCTTAATTTTCAGTGCCAAGTCGAGAGTGATCGCACGGTACAGGTAATTGTGCTGGTTTCTTACCTTTTTTTTTCGGGGGTAAAAAAGTGAGAGAGGTAAGAGGAGTCCAAGGTGTCACAAAGACTTCTCTTGTGTATTTGGTGTTTTCTGTCGGTGGAAAAGGGTCTGATTCCCAAGAAATTTGCTGCCGTGTGGTTCAGGGAGAAGTGCAGACACACAACTGATTAGGTAAAATGTCTCCATCAGATGTGACAGTAATACGCCACAGTAGCTGGAATTGGAGGGGATGTTGGTTCTTGAAATGGCCAATCCTCCTAATGTCTTTGTAGGACTTTCTTTACGGGCAAACCGAAAGGTCTTAATTTATTGTGATGGGGTTTGTAAAATGCTGGAGGTCACATGGGATGGAGAGAATGATGCAACACTGTGAAAATCAGGAGAGAGTCGAGTTACAATTTAGCTGTGTATCACACAAGGACATGCATGATTCGTTTCAGTAACAAGTAGCAAATGAGAATCAGAATGACTTAGTAAAGCGGTGCAAATTTATGGTAAAATCTGAATCGTGGTTTGATGTTCTTAAAGAATACCTGACTTGGTGTGGTTTTAATATAGGCCTAGAATTTGTATAAATATAGACCTGGGTATCTTTAATCGTCAGGATGTGAATAATTACTGTCTATTCATAATGCTAATAGAGTTTTACCTCAAATCATTTCCTCATTCTAAGGTAAGAAAAAACATTATATTAAATATGGGTTCTCTTGTATTGAGGATATAATGGTTTGTGACGAACAGTATGTATTTTAGGCAGTGGATTTTCATCTGTGAAACCGTTGAAAATCAAATTTTAGAAACCAAAATTTTCAGTTGTCAGCGTTGTTAATAATTTAGCTTATACTATTATAATTTAATTATATAAATATAATAATAATTTAATGTTATAATGAATTATATATTATATAAATATTATTTATAAACATTTTTAAATTCACAAAAAATACTTTAATATAAAATACACCAATGGCATAACATTATGACAACTGACAGGTGAAGTGAATAACACTGATGATGTCTTCATCACGGCTCCTGTTAGTGGGTGGTATATATTAGGCAGCAAGTGAACATTTTGTCCTCAAAGTTGATGCGTTAGAAGCAGGAAAAATGGGCAAGCGTAAGGATTTGAGCGAGTTTGACAAGGGCCAAATTGTGGCGGCTAGACGACTGGGTCAGTATCTATCAAAAGTGCTCCAAGGAAGGAGGAGTAGGAGAACCGGCCACAGGGTCATGGGCGGCGTGTGGTCCGATCAAACAGACGAGCTACTGGAGCTCAAATTGCTCATGAAGTTAATGCTGGTTCTGATAGAAAGGTGTCAGAATACACAGAGCATCTCAGTTTGGTGCGAATGGGGCGGCATAGCCACTGACTGCCCATGCTGACCCCTGTCCACCAGCCAACAGTGGGCATGTGAGCATCAGAATTGGACCACGGAGCAATGGAAGAAGGTGGCCTGGTCTGATAAATCACATGTTCTTTTAAATTATGTGTATGTTGTGCGTGCCTTATCTGGGGAACACATGGCATCAGGATGCACTATGGAAAGAAGGCAAGCCGGTAGAGGCAGTGTGATGCTTCGGGCAATGTTCTGCTGGGAAATGCCTTGCAAGTTAAATCTGCTGCTAACATCTTGGTGCCAGACACCACAGCATGCTTTCAGGGGTCTAGTGTAGTCAATGCCTCGATGGGTCAGTGCGTTTTTGGCAGCAAAAGGGGGACCAACACAATATTGTGTTTGTCAGGTCATAATGTTATGCCTGATTGGTGTATTATCTATAAATATAGTCATTATGGTAATATACCCATGCTTTTTTTGGTTTTATTTCTGCACAATACAACATTTTGATACTGTTTTGAGTTTCCACTTCATTTGAAAACCACTGCCCTAAGCTTTAGCACCACAAATGGATTGATCTTCTATTATAACCGAGATTGATAATAAACCATTCTATGTCATTCACTATATGTGTTAAATATCATCAAACTGCTTCAAAAACCTTTAAAATGATGCATTGAATGCCTTTTCATTAGATCCGTGAATTGGTGCCAGAGTCCCAGGCGTACATGGACCTCCTGGCTTTTGAGCGCAAACTTGATCAAACCATCATGAGGAAGAGGGTGGATATACAGGAAGCCCTCAAAAGACCAATGAAGGTATGTGATTTCAGTTAGAGTACTTTTACTAGCTCATAGTCAGTGATGCCGGTAACGCGTTACTCTAATCTGGCTACTTTTTTCCAGTAGCGAGTAATCTAATGCGTTACTATTTCCAAACCAGTAATCAGATTAAAGTAATTTATCCAACTCAGTGACTACGTTTACATGGACAGCAGTAATCTAATTTTTGACCTTATTCTAAATAAGACAATATTCTGATTAAGGTGTTTACGTAAGTTGCTTTTAAAATACTCCGTTAATGTTTCCGTTTTACATGTTATAGAACATAGATCGATTATGGCCCGTCATCCCCATGCCACGCCATGTTCTCCAACATCCAATCATAGCATGACTTTAGCAGATCTGTTAATTTAATGGGCTCAGGAAACCCGCTAACTTCACCTGCGGGTGTCGCTGTTGGACAGTTACATTAAGAAATATAAAAAACACTAATTTTTATAATGTTTTATATACATTTACGTTAATTTATTTTTTTAATATTATGTATTGTCTCTTTCTGTTTTTTTGAAGGGACTGCCCCCTCTGTCCTCCATATTGACAGCCCACATTTTATAATAATAGCTTTGATTAGGGCTGGTCGATTCCGAAATTTTTGGAATCGATTCCGATTCCAATTCCTGTTTCCGGAATCGACGGAGTCGATTCCAAGAATCGATTCCACACTGTTGTTTTCGATTCCTTTTCGATTCTTCTTTCTTTAACAAAATCGATGGAGGAACCTAGTTCCGGAGTGACCGCAGGATACAAGAATGTAGAAAGTATCCTTCTCCGAAACTTTATTTGTAAAATGATGATACATTTCCATAACTCTAATGAATTTTAAATGATGGATTCTCCTGAAATGGCCCATATAGCCCAGAAGTAAATGCGATTTAGCCTAATAAATAAAAAGGATAGCACATTATTCATGGATGTGCATTTATTGCATGTTTAAAACTACATGACATGTCTAAAATGCATGTAAACAGTTAAGTTAAATGACTACGTTCAAATAAGTGCTTTTGCACAGAATGTACGAGGTAAAATAACCACAATATTAACAAAAAGCAAGTTGCGTTCATTACTATAGCAACATTACACTCGGTCATTAAGCTTCACTCTAGTCTAGGCGCATTTTCTTTCCGTTATCAATGGATTAAAGAAAATAAAAGAAAATAGAAAATTAAAATAAGACCCTCACATCTGCATCTGTAAGCAGCGCTCAATACCGTTGTGGACAACAGAACCATTTCACAATTTAAAATTATGGAGTTTTTGTGTGCAAAATGTAGCAAACTTGTCCACGATGCAGGATCACAGAAGGAAACAATGACAATAAACACTATTAAACTAAGTGAATGAAAGTTATAGAAATAATCAGCGATATGCGTTCACATATGGCTTGATTTGAATGTTTCATACCATAAAAATAAGTAGTTAGAATTCCGTTCTAGTAACGTCATCACGCAATGACACCGAATTGCTTTATTTTTAACTCGTTATTTGAAACTAACTGTTCAAAAGAACCTTTTGCAAAAATTAAATAGACTTCCAATCATTATTAGTAAGCGAGAGACAAGTGTATAAAGAGGAGTCGATTCCCCGCGATGGAATCGATTCCAAATGTTGGAATCGACTCTCGATTCCCAACGCCTTGGAATCGAGGAATCGATTCTTTTTGGAATCGATTCCCAGCCCTAGCTTTGATTAATGATGAGAAAGGTTTAAAATCGTGACTGTTTGGATTGTTTTTCCTGCCGTCGAGCCACAGGCGTTCACTGAATGACCCATCTGGTTCGCAATTACAGATACAAACTTATTGTATTTTACTTTTACAGTGAGCATAATAATTACAACAAAAATAAAAAAATATATATTGAAAGGACGCAGTGTTCAGAATGAACAGTCAAGTAAAACACACACCGCCCATAGCAACGCGTTATGGCAACGACATTTCAGACGGACAGATACGTAAAAGATAAACAGGACTTTTCCGCCATTTGTTACTGTTTTGTACACGTTGTTATATTAATTATAATTCCAATTCTGTTTTATTGGCCACAATATTATCGATGATTTTTGAAAGGGGCACTTTTGATTAATTTTCAAAAAGGGCAGAGGCTCTCAAAGCCCTTTCCTCTGCACTTCCCTGTTGTGCGTAACGTTATGTGTCCTGTCACAAAATGCGGCGAAATCTCAGACACAACGTTAATAGTTAGATTAAAGTGTGTACATGTCTGTAATGCTCTCCAACAATGCAACTAAAATAGGCATACTCCACATGGTTAATCCGATTTATGTTTAGTTAGATTATGACTTTAATCAAATTAAGATTACATGTAGCCTCTTAATTAGAGTATTGTCTTAATCAGATTAATATCTGAGTATTGTTGTCCATGTAAACATAGTCACTGTTACTATTTTAGTCATTTTCCTTAGTAAAAACTGAAAAAATTAGTTTTGCTTCTTGCGTCTCGGGGAGAGTATTTTTTCAATTTATATCAACTTAAAATGTCAGGAGATACATTGTTGACGTTATTGTTAAAAATGCACTTTCAATAAAGTGAGTGTTGCCAAAATGCTTGTCATTTGAGGCAGCAGGGGTGTTGTCGGAAACTGCTGAATGTAACTAATAAAGTTACTTGTAATCTTACATAGTTACTTTTAAAATCTAGTAATCTGTAAAGTAACTTTTTAAAGGAGTAATCAGTAATCAGATTACTGTTTCAAAGTAACTGTGGCAACACTGCTCATAGTGAACTATGACAGGAAAACTTGCTCTTCTGTTCTAGCAAAAGCGGAAGCTGCGATTGTACATTTCGAACACTTTTAACCCTGCCAAACCTGATGCAGAGGACTCGGAGGGCAGCATTGCATCCTGGGAGCTGCGTGTAGAGGGCAAGTTGTTGGATGATGTAAGCACTGAGGTTGCATTCATAATCTTACCATCTGTTCTATAATGCAGTGTTGAATTATTTTGTCACGATCGTTGATTTATTTATTTTTAAATGTCAGTCAAAAAAAGTTTCTTTGCTGCTTGTTTATATTTTTGTAAAGTTTAATTTAGTTAATTAAAATGAGCAAATGTAACAATTCCTGACCCCTTGTGTATAATCAGTTATTTAATCCATGCATAATTAATTTTCATTGACCATAACCAAATCCAATTTAGTCCTTTTTATTGCATCTAGCAGGCAACATAAAGTCCGCAGGCTAGAACAAATCTATTCAAATTAATTTATTTTCATGAAAAGACTTAATTGAAATGCATGGAACAGTTTAATTATGTTAATTGAATGTTTTTTTTAGATGCTATTCTGCTGACGCTAATCTTTGTTTAGGCTTCATTCAATTTAAAGTCTTTTTTTATTTTATTTTTTAAGTTTTATTTTTTATTCTCTGTGCACTTTAGCCTGGAAAACAAAAGAGGAAGTTTTCGTCTTTCTTTAAGAGCCTTGTTATTGAGCTGGACAAGGATCTGTACGGCCCTGACAACCACTTAGTGGAGGTGAGTATTAACTCACTCGACATACGACAATAAACCATCGTCGAACCGTATTTAATATTAAATCTTGACAAAAGTTGAAAGCATTTAATATGGGAGAATCTCAAGTGTCCTCTTTACATTTCAAACAAGGATGAGGACAGTCACACAGGGTGAAATTGTCACATTTTAATGTGTCCACGTGCATCTCCTCTATTGTGTGACAGATGCAAAAGAAAAGTCAATGTCATAATGAAAAGTTCATTTAACCATTCTTCATGTAAGACATGCCTTTGTGGTTTCCATAGCAACGGGTTACATAAGGAAGTTGCCCATGACACTGTGGAGTGATGACACTGCAGCCAGCACAGAGCTTTGGGTCGCATTAATGGGAATAAAGAAATGCATTTCTGAAGACAAACGCATATAAAACCTTTTACAGCACCCTGAACTCTGAGAGGCTTTGTATTCAGCGAGTGTGTTTTACTCCATTTTAGTGGAGGAACCATTGTGCACACACAGGTGCTATTCAGGCACACTCAGGCATTTACATTACACAAGGGAATCTTCCCATATGCCTCACACACTTAATATTTATATGCACATTGTAAGGGGCATTCAGGATTAGGGAAGGCAGATTTACAGAAGTGGTCTGCGGCTCTCAAGGAGTGACCCTCATGCCTCCGGCCCATTGGAACGGCTCTACGCACCGCATTTGAGTTTATTCATTCGGCAGCTCTTTAAATTGTCCTTGGTGACTGTGTGTTTTCATCACGGCACACACCGGATTGAGGCGGGCGATAAAAAGAGTGATTTACCTGCGTAGAAGGATGGCATTGAAAAAAACCCTCCAATGTCAAGCAAAGCTAATTGAGTTTAGCTGTGAGTCATTGCCATTATGTTGTCTCTTTCAAATAGCGCTAAAACATGCGATGGTTTTGAGAAAAACGCAAGTGAGATTGCATAAAGAGCCTAATTATTTTATTCACTCTTAAGCTTAAATGTTAGGGGGGGTTAAGGTTTGTCATTCTTTTAATGGCTAATGTGCCCTAATTATAATATACGGGCACTGTAATGTAACACTGTCTCTCATAATCAGGGATGCACATTTGAACAGACACATAACCATGAGTCTTAAAGGGATAGCTCACCCAAAACTGAAAATTATCCCATAATTTCCTCTCAAGTCATCCTAGGGGAATATAAATTTCAGACGAACACAATTAGGGTTATATTTTTAAAAATGTCCTGGTTCTTCCCAGCTTTGTAATGACATTGAATAGTGTTTTTGAAGCTACAAAAGAGCATCCATCCATCAAAAAAAGTAATCCATACAATTCCAGTGGGTTAATAAATGCCTTCTGAAGTGAAGGGTTTTTGTAATAAAAGTATCGATATTTAACTGTACTATAATCTATAACAATAATCACTTATAGTCGGCCCTACACACAAGCAGGTTATGTGGTTTCTACTAGAGGCTATTCTATTATCCGGAAACCAGTGGCTAAAGTTTATAATGTTTTAAATATGGATATTTTTCTTACAAAAATGCATCGCTTCACTTCAGAAGGCCCTTATTAACCCCCCAGAGCTGTATGGAGTACTTTTATGTAAAATAGATGCGCTTTTGAGCTTCAAATGTCATTACAAAGCTGTGAAGACCCACAATGTTTTTTAATATAACTTTGATTGTGTTCGCCTGAAAGAAGAAGGTTATATACACATAGGATGGTTTGAGGGTAAGTAAATTATGGGGTCATTTTAATTTTTTGGTGAACTATTCTGGTCCCACGTTACATTACAATGTACTTATTGTTTTCATATTGTATTGCGAAACACTTTTGCTAATGTTGAGGTGGGATACGGGTAAAGTTAAGGACAGGTGTGGTGGTGTGGGTCAGTTTAAGGGTAAAGTTAGGCACAGGTGTGGTGGTGTGGGTCAGTTTAAGGGTAAAGTTAGGGACAGGTTTGGTGGTGTGGGTCAGTTTAAGGATAAAGTTAGGGACAGGTGTGGTGGTGTGGGTCAGTTTAAGGGTAAAGTTAGGGACAGGTGTGGTGGTGTGGGTCAGTTTAAGGGTAAAGTTAGGGTCAGGTGTGGTGGTGTGGGTCAGTTTAAGGGTAAAGTTAGGGACAGGTGTGGTGGTGTGGGTCAGTTTAAGGGTAAAGTTAGGGACAGGTGTGGTGGTGTGGGTCAGTTTAAGGGTAAAGTTAGGGACAGGTGTGGTGGTGTGGGTCAGTTTAAGGGTAAAGTTAGGGACAGGTGTGGTGGTGTGGGTCAGTTTAAGGGTAAAGTTAGGGTCAGGTGTGGTGGTGTGGGTCAGTTTAAGGGTAAAGTTAGGGACAGGTGTGGTGGTGTGGGTCAGTTTAAGGGTAAAGTTAGGGTCAGGTGTGGTGGTGTGGGTCAGTTTAAGGGTAAAGTTAGGGACAGGTGTGGTGGTGTGGGTCAGTTTAAGGGTAAAGTTAGGGTCAGGTGTGGTGGTGTGGGTCAGTTTAAGGGTAAAGTTAGTCACAGGTGTGGTGGTGTGGGTCAGTTTAAGGGTAAAGTTAGGGTCAGGTGTGGTGGTGTGGGTCAGTTTAAGGGTAAAGTTAGGGACAGGTGTGGTGGTGTGGGTCAGTTTAAGGGTAAAGTTACGGTCAGGTCTGGTGGTGTGGGTCAGTTTAAGGGTAAAGTTAGGGACAGGTGTGGTGGTGTGGGTCAGTTTAAGGGTAAAGTTAGGGTCAGGTGTGGTGGTGTGGGTCAGTTTAAGGGTAAAGTTAGGCACAGGTGTGGTGTTGTGGGTCAGTTTAAGGGTAAAGTTAGGGACAGGTGTGGTGGTGTGGGTTAGTTTAAGGGTAAAGTTAGGGACAGGTGTGGTGGTGTGGGTTAGTTTAAGGGTAAAGTTAGGGACAGGTGTGGTGGTGTGGGTCAGTTTAAGGGTAAAGTTAGGGTCAGGTGTGGTGGTGTGGGTCAGTTTAAGGGTAAAGTTAGGGACAGGTGTGGTGGTGTGGATCAGTTTAAGGGTAAAGTTAGGGTCAGGTGTGGTGGTGTGGGTCAGTTTAAGGGTAAAGTTAGTCACAGGTGTGGTGGTGTGGGTCAGTTTAAGGGTAAAGTTAGGGTCAGGTGTGGTGGTGTGGGTCAGTTTAAGGGTAAAGTTAGGCACAGGTGTGGTGGTGTGGGTCAGTTTAAGGGTAAAGTTAGGGTCAGGTGTGGTGGTGTGGGTCCGTTTAAGGGTAAAGTTAGGGACAGGTGTGGTGGTGTGGGTCAATTTAAGGGTAAAGTTAGGGTCAGGTGTGGTGGTGTGGGTCAGTTTAAGGGTAAAGTTAGGCACAGGTGTGGTGTTGTGGGTCAGTTTAAGGGTAAAGTTAGGGACAGGTGTGGTGGTGTGGGTCAGTTTAAGGGTAAAGTTAGGGTCAGGTGTGGTGGTGTGGGTTAGTTTAAGGGTAAAGTTAGGGTCAGGTGTGGCGGTGTGGGTTAGTTTAAGGGTAAAGTTAGGGACAGGTGTGGTGGTGTGGGTTAATTTAAGGGTAAAGTTAGGGACAGGTGTGGTGGTGTGGGTCAGTTTAAGGGTAAAGTTAGGGTCAGGTGTGGTGGTGTGGGTCAGTTTAAGGGTAAAGTTAGGCACAGGTGTGGTGTTGTGGGTCAGTTTAAGGGTAAAGTTAGGGACAGGTGTGGTGGTGTGGGTCAGTTTAAGGGTAAAGTTAGGGTCAGGTGTGGTGGTGTGGGTTAGTTTAAGGGTAAAGTTAGGGTCAGGTGTGGTGGTGTGGGTTAGTTTAAGGGTAAAGTTAGGGACAGGTGTGGTGGTGTGGGTTAGTTTAAGGGTAAAGTTAGGGACAGGTGTGGTGGTGTGGGTTAGTTTAAGGGTAAAGTTAGGGACAGGTGTGGTGGTGTGGGTTAGTTTAAGGGTAAAGTTAGGGACAGGTGTGGTGGTGTGGGTCAGTTTAAAGGTAAAGTTAGGGTCAGGTGTGGTGGTGTGGGTCAGTTTAAGGGTAAAGTTAGGGACAGGTGTGGTGGTGTGGATCAGTTTAAGGGTAAAGTTAGGGTCAGGTGTGGTGGTGTGGGTCAGTTTAAGGGTAAAGTTAGTCACAGGTGTGGTGGTGTGGGTCAGTTTAAGGGTAAACTTAGGGTCAGGTGCGGTGGTGTGGGTCAGTTTAAGGGTAAAGTTAGGCACAGGTGTGGTGGTGTGGGTCAGTTTAAGGGTAAAGTTAGGGTCAGGTGTGGTGGTGTGGGTCAGTTTAAGGGTAAAGTTAGGGACAGGTGTGGTGGTGTGGGTCAGTTTAAGGGTAAAGTTAGGGTCAGGTGTGGTGGTGTGGGTCAGTTTAAGGGTAAAGTTAGGGACAGGTGTGGTGGTGTGGGTTAGTTTAAGGGTAAAGTTAGGCACAGGTGTGGTGTTGTGGGTCAGTTTAAGGGTAAAGTTAGGGACAGGTGTGGTGGTGTGGGTTAGTTTAAGGGTAAAGTTAGGGACAGGTGTGGTGGTGTGGGTTAGTTTAAGGGTAAAGTTAGGGACAGGTGTGGTGGTGTGGGTCAGTTTAAGGGTAAAGTTAGGGTCAGGTGTGGTGGTGTGGGTCAGTTTAAGGGTAAAGTTAGGGACAGGTGTGGGGGTGTGGATCAGTTTAAGGGTAAAGTTAGGGACAGATGTGGTGGTGTGGGTCAGTTTAAGGGTAAAGTTAGGGACAGGTGTGGTGGTGTGAGTTAGTTTAAGGGTAAAGTTAGGGACAGGTGTGGTGGTGTGGGTCAGTTTAAGGGTAAAGTTAGGGACAGGTGTGGTGGTGTGGGTCAGTTTAAGGGTAAAGTTAGGGACAGGTGTGGCGGTGTGGGTCAGTTTAAGGGTAAAGTTAGGGACAGGTGTGGTGGTGTGGGTTAGTTTAAGGGTAAAGTTAGGGACAGGTGTGGTGGTGTAGGTCAGTTTAAGGGTAAAGTTAGAGACAGGTGTGGTGGTGTGGGTTAGTTTAAGGGTAAAGTTAGGGACAGGTGTGGTGGTGTGGGTCAGTTTAAGGGTAAAGTTAGGGTCAGGTGTGGCGGTGTGGGTCAGCTTAAGGGTAAAGTTAGGGTCAGGTGTGGTGGTGTGGGTCAGTTTAAGGGTAAAGTTAGGGTCAGGTGTGGTGGTGTGGGTCAGTTTAAGGGTAAGGTTAGGGTCAGGTGTGGTGGTGTGGGTCAGTTTAAGGGTAAAGTTAGGGTCAGGTGTGGTGGTATGGGTCAGTTTAAGGGTAAAGTTAGGGTCAGGTGTGGTGGTGTGGGTCAGTTTAAGGGTAAAGTTAGGGACAGGTGTGGTGGTGTGGGTCAGTTTAAGGGTAAAGTTAGGGACAGGTGTGGTGGTGTGGGTCAGTTTAAGGGTAAAGTTAGGGTCAGGTGTGGTGGTATGGGTCAGTTTAAGGGTAAAGTTAGGGTGAGGTGTGGTGGTGTGGGTCAGTTTAAGGGTAAGGTTAGGGTCAGGTGTGGTGGTGTGGGTCAGTTTAAGGGTAAAGTTAGGGTCAGGTGTGGTGGTATGGGTCAGTTTAAGGGTAAAGTTAGGGTCAGGTGTGGTGGTGTGGGTCAGTTTAAGGGTAAAGTTAGGGACAGGTGTGGTGGTGTGGGTCAGTTTAAGGGTAAAGTTAGGGACAGGTGTGGTGGTGTGGGTCAGTTTAAGGGTAAAGTTAGGGTCAGGTGTGGTGGTATGGGTCAGTTTAAGGGTAAAGTTAGGGTGAGGTGTGGTGGTGTGGGTCAGTTTAAGGGTAAAGTTAGGGTCTGGTGTGGGTCAGTTTAAGGGTAAAGTTAGGGTCAGGTGTGGTGGTATGGGTCAGTGTAAGGGTATAGTTAGGGTCAGGTGTGGTGGTATGGGTCAGTTTAAGGGTAAAGTTAGGCACAGGTGTGGTGGTGTGGGTCAGTTTAAGGGTAAAGTTAGGGTCAAGTGTGGTGGTGTGGGTCAGTTTAAGGGTAAAGTAAGGGTCAAGTGTGGTGGTATGGATCAATTTAAGGGTAAAGTTAGGTGTGGTGGTGTGGGTTAGTTTAAGGGTAGGGTTAGGTGTAAGTGAAGGGTCAACAGTGTAATTATAAATGTAACTTAAGAAATTAATTACATGCAGGTAAATTTTAAAATGTAAGTGCAATGTAAAACATGTATGTACACAATAAGTGCATTGTATCAAGTGATTCATTTAAATGTGAGTACATAGTAGTTAAGGCCACCTAATAAATATAAACGTTGGTCCACTATTCCTTTTAAATTTTACGATTATCGCCTAATGGCAGGCAGAATATTACAGAGACTAGCTAAAAACCACCCAAAATACTCTAGCAACCAACTAGCAAATGCATAGCAACCTGATAAAAAAAACACTCTGAACACCATAGCAACACTCTAACAACCTCTAAGAACATCTTAGCAACTGCATGCCCTGACGAACACCCTCAGAGCTGACGAACACTACACAATATCTAGTTTGAAATTGCAGTGTACTTCTTGTGCCGCAGTAACTGTATATATCCTAGAGCTTTTGTTTAGATTGAGTGTGTTTAATCGTAACAGTGGCACCGCACCCCGACAACCCAAGAGACAGATGGCTTCCAGGTGAAGAGGCCGGGCGATGTGAATGTGCGCTGTACTCTCCTGCTCATGCTGGATTACCAGGTGCGTGCAGGAATGCCGGATTATTACTGAGTTTGAATGCTGTTGGTTTAATGTGCATGTCATAATTTTTTAGATAATAACTATGTGAAAAATCTACACTTAGGTCTAAAAGAGGCCACACTGAAAATCTGGGGTTTAAAAATCTAATTTAAACCTTGAAATAGTTTAAAATAATTTTTTTTTTTTTTTAAATGCTGGGCAATGAATTAATTGTGATTAATTGCATACAAAATAAAAGTTTGTTTTTACATAATTTATGTGTGTGTACTGTGTATAATTATTATGTATATATAAATACACAAACATGCATGTTTATATTTAAGCAAAATATGTTATATTTATATATAAGATCAATTGTATATATCAATATATATATCAATAAATATATATATACACATACATACATATACACACACACACATAAACACACACACACACACACATAAACACACACACACACACACATAAACAGTACACACACACATATTATTTTAACACAAACTTTTATTTTGGATGCGGTTAATCAGTTGCCCCCCCCAAAAAGTTTTTTTAAACAAATAAATGTTATTGTAGTATTTACTTTAGTAAATGTTTAGCCCTAATAAAATGTATTGAGAAGACACAAATTAGAGCTTCATCTGCATAAGGATAGCTTTAGCTTTATTGTCTTTCCCATCTTGAAAATCCCCGTTGTTAACAGTCCTGCCATTAATCCCTAAAGGTTTGATAGCCCTTCTTCTATTAACCAAAGTAGCTATACAGTTTCTAGTGACTGAGTAAATGGCTCTTTGAATTACAGCAGTTTTCACTTTGCTAACTACATCCTGATCGGAAGAAGCTCAGTCTGTCAGAAAACTAAAGCTATGTTTTTAAACAATGGAGTTTAAAAGTGTGAAAAAGAGACAATGAAATCGATTTGCAAATGGGTCGTTGACATGAAATGTCCTGTTTCCAGCGGAACCACATGCTATAACCATTTAACTAGTTTATATTTTTTATAATTATTATACATTAAGTGTTTGTGATATTATAATAAGTGAAAAAAATTAATTGGCATATTTGTATTTTTAAAAATTATTTTGTCACACCACAGAAGCATTTCCCTTATACTGTATATACACTTCTTCTCAAAAGTTTAATGTTTTTTATTAAGAAAGAAGTCTCTTACGTTCACCAAGGCTGCATTTATTTGATCAAAAATCTGTAAAGAAACAGTAATATTGTGAAATGTTATTACAATTTTAAATAATTGAATATATTTTAAAATGTACTTTATTTCTGTAATGGCAGATCTGTATTTTGAGCATCATTACTCCAGTCTTCAGTGTCACCTGATCCGTCAGAAATCATTCTGATATGATGATTTGGTGCTATAGCAACATTTGTATTATTATCAATGTTTTAAAAAATTATTGTAATTCTAATTAAAAACTGTGATTTTTTTTTGATGAATAGAAAGTTAAAAATAACAGTATTCATCTTTTATGTCATTTTCATTTTTGATTCATATAATCTTTGCTGAATAAAATATAAATTTCTTTAAAAGTCTTACAGGTCCCAAAACCTTGCTGTTAAATAAAGTTCATGGTTATGTCAGCTACTCAAGTATTCTGAATTTTAGTGGGGATAATGTTGTAAATATGTAGATGTTTCATAACGGTTTATTTCTTTTCAGATATTTCTGAATGTGTTTGTTTCATTCCTTTTATCCATTGTGCATTTCAGCCTCCTCAGTTTAAGTTGGATCCTCGCCTCGCACGTCTCCTTGGCATCCACACACAAACTCGCTCCTGCATCATCCAGGCATTATGGCAGTACGTCAAGACCAACAAGCTGCAGGATTCTCACGAAAAGGAGTACATCAACTGTGATAAATATTTCCAGCAGGCACTGACATACTTTTGTCATATCAAATACTCACTTCATTTTGGTGTTAACATTTTGCCTGATAAGCATACCTGATTTTATTTCTCCCAGATCTTCGACTGTCCTCGTCTGAAGTTCTCTGAGATCCCTCAGCGACTAACCAACCTGCTGCTGCCGCCTGATCCTATTGTGATCAATCATGTTATCAGGTAATTAGTCTTAAATCTATTTATTGTTTCCTCAAACAATAGCAGTTTTAAAGCATGTGACCGGATTTAACTTTTACAGGGCTGTTTTCCGTTAACTAATTCTGTTGTTCAAAATCTGTATGCTGTTATTTTTATGAAATACTGTACAGAAAAACAACACCATTTTTTTAAAATATTCTTTGAATGGATTTTTTTCCCCTTAAAACCGAAGTTCATTGTGTGACGCTCCAAAAAGGACAAAAAGCATAATGAGGTGTTATGTATTATTGTGTTACACTTGAAAAAATAACCACTTTAAAATGGTATAAGAGTGAGAAACTAATGACAGAATGTAGATTTTCAGGTAAACTGTTCCTTTAAAGTGCGGGTCCAATGCTCTTTCGTGCATTCTGACTTATTTACACTGTTAAAGAGTTAATTCTCATGCTCAACGTGGCCAACATTTCAAAAAGCAAGTTGGTCAAATACACTCCTTCAGGATTCGAACAAGTTTCAGAAAGTTTTTTTTAGAGTATGGCCCTGTATGACGTCGTAAAGGAGGAATTACTTGTATGGGCACTTCTCCCAGATGAGCACACACACACACACACACACACACACACACGCTTGTTTTTGTGAAATGTGGGGACATTCCATACGCATAATGGTTTTTATACTGAACAAACCGTATTTTCTATTCCCTTACACTGCCCCTAAACCTACCTATTACACACACACACACACACACACACACACACACACACACACACACACACACACACACACACACACACACTGCCCCTAAACCTACCCATCACAGGAAACATTCTGCAATTTTACTTTCTAAAAAAAATCCCATTGTCACCATAGACTTAATTTGGGATCCTAATTTGAGAAGCAGGGACAGGTACCCATTTTTTGGTCACAACATTGTAATATAAACAAGGGCACACACACACACACGTTTGTTTTTGTGACATATGGGGACATTCCATAGGCATAATGTTTTTTATACTGTACAAACCGTATTTTCTATCCCCTTACACTGCCCCTGCCCCTAAACCTACCCATCACACACACACACAAACACACACACCCACACACACACACACACACACACACACACACACACTGCCCCTGCCCCTAAACCTACCCATCACCAGAAACATTCTGCATTTTTACTTTCTAAAAAAACTCATCCTGTATGATTTATAAGCTTTTTGAAAAGTGGGGACATGGGCAATGTCCTCATATTTCACCCTCTCCTGTAATACCTGTGTCATACCCATGTCATTACACACATTTGTCTCCTCATATGTCACAAAAACAAGCACATCAACCAGAGCAAGAGCCGTCCATCAACGAGATTCGTTCGGTTACAGAAACCTTCAGCAGTGCTGCCATTTTGTTTCTAGACCATGAAATGTCACTAAAGATGTATGTTTCTGAAAGATCACCTTGTTCAGCTTCCCAAATAACCAGTGTTAAGGGAACAGTGGATGCAGTTTGTTTTTCTGGAGATTTTGTGTGTTTTGTTTGTTCCCGGTCATGGGTGAAACTGCATCAAATATGTGTGTTTTGTTGGCAATCGGCACGCAAGTCCATATAATGTGAACAACATGGACATATACAGTGAATCGAAAGTTATCCAGGGATAATGCCATGATGTATTGTGTGAATGTGTGTGTGTGTGTGTGTGTGTGTGTGTGTGTGTGTGTGTGTGCTCGTGACTCTAGCTCCGCCCACTCCACACCTCCACGAGCTCGGCTGTTTTCAGAAAGAATCGGTACAGTGTATGTATCTTTTATAAATCTGATAAAAAACTAAAGACTCTTGGGAGATATGAAGGATCAACACTATGATACTCAAGATTAACATGAGACTGGCAGAAACTGTGTGTTATGTACCCTTTAAATGCCTTTTTGATTTTGATTTTATCAGTGTGGATCCAAATGACCAGAAGAAGACAGCCTGCTATGACATTGATGTAGAAGTTGATGATCCTCTTAAGAGTCAGATGAATGGTTTCCTGCTGTCCACAGCGAATCAACAAGAGATTGCATCCCTAGACAACAAGGTCAGAAGGAGCTTTATATTTCATTATTTGAATATCATCATGTTGCTATATTTAAACTATGGCATGAGTTTCTCCATTACATTATGTACATTCATAGCTAAAATTCACATCATTCTCCTTTAGATCCATGAAACAATCGAGTCTATCAACCAACTTAAGATCCAAAGAGATTTTATGCTCAGCTTCTCCAGAGACCCCAAGGGCTACATCCAGGACTGGATCTGCTCCCAAAACCGGGATCTTAAGGTGAATGTAAACCATGTGTACTGCACTAAATCATAGTCATGAATGGCATTATTATATAAAATATCAAAACATTATGCACCCTTTATGTATGTCCAAAAAATGGACATGTTTTTAAACAATGTCTCTACCTAGTGGTGGAAAGGATGCAACTGCTTTTAAAGAAATGGTCTTTTTTTGACTGAACTGGACTGGATTTTTTTGTTGCAGCTGATGACAGATACGGTTGGAAATCCCGAGGAAGAGAGGAGAGCAGAGTTTTATAACCAGCCCTGGTCTCAGGAAGCCGTCAGTCGCTACTTCTATTGCAAGGTGAGGGAACATGACCACGAATCATGTCGGATACAAAAGTTTGGGTTCAGGAAGATTTGCTTTTAAGAAATTCATACTTTTTTTCAGCAAGAAATTCCACATGTATATAAGCTTTTCTTTTTTATACTTTCTACTTATCGAAGAATCCTGAAAAATGAATACCGGTTTCCACAATAATATTAAAAGGATAATTCACCCAGAAATAAAAATGTGATGTTTATCTGCTTACCCCCGTGCATCCAACATGTAGGTGTGTTTGTTTCTTCAGGAGAACACAAATGAAGATTTTTAACTCAAGCGTTGCTGTGCCAGTCATATAATGCATGTCAAAGGGGTGTAATTTCATGAGAGCAACAAAAAAAAAAATCTATGAGAGAAAAAAAATAAAGCAATAAAGTTGCAATTGCGAGTTAAAAAGTCAGAAAAAAAAGTATTTTTTCCCCTCAGAATTAGACTTTATAACTCGCAATGGCAACTTTATACCTTATATTTCTGAGAAAAGTCAGAAGCGCAAGATATAAACTCACAATAAAGACTTGTGAGATGTAAACTCGCAATTGTGAGGATCAATTTCAATAACTACTTTTAAATGTTTTATTTTGTGGCTGAAACAAGTTTCCATAGAAGACAGGCGTAATGATGCTGGAAATTCAGATTTGTCATCGCAGGAATAAATTATATTATAAAATTACTTCACTTTTTAATGGTCTGTGTGTATCAAAAAGGATAATTTTAACTTGCTCTTTTCATTTACAAATGTATGTTTTATTTTTCTACTTTGTAGATTCAACAACGAAGACAGGAGCTAGAGCAAGCTTTAGCGATGCGGACCACTTAAACCTCAACCAGACTGTTTCTCCTGTGGCTTGGTTACTTTTATTCTGGCGGTCTCCACACTGGCAGTTTTCAGTGGACATGAAAGTATTAGAACCCTTCTCAGTATTGAGGTTTGGACTGATTTTAATCAGTGAGCCTGTCATGAAGGTCAATGAAAAGTATGAATGCACCGATACCAAGCTCATGTACTTGTACTCGTAAAAATCCCCCGATACAAAGACAGATAACTCACGTGACATAACTGACAGAATTTTCTTCTGTGCAAAGAGACACCGGTGGCCAGTGTTGGGGAAAGTTACTTTGAAAAGTAATGTATTACTATATTGAGTTACTCCCTTAAAAAGTAACTACCGGTAATTTAGTTACTTAGTTACTTTGTTAGGAAAAGTACTGTGTTACGTTATTTTTCCGTTTCTTTTTTTCACCTTTATTTTTTATAACAAAAAAGTTATATTTTTGTGCAAATGTAAAGACCTCTTCACACCAAAATTTAAATAATAAGCCTCAGGCCAAGGTAAAAATGCAAATTCATGCATGTACAGTAGAGAGCGTAGCTCAAACAAACCTTTCTTTACTCTGGATAATGGAAGAATAGGATGCAGGAGTAACAGTAAAAACAAAAAATCTAAAGTAACTTTTGCTTTTGGTTTAACTGAATCATCGAAAGTTAGCAGCAACTCTGGTCAATAAAGGCAGATTGAATGCATAAAAATACTTGTTTTATTTAATATTTAATTATTGGAGGCTTGCATAGAAATCTGGTTTTGCATTTGACAGATTTAATTCATTTTGAGGAGTACTTAATCTTTATTGTGCAAGTGAGATGAATAAATGCTCATATTTAGTCCAGAACTACAATTATCTGTTCACACACAACGCATTTGCACTTACTAAATGTGAAAAAGTAACTTGTGTTACTTTTTTGAAAAAGTAACTTAGATATTTTTTTCAAAATTTTTAAAAGTAATGCGTTAATATACTAGTTACTTGAAAAAGTAATTTGATTACATAACTCAAATGACTTGTAATGCGTTACCCCCAACACTGCCGGCGGCATCAGCAGACACAATGTCAGCCTCAGGGGCGTGGAAATACTTCAAAATGAATGACAACAACCCACACATTGCAAACTGCAGGCTGTTTATTATTATTATTTTATCATATGGTAATTATGCCCTTTGAAGGTTATTGGACACTAAAAAATTGTGCTTTAAGTTTGTGATAAGCACATAAAATAATACTTTAAAAAAAAATTTGAATAATAATAAAGCTGTCGTACATTCATTAGTCTCACTGTGTTGTGCTTGGAAAACTGCTACATCACCAAAAAAGGAGAAAGAAATGAATAAATGTATCGGTATCGGCGAGTACCAGAAAAAAAGATATGTAGTACTCGGCCCTTAATAAATGGTATCGGTGCATCCCTAATGAAAAGTGTAATTGTACTCTTATTTGATGTATGTTTAATGTACAGCTGAATGTATATAATCTCACAGTAGAGAATGTGGCTTGAGAACGACACTTTCACACTGATGACACACAAATACAGCAGCTATTATAATTGTGTTTTTTGATGCACATGAGGTGCAGATATGCTACTTTGTGACTTCTTGGAAAGGTAAAAATACAACGAATGAAACTGTATGATGCCTGGGAAACCCTTTTTAACCATTAATGACGTGCTAAATGTTAATATGTTAGTATAGATATTGAATTTGTCATGTTTTTTCTATCCGTTTGAATATGACGTCACATTCTGCTTGCAGCTTTCTTCTGTTTTTTCCCCCGTGTCTTTAAATTTGCACTGTGCAAAAACAGATGATGAAGAAATCCACTGGATTAAAATAAGCCAGCTGACTTTATTTGCAATAACTGACTTTTATTGTCATCATTTTGATATGTTCTATATGTGGAAATTAACACTAAAGATTCATGCTACAATATGCTAAAACATTCTGATTTGTGAACACTTGTCTTAACAATACAGATTTTTGTGTATTGTTAAAGACTCAAGACTCAAGCAATCTTTATAAATGATAGTTGAAAATGGCTCTAAATGCCAATAAAACAGAATGTGTTTTAAATGTATTGTGTGTTGAAAAATACAATAATGCATGTTGCATGTGAATATTTTTGTTTTTTAGCGGTTTCATTTTTAGCATGATTCCGAAATGTTTTTGATCTTTGTTGCCTTATTAAATTACGGCGATGCACAGGAAGCATTAACCAAAGGTTAAATACAGTTATCATCTTTGTGAATGCCAATAAATGACTTGATTTTACTGAATATTCCATCACATTAGTGATGGCATTTGTATTCCTGTGGCCTGAGGTGTGACATAAGAATTAAATCCGGTATTCATGAATGTCAAAGGGTGTTCATACTCAGAGGCATTGACCCTTTACCTTTTTTACAAGGCAATCTTACTGTGTTATGTATTTTATTTAAATAAAGGTACAGTGTGTCTGTAAAGGACATTTTGAACAAGATAAATACAATAAATAAAATCATGATCATTATTTTCCATGAGTTTTTCTTTTAGTTGAATAGGTTTTTTTATGTTACTTGTTACATTTTTATTGTTTGACATTAAAAAAGAAGCTATACACAAGTACATAACAACAGGAACAATCGACATAAATTAAATAATAAATAAATCATACTAATAAAATAGAGCCAATGAAAGCAATCTTTGACTTTTTAAATATGTGTTTGTTTGTTGTGTATGCCCATCAAAGACAAAACAGGAGTTATATTCTACTTGAAAAATAGACAGTAGTGAGATCTTATCCCAAAAATGTGCATTTGTGAACACATTTTGCTCCACAGATGAGGCCTAGTAATGGGGATTGGGAAAATATGAGAATGAGTAAATACTGAATTATCTTTTACTCGAGTCTAAGGAACAAAATAAGCTATAAATAATGAGCACATAGCATAACCTTGTAATCGTCAAATCTATATGATTCACGGTAATTGTTAGTTAATCATATTACTCATTTTAGGTCATTTTGTGTGACTTCTCGACTTAACTGCTATCAGAGAGCGGCTTTGCTTTTATGCAAATAAGTGGGCGGAGAGTTATTATGTATCGGCATCTGATTGGCTGCCGTGCCGGTATTGGTGACACGCGCCTTGCCGCTTGTAGCGCGAGCCATGAGACCGCTTCTCCGGTGCTAGTAGCGCTTCGTCAGGAAGAGGTCTAGGTAAGATAACGGCCTAATTCAACAAAAGTTCGTTATTAAATCGTGATAGTTGTATATATATGTGACGATCGATGTATATGAAAAGAAAACAGACACAATTTAACAGATACTAATTTTATGTTATCCGGGCGTTTGTTCTGACGGATTAACAGGCTAGTTTTACCGGCTGTTAGCGCGCCGGCTAGCTCGTGGAGACAAGATACTCGCGTGCGCCCCTCAGCTATTAGTTAACGGTTGATACCGCTTTTACTGATTTAATCACATTTATTGATAAAATACGGTTGTTCTATGTCTAGGAAGCAAGATTAATTTGTGATCTGGGATACACCGGTATGGCTAGCATTAGCATGGCTGGTGAAGTGGCTCGTTGGTCGGGCCTGTAGAGTTAACCGACACTTTTTTTTTTCTCTTGCGAGCAGCACCGCTGGTATTTCGATATATCACCGATTAATTGTGCTTTCAGAACGCATCGTGGTATGATTCGTGTAAAATGTTCTTTTCTGTGCCGGTAACACTTTATCATTGCCGTTATTCGCCTAGACTGCGTCAGGGAAAAGTACTGGCCGACTGTAACGTTACTCCACGTGAGCCGAGCCGGGCCGAAGCACTGCCCTCTGGTGCCTGAAGCTTGATTTATTTTAAACCAAGACCTTAAATTAAAACAACCCTACGCACAAAACATGCACAAGTGACGACTCGATTAAACCGGAAGTACGTTTGGGAACAATGTGTACTCTGTAATGTTTTTTTTTCTTCTATAATAGTCCTATAAGAGCATATTTACCTCCAACTAATCTTTTTGTATCTCTCCCTCAGATTTTCAGGAGTGCTCTGTTCCTGGGATCCACAGCTAGAATGCCATCCGATTTAGCAAAAAAGAAGGCGGCAAAGAAAAAAGAAGCAGCCAAAGCTCGCCAACGTACAAAGAAACCTGAAGATGGAGTGAATGGTGATGAGGAGAAACCTGAAAACCAGCAGAATGGAGCAGCCGAGTTCAATGGTACGAGGAAACAAATGAAAGCTGGTTGAAAGGCATGTTCACACCAAGATGAGTATCTGGTGTAAACATCGTCCCTCTGGTCTCCAAGACTTGTTTTTTTTTTTTTCTGCTGGGTTTTTTACATTAGCATTTATGCATTTGGCAGGCGCTTTAATCCAAAGCGACTTTAATTGCATTTATACGGTACACGTTTTACAATTTTTTTTGTTTTGTTAATTCTTTCACTGGGAAAAAGGGAATTTTTGTGCTAATTTGATTTGAACTGGTATCAGACCGAATTTTCGTGTCAAACATTTGTTTGTCTAACCATGGGTTTCCCCCACCCATTGGCAATATGTAAAATGCTTTTATTTAAACTGCTGCAAAACCTTATTTTTAATCAAACCTCCTGAAATCCGTTTAAATCATCTTTCCCTTATTTCAGGGGTTGCCGGTTTGACGAAGGAGCTGGATGAGTTTGAGCTGAAGAAAACCGAAGCCCGCGCAGTGACTGGCGTGTTGGCATCTCATCCCAACAGCACTGATGTGCACATTAGCAGCTTGTCTCTCACATTTCACGGACAGGAGCTGCTCAGTGACACTAGTCTGGAGCTCAACTCTGGCCGTCGATATGGCCTTATTGGACTCAATGGAACTGGTAAATGAATAATCTGTTCATGTTGGGCTAATAGATCTCCTCTTCGTGGCTTTAGTAGTCATCCATTTATTTTTATTAAACAAGGTTCAGGAGGAGCATGATCAAATAATTGACATAGATGGAGAGTACTCAGATATTAGGGCTGCGCAATATATCTCAATATGCATATCGCAACGCCACACAATATCTGAATGATTTTAATTGGCTACTTTAACATTGTGAAAAAGTGTACGTTTTAGGTCGACGTTGTGACACATATAGCAAAGAATAGACTGGGCACACAAATTTTACTTGCTTGTTGTTAAAACGAGTTATTAAACCCAATAACTTGCGAAAAACAACAACTTGCAGTCTCACACTGTCTGACACACACACCGAAACGTGCACAAGTCTCTGAAGTCTGAGCTCAAAGCACTTGCCCCGGACAGCATGCCAAATATGCATTTAAAGGGCTACTTCAGCGCTGGGAAGATGATCCTGTATTTAAACTGGGTCATCAATGCAGTAGAAATGTGAAATTATTTTTGAATTTGGTGCCTTCTAGACTGAGAAAAGACAGAAAATGTTTTTGTCTGATGGAGATGAAGGTCTACAATGCCCAGAATGCTTCGCTGCCCTGTGAGGCCATTCCCAAAGCCACCAAATTGTTTACTGTGACTGAGTTGGAGAAGACATTACAATTAAAAACTGAACGTGTCTGTTCAATATAATGAGTGAGTCATCGCGCGAGTATCACAGCACTGAGCACTAATTGCAGGAGTGAGATAAATGAGCTCTCATGGTGAGAGCTGAGGTAATCGCGACTACACTCTGGGCATAACGTTACATTAACGCAAGTTCAGTCTGGCGTGTTTCAGTTCATACCTTTGCAAGCTTAACTTTCATAGAAATTAATTTGAGAAGTTAAATGACTTGCTTTGCTCACCATAGCTCCGTTTAAATGAGTGCCTGTAGCTGCGAGCTGAGCTCTGAGTGTGATCTCCATCCCCCATGTGCGGGTTCAAAACATGCGGAAATGGCTCCCTCTGCTGGCTGTAGTCTTTAGCCTTTGGGCAAACATTATGGAGTATATTCAAATGATTGTGTTTTTCCCCCTCATATCCCACTGAGACAAGAGATTTATGCATTTTATTTCTGGAAAAATTTCTCCTATGATGCAAATTGACGATATTTGCATCATAGGAGAAATTTTTCCAGAAATAAAATGCATAAATCTCTTGTCTCAGTGGGATATGAGGGGGAAAAACACAATCATTTGAATATACTCCAGGGTTTCTACTGATACAAAGCCATATGCTAATCGCTGAAGTAACCCTTTAAATTTACTCTATATGTAAGTGTGAAATCATTAATAACTTGCATTTATATTTGTTTAGGTAAATCCATGCTGCTGTCAGCGATAGGTCACAGGGAGGTGCCGATTCCAGAACACATTGATATCTACCACCTGACCCGTGAGATGGCACCCAGTGAGAAGACCGCTCTGCAGTGTGTGATGGAGGTAGATGAGGCGAGGATCCAGCTGGAGAAAGAGGCCGAACGACTAGCTCATGAGGACTGTGAGTTTCAACAGCTCTGATCAAATGCACATGGTGTAGTTTGAAAGGAATAGTTCACCTGGAAATGAAAATTGCCATTTACTTGTTCAAAACCTTCAACATTGTTTGATCCCAAGATCAGAACCAACGAGGGTAAGACATGAGGGTCAATGATGTATAACGAATGTATATGATACACTTTTTCAAATCTATAAATTGGTTGGGTCAATAAAACTTCCACGTTTTCATAGGAACTGTTTATTTTGTAACAGCTTCCTTTCCTAGGCGTGGTATATTGAATATCTCAGTTTGAGAAGACTCCTTACTTCTGGTGTTTTTAAGGAATCTCCTTGTTGAGAAACATTTTGTATATTGTGCTTCTTTGTAACTTTGTGAATTTTAATTGAGCTTTGTTTGTTAAACTTAAGCTGAATGTGAGAAGCTGATGGAGCTGTATGAGCGTTTGGAGGAACTGGATGCTGATAAAGCTGAGATGAGAGCCTCACGGATCCTCCACGGTCTGGGCTTTACTGCGGCCATGCAGCAGAAGAAACTCAAAGACTTCAGCGGTGGCTGGAGGATGCGAGTTGCACTTGCTCGGTGAGTCTTCAGAATCTCCTTCAGAAGTTCAGAGCGGCTGGGAAATGATGTAATAAAAGGCCGAATGATAGCGCAGTTGCCATGTGCTAACTGTGCAATGACAAAAACTGTCCGAAGCGTATTTTCTGATCCCTTTAGCTCTTTCATTGCATGCATTTGCATATCTTTCAACAATCTTTGGAGTCTTAGTTCATTCGTGGCTGTGTTTTGAAATCTTCAGGGCGCTGTTCCTCAAGCCTTTCATGTTGCTGTTGGATGAACCAACAAACCACCTGGACTTAGATGCATGTGTGTGGCTCGAGGAAGAGCTCAGTCAGTAAGTCTTTATTTTTCAAACAGGCTATGTGAGAATATTAAATCAAATGTTTGGGTTGTTGCTGATGACATGATGTTAACAAAAGGCCGAATTGTAGCTCTTCCATCAAGCAGTTTGTTCTTCTTATGGATAGAGCTTTGACAAAAACTAGACCGAAGCGTATAGCTGATCTGTCAGTGCAACCCAGATGCAGTTTTGTTTGTGAAGATGTCACAAACATTTTCAGTGTCTGTTACATTTACTTACTATAGTAATAACACACTATGCATAATTGCAAGTAGTTAACTAATATTACTTAATTTTATAGTTACACTGTAACACACCTTTTAAATAAAGTGTTAACATCACATTACAAACTGCATTAATCTGTTATTGTGATGCAAACACCATGCTGAGAGCTGTATGCTCATATTTGTTTATTTTCCCTCTTAACAGGTTTAAAAGAATTCTGGTTTTAATATCCCATTCCCAGGACTTCCTCAATGGCGTCTGTACCAACATTATTCACCTGCACCAGCGCAAGCTTAAATATTACACGGTAAAGAGACTAATTCTTTCCCCCACACGGCTGTTTTCCTTTAATTACAAATGTGCCATTTAATTTCATCATTCTTCATCTTGTGTAAAGGGTAATTATGACCAGTATATAAAGACCAGAGAGGAACTGGAGGAGAATCAGATGAAGCGGTTTAACTGGGAGCAGGACCAGATAGCACACATGAAGGTAAAGACTTCTACGTGTATTTTTCTGTAAACCTTTCTCCTTTCTCTAACTGCTCTGCTTGTAATTGATGTGGTTATTTAAAGGGGGGGTGAAATGCTGTTTCATGCATACTGATCTTTTTACACTGTTAAAGACTTGGAATCCCATACTAAACATAGACAAAGTTTCAAAAGTTAAGGTGGACGTTTGATGGGAGTATTTCTTTGTCAAAAATACTACTTCCGGTTAGTCATAAGTTTCGGCAAGTTTTTTGAGATCATGCGTCCCCTTTGACGTTAACGGGGGCGGAATTTCCTTGTATGGGCCTTACGGACAATTCTACCGGAAGCGCGTGAGAGAGAGCGAGGGAGAGAAAAGCAACAGGCTACGCCCATCAAAGCGCTGGCTTGTAGGATGCTAAACAGGTGATATAACCAGTAGCTACTGACTTACCCACTGATAGGCCGGCGGTCGATCTGTATTAGCACTTTCCTCACGCGACGGGCGAATCACTTTCCTCACAGAGCGACTCACTTTCCTCACGCGGCGGGCGAATCACTTTCCTCACAGAGCGACTCACTTTCCTCACGCGGCGGGCGAATCACTTTCCTTACAGAGCGACTCACTTTCCTCACGCGGCGGGCGAATCACTTTCCTCACGCGGCGGGCGAATCACTTTCCTCACGCGGCGGGCGAATCACTTTCCTCACGCGGCGGGCGAATCACTTTTCTCACAGAGCGAATCACTTTCCTCACGCGGCGGGCGAATCACTTTCCTCACAGAGCGACTCACTTTCCTCACTGCAGCGCGCTGCTGCACACGTCATTATTTAGCTCCGCTCACACGACACGCCCCCACCCGCTCGGCTTTTTTCGGAAAGACTCGGAACAGCGCATCTTTCTTATATAATTATAAAAAAAATAAAGACTTTTCGGAGATATGCAGGATGCAATGCTACTCTATAGGTACTCAAGATTGACATGACACTGACTGAAACGGAGTGTTTCACCCCCCCTTTAAATGTGTTCCTGTTGATCCTCAGAATTACATTGCTCGGTTTGGTCACGGATCTGCCAAGCTGGCCAGACAAGCTCAGAGCAAAGAGAAGACTCTACAGAAGATGGTCGCCTCAGGTCTTACTGAGCGAGTTGTGAATGACAAGGTGAGAGCTTGTTTCTGTCTGCTTGATCTTGAGCACAACTGTCATTTTGCCTTTTTAATACGTTATGTTATATTTAGTCAATAGTAAAAATGTTCTCTCCTCCCCCTTCCCCTTTTTAGACCCTGTCATTTTATTTTCCTCCCTGTGGGAAGATCCCTCCTCCTGTCATTATGGTTCAGAATGTCAGCTTCAGGTATTCGGATAATACGGTACGCAAAACCATCCAATCTCCGAAACCAAATTTTACACTCATTTGTTGTTGCATCCTTCTCTGGATTGAGGTTTTTGCATGTGTCCTTTGTGTGCTACAGCCGACAATTTACAAGAACCTGGAGTTTGGAATTGACTTGGACACACGTGTGGCCCTTGTAGGGCCCAATGGGGCTGGCAAGTCCACTTTGCTCAAGCTCCTTACTGGAGAGGTACGGCACATCTTAACTTAAATGCATGCAACTCCTGGTATGATTTTAAGTTCACACATTTTGTGGTTTGGATTCTTTAGTATTTTGGTTTGTATGGCATCTCTTCTTTCAGCTCCTGCCCTCAGACGGCATGATTAGAAAACACTCCCATGTGAAAATTGGACGATATCATCAGGTCTGTTCAGACCATTTATGTCATGACATTTCTATATAATAAGAGGAATAATGAATGTTTGTTAGTGTGTGTGTGTGTGTGTGTGTGTGTGTGTTTCTTATTGCTATTATTATTAAAATACTACCAATCTGATATCTAATAGTATTTAACTTGCATGTTTTTTGTTTCTTTCTATAGCATCTAACAGAGCAATTGGAGCTTGACCTTTCACCTCTGGAATACATGATGAAGTGTTACCCTGAGATTAAGGAAAAGGAAGAGATGAGGAAAATCATTGGTCGCTATGGACTCACTGGCAAACAGCAGGTGGGTTTGGTTTTAGTTTTCCTCCTATTTTTGAATTTCAAATTAATTCTGCTTTTCATAATGACTTTTCTTGTATTAAACTAGGTGAGCCCTATTAGGAATCTGTCTGATGGGCAGAAGTGCCGCGTCTGCTTTGCCTGGCTGGCCTGGCAGAATCCTCACATGCTCTTTCTTGATGAGCCGACCAATCATCTTGACATTGAAACCATTGATGCTCTTGCTGAGGCGATCAACGAATTTGAGGGTGGAATGATGCTGGTTAGCCACGACTTCAGGCTTATTCAGCAGGTAATGTGAAGTTTGATTTTTTTTTGCCCATCTTCTTCTACATGTCACTCTTATATTGTCTTTGGCAAGCTAATGCAGCTGATTTGACATGTTCACTACATTGTTATATTGCTTTGTTTCCTTGCAGGTGGCTCAGGAGATCTGGGTTTGTGAAAAGCAGACCATCACAAAATGGACCAGGGACATTCTGGCGTACAAGGAACATCTGAAATCAAAAATTGACAAACAAATGCATGATTTATAGCCAATTGAGCCCCACCTAGAGGACAACGGTTCCAATTTCCAACATCTCTGCCAACCAGACAATTTCTCTCCTGGAAAAATAAAATGCAAATACACAAATAAAAAATCAAATAAACAAGCATGCTTGTTAGACTGCAGTTTCAGTACCACCTTTAACACCTGAGTCAATTACTGGGTTTGCAAGGGGAAGTAGCTGTCATGTTTTTGTGTATGTTAATATGCATCACACTATTTGGACTTTACTTTTGAAAAACCTATTAAAAACCATGGTTGTGCACTTATTTTTTTGTTTTTACTAGTGCAGAGCAGGTCTTTAGGACAAAGGCTGAACGATAAAATAAACTTCAAGGACTCATGAGGTGTTTTTTTTATTGTATCAAATATTGTTTAAAGATGTACTTGCAAAAATGATGTCTAATTAAAAGCGTACATTTAATGTTTTGGCTTGTGCATTTTCTTTGGGTTCAAGATCTGTCTTTGTACAGTTTGCACAAGATCTATATCCTTGATTTCTTGGTTCAGTGTCTACCTAGTTGAAATCTGCTTGTACCTTTGCAATCTAATTTGGATAAAATAAATGTACAAAAATCTTAATTTTGAGAAAACTTATAAAGAACAAGGTTATATTCACAATTCCCTTGTTATAATTTCTCTGATGTATATACATTTTATTTGTGTCTGTGTGCTCGCGCACAGGCTTGGCTATACATGTGAGGGCCAAATGTAAAATAATGCCAATAATTAGACATTTTATTGGTCCTTGTTAGGTAAAAGGCTTTTGCTCGAGTGACTTACACGAAGACAAAAAAGGAGATGCATGTCTATCCTGGATGGCTTGTTTTTGAGTGCTCGGTTAATTCAATGGGAACGTCGTTTCTTTCCTGGGAACAAATGTAATTTGTCAAATTTGTTTATTTTTGTTGTCTCTTGTACTGGAAACGTCTTCTGTCACAAAAATAACAAATTATGTTTGCGCAAACATACTTAATACAATATACATACTTAATACAATAAAGCTAAATCTATAAAACATAATTAAATGTGAGTTGTTTTGTTTTTCTACATTGCATTGAGATCCAACATCACATGTATTCGCTGTAAAACACATTTTCACAATACAGTACATTTTGCACAAAACAAACAAAAATTACCAACATCGCTTCACACTTTGCAGCAGCACGTAAGTCATTTCCGGAAACACCGGATGTACGTCATTGCACGATTGAGTTCATTGTTTTTACTTTGGGGATCTCGAGTGTCACATATTCAGTTACAGTAAGGTAAGTTGAAATACAGAGCTTACTCTACAATTAACTAGTAAGAAACCTACATTTGGATGTAGGTTCTAACAACGTCATGTTTATATGCGCAACTCATTTGTCGTCTTCTCGACAGAATGGGCTTGAAAAGTGTCATCGATGTGCTAGCTAAGCTAAGCGCTGTCAACATTTATATCAGTCCTGTTGCAAATGATTTAAGTATAACAGTAACAGTTAGAACTCCACTCGTTAGGACTAATAGTTTAAGAAAAAGGATTGTTGTGCTGTGTGCTTGACAGCTCTTCAGACACTAGCCAGATGCGTCTGATGGTTACTGTACTAACGTTACTTATAATACCTAACGTATATTGTACTGTATCATATTTTATACACGAGTTTCAAACGCCTCTAAATCATCAGTATGATAACTTTGCCTAAGGAAACATGTTGTGCACTGTTGTACTAACATTATATGCCTTCTATCCTCTGATTCATAGTTTTTTTTTTCAACCTATTAAAGGTGCAGTGTGTAAAGTTTAGCGGCATCTAGTGGTGAGGTTGTGAACTGCAATCACACATCGCTCACCCGTAGCCTGGATCTGCCCTCCAACGTACTTCCGCTCAATTTTTATTTTTCTGCTCAATATTCATTCTTTGTTAATGTTTTTCGAAGATTCGTTTTTGCAAATCGTGGATTATGAATGCTTTGCCAAAGATTTCGCTTACGTTTCTCAGTTTTTCGTTTGCTGTTTTGACACAAACCTCACGTGGGGCGGGCTTAACAGTGATCTACTCTGATTGGATAAAGAGCTTTTGACAGTTTTTTTAATGCATTTTATTTCATGTTTTCACCGGAACAAATAGAACGTCTCTGCAACGGCGTTAAGCGATTAAAGCGCTCATCTGTGTGTAGACTGCACATGCACGCGCCACTGATAACAGCGGCAACGAGAGCCGCTTATATAACAAACAAATAAAATGATGCTCTTCTAGTTAACCAGAGATGTTGTGTTTGTATAAGTTAGGTTCGTCTGTGCAACAAGATGTTTAAATGTTTCAAAAAGTGGTGGGGACATGTCCCACCCCCGAATTACGCCTATCTATGTATATCAATAACCTGCAACGAACTGTTGCGCACAGTACATGGAGTGGCCAGACTCTATGTACAAATGAAATGTACAAGAGTCTGGTAAGACCAGGCTAGCTAACCCCGTCCTTTCGAAGCACATAGAGAAGCTACGGTGGCTGACACAGGACAAAAATGTTGTTGTCAAAGCAGAGTGACTAGCGCTCTGTAGAGAAGTTTGTCCCTTTAGGGGTACTGTAGAAACATCACTGTAAGTGTGTGTAGATAGAAATTACTAATTCTAAGGTAATAAAAACATAATGGCTCATTATGTAAGGTCTTTGTACACCATTGAATACATAGTTATGTATATTATATTGCATTTCTGTCAATAGATCCTCATAAATACTACACACTGTGCCTTAAGACTCCAAGGAGGTATATTTACATTTTAAATGTCTTCGGAGGAGATCTGACCTTATATATGGTACCATTTGAAAGCTTAATGGCTACTATCTGGAGATATGCATCACTTTGGCATTTGTTTTACACAAAGTAATTCATTTACACTAAATAACTGTCGGAGTCGGACCATTTCTGCCTGGATTTGGCCTACCTGAATTACCTGAATACAATATTTTTGAAAAATGCCCATCACTAATTTATACCACTGGATATGGTGAGGCTTGTATGTTGGGGAGATTTGGGCAGGTTGAAATTACATTAATAAAAGTAGGGATGCACCGAACGTTCGGCAACCGAAATTATTTGGCCGAAAATAGCCCAAAAAAGCACTTTCGGCATTCGGCCGAATAAGTAAAAAGGCAGAATAATTTTTGCCGAACAATGACGTTTTTAATGACGCGATCAAAGAGTAACCCACGTAGAGTGAGAGGTGCGCGCTTGATGCAGCAAACATGTCAGCAGTGTGGAAGCACTGTTTAGTGCTGCATCTCATGTCATCGATGAGAAGAGGAACCGACTTTCATGTGAGAAAGCAGAGAAGCTACTTTTCATAAAGAAGAACCTGCCACTTTTCCTGAAGAAGTAGGCTAAGTAGGCTTATGTCTAGGACAGTTATTTATTTGTTTTGGGTTCATCCACAATTTTTGCACTATTCAGTCAGTTATAGGCCTAACATAGGCTATTCAAGAAGGGGGGCTTCAAAGATGGCCAAATAAAAATATATTTTTTATTTTACTAATTATTTATTTTAAGTTATGTTGTGCTTAGTTTGTATAAAATCTGCTGTAATGTTAAAAAAATGTTCAGTGTTAAATAAATATTTTGAAATTGTATTTTTGTTATTTGATTTATTTCTCTGAAAAGCAACACAAAATAGTAAAAAGCTAATTTTTACTATTTAATTATTGTAATGGTAAAAAAAAATTCAAATAAATGGAAAAAATGCGAACCACCGTGTTCGGTATTCGGCCTTCAGCCAAGCATTTCATTAATATTCGGTTTCGGCTTCGGCCAAGAATTTCATTTCGGTGCATCCCTAAATAAAAGGTAATATTCCTCCCTTCAAGAGACCAATCTCCCGTCTACTTGAGACCAAAGTCTACGCTCCAAAGCATTCAAGATTTATGACATTTCAATTGGAAATTTTATTTTCATAAACTGCATAAATAAAATCATCACGACATAAATATAATCCAGTATCATAAATCCCATAAAATACAAAATATTCTAAAATTAAAGTAGATAAATATCAAATATTGAACATTCATTTTACTAAAGAGGAAAAAAAATGGTTCACCACTCAAAGAACACCAGAGGGCTAACTTTTACGCCTGCAATTGGCTTAAAATAGGAACGGATCCAGGTTTTAGGTTCATAATGAATTTATGTGGTGAAGAGTGGCTCTATGGCATACAATATTAATGCGAGCCAGGGTGTTATCAGATCTACCTGTGCTTGATTCTATTCTCAGATGATTTTTGAATGTTATTGTTTTACAGTAGACCATGAGTTTGCCAGCAGCCCCACCCAGCTATGCTGAAGCAACAGCAGGAGATAAAGAACAAGGAGCGGATGGCTTCACCTACGCTTCCCAGCCGCCCCCAATGCCACCGCCAACCATGCCCATGCACCCCAGCTGGGCTTATGTGCATCCCCGTCCTAGTATGTGACATTTTATTACAACAAATTTGGATACATGCAAGTGCCGTTTATATGTAAGAAACATTAAAGGGATAGTTCACGAAAATTCTGTCATCCTTTACTCACCCTCAAGTTGTTTCGAAACTGTATGAATTTCTTTCTTCAGCTGAACACAAGGGGAGATATTTTGAAGAATGTCAGTCACCAAACAGTTAACTGCAACCATTGACTTCCATAGTATTTTTTTTTTTTACTATGGATTGACTTCCTACTTCCTACTATTGACTTCCTACCCTTTAAAGGGTTAGTTCAGCCAATTTTTTTTGTCATTAATTCCTCACCCTAATGTCGTTCGACACCCGTCAGACCTCGTCAGTTCATCTTCAGACACAGATGAAGATATTAGTGTTGAAATCCGATGGCTCAGAAAGGCCTTCACTGACACCAATGTCATTTCCTCTCTCAAGACCCATAAAGACACTAAAGACGTCGTTACAAAGCCCATCTCACTACAGCGGCTCTACAATCATTTTATGAAGCCACGAGAATAGTTTTTGTGAGCAAAAAAACCCTAATTAACAACTTGTATAGCGATGGCTGATTTCAAAACACTTCTTCCTGAAGCTTTAGAGCTTAATGAATCAGCATATTGATTCATGATTCGGATCACCAAAGTCACGTGATTTCAGCAGTTTGGGCAGTTTGACACATGATCCGAATCATGATTCAATAAACTGATTCATTAAGCTTTGAAGCTTCAGGAAGCTTTGTTTTGAAATCACCCATCACTGTATAAGTCGTTATTTAGGGGTTTTTTTGCCCACAAAAACTATTCTCGTGGCTTCATAAAATGTCTGTAGCGCCGCTGTAGTGAGATGGGCTTTGTAACAACGTCTTTATGGGTCTTGAGAGAGGAAATGACATTGGTGTCAATGAAGGCCTTTCTGAGCCATCGGATTTCAACACTAATATCTTCATCTGTGTGTGAAGATGACCAGAGGCCTTACGGGGGTCGGTTGACATTAGGGTTAGTAATTATTTACAGAATTTTCATTTTAGGGTGACCTAACCCTTTAATGCAATATATAATGTAAGTCTGAGGATAAAATGATGTCAAGTTGTTCATAGAGCCAAATGTCTCTTTAGGTCCAGGATATTCCAACGCGTATGCTGCAGACATGTCCTCACCCTTCTCTGATCCGAGCTCCAGCAGCAGCTTCGACGGCCTCAGTGGAAGCTCCTGGGAGGACAAGAATATCCGCCGCATGTTCATCAGGAAGGTGTGAAAGTTCACATTCAGTTATTTTTCCATCTGCAGTCTGCTTGACCGTTCAAAAGTTATTAACTGAGATGAATTGGGCTGGATGCAAGTGGAGAGTCTATATCTTTTAATGTGCTTAGTCATAATTAAAAAGATGTTCAGGTTAATCAGGGCTCGTCTGGCTTTTTACTTGCCCTGCCAATACTGGTCTCACAATATGCATTGTTTTCATAGCAGCATATTTGTATATATTTGCTTCTATGTTTATGTAAATATTATATATATATATATATATATATATATATATATATATATATATATATATATATATATATATATATATATATATATATATATGTATATGTATATGTGTATATATATATGTGTATATATATTTGTATATATATATGTGTATATATATATATGTGTATATATATATATGTATATATATGTATATATATATGTGTATATATATATGTGTATATATATATATGTATATATATATATATATATATGTGTATATATATATATATATATATATATATATATATATATATATATATATATATAATATATTAGGGCCGGGACTTTTAACGCGTTAATTAATTACGCAAAAAAATAAATAACATAATTTTAACCACACTTTTTTTTGCACCGCGGAACGTTTTTCAATGAATGAGTTTCGACGGACCGATTATACTGGAACACCAACTAGCACTCACGAGTCACGACAACAACAAACCATAGTGAACATGAACGAAGAAGCTGATGAGACCGCTTTGCTTGGCCCCATGGGTGGAAAATTTTGTTTTAAAAAACGAAAAGATGGAAGCGTCGACAAGAGCATGGTAGTGTGCAAGCTATACAACAAGGAATTAGCGTATCACCGCAGCACATCGAGCCTCAAATATCACAAATATACTTTTGCTAAACTTAATGGCAAACACTGCACTGGTCTACTGGACTGAAATAAATAAACAATATTTTGTTGATTAAGCTTATGTATTCAGTCGTTATTCAATGGTATACTAAAAATCCATGTGAAAAATTACTTCTCATTGTTCTCAGGTCAAATATTTATATGTAATTAAAATGCGATCAATTTAGATTAATTAATTACAAAACCTCTAATTATTTAGATTTTTTTTTTATCGAGTCCCGGCCCTAATATATATATATATATTTCACTGTAAGGGGACCCGCGGTGTGTGTAGATAGAAACGGCTCATTCTAAGTTAATACACATAACGGTTTATTTTGTAAGGTTTTTAATACACCACTGAAAACATAGTTATGTTCTGTGTATTATATTGCATTTCTGTCAATAGATCCTCATAAATACTACAGACTGCACCGTAAAACATATTTCTATTTCAAATAAATGCTGTTCTTTTAAACTTTCTATTCATAAAATGTTTTCACTGTTTCCACAAAAATATTAAGCAGCAACTGTTTTTATTATTTATCAGCATATTAGAATGATTTCTGAAGGATCATCTGTAAAAGTTGTAGTAATATTTCAAAATACTGTATTTTTGATCAAAAATTTTTAATTTATATAAAAATCTTACTGACCCCAAACATTTGTACAAACACTAGTTCTGAAAAGCATTTATATTATTTTGCAGGTCTTCTGTATCCTCATGGTTCAGCTCATGGTCACATTTAGTGTGGTGTCGCTCTTCACGTTTTGGTAATTTGGTAACGCACAACTCTCATTTAATCCATTTATTCCACGTTTAAAAGAAAGCACTGTCACTGAAGACTGTCCTGTCTTTCACAGCGAGCCAGTCCGGAAGTTTGTACAGTACAACCGGGTTTTCTATCTGACCTCATAGTAAGTGAACTATACATTGCATGTTAATATATTATTAATACATTATAATGATGTTTGGTACCCTGTGAGTGACCCTGCTATGTTTTGTCCAGCATGACTTTCATGGGAACATACCTGATGCTTGTGTGCAGCACAAACGCACGGTAAACAGAGACTGTTTGTCAGACATTGTTCTTGCTTTTGAGTTCACCTTCTGGCTAAAATAGGAGAATTGATCAGTGTTTGTGTTTCATCTGCAGACGAAGATACCCTACCAATATGATTCTTCTAGCCATTTTTGTAAGTTATCTCACTGACGCATTAGTATGCTAGTTAAATAATATTATAAACTAGTATTCACTATCATTTAACAGCACGGACAAGGGATGGATATTCTTGCTTTATATTATTTTGTATTTTAACTTTCAGACTTTGGCAATGTCATATATGGCAGGCATGCTTGCCAGGTAAGACATCATTTAATTATATTATATTAATTTACAGTATTAGAGGTATTTATAATTATTTCGATAATGTATACATTTTTAGATCTCTGGACTAGAAAATGTTAGTGGATATTCAACTTTTAAAAATGTGTTTTTTTTTACATTTGTTTTGTTTTTTTGTTTGTAAAATATAATCTTATTATACACACCATTAAGGTCACTATGGTCAATCAATTACATGTTGAAGTAGCAGACAAAATGAACCCAATTGTACCCTTGCACACTGCCACTGTATAGTTAAATGTATTGTGTGTGTGTGTGTGTGTGTGTGTGTATGTGTGTGTACCTGGTAATCCCTACGTTATGGGCCACAAAGATGGCAATATCCGAAATCCTTGTCCTTGTGGGGACATTTTTAGGTCCCCATGAGGAAAACATCTTATAAATCACACAGAAGGAGTTTTTTTGAGAAAGTAAAAATGCAGAATGTTTCCTGTGATGGGTAGGTTTAGGGGCAGGGGCAGTGTAAGGTGATAGGATGTCCAGTTTGTACAGTATGAAATCCATTACACCAATGGAAAGTCCCCATAAAACATGGAAACACGACGTGAGTGTGTGAGTGATTTGAGTTTTAGACCATCGAAATGATAAAAGATAGAGCAAAGTGTGGACATTTTGTCCATTCCTCACTTTCTGAGATCCCTTTAAAGGCCTGTTTGATGGTCATAGGGATATGGTTATAATTAGGTTTAGGGTTTGGGTTAGACACTTAGTTGTGATAGGTAAGGACCTTGAGATTGCATTGTGTCGGGCCTAATTTGAAGCACTACTTTCGTGCTTTTAATCTAAATCTCTTTCTATATACAGCTACCATAATACTAAAGTAGTGATGTTGAGTGTGGGCATCACAGCACTGGTGTGTCTGGCCATCACACTCTTCTGTTTCCAGTCCAGGGTGAGCTCATTTCGTCTTAAACAGCTTCTGGCAAGTGCTTTTTTTATGTGGCATTTGATAGAGCATTGTCTTCTGTCATCTAGGTTGACTTCACCACCTGTCACGGATTACTTTTCTCTCTTATGATGGTGCTGATGATAACCGGGCTTCTGCTGTTCTTCACTGCACCATTTGGATATGTAAGCTGCTTAACAGATATATAAATATACTAGATCACTTCGAAGAGTAGCCAAGGCGATGGCTGTGTTCACATCGTCAGTCCGAATCTGATTATTTGAGTATCTGATTGAAATCTGATCTAAACTCAACTGTCTACACAGTTTATGGAAAATGTTCAGATTCAATTTGTGTGTCCCGTGGTGTTTTTTCCGGAAAATCTGCATTGGTTTCTATAGCAATTATGACGTTGCGTTTATAGGTATACGCCAAAATACAACAACAGCAAAGTGGAGGAGTTTGCCATACAGATGTTGTCTTATTTACAACATGACAATATGTAGCCGCCACACGGGACTACTGCATCTTCTGAAGCAGCCGTATGTAGGAGGCTGTTATTTAGTCTCCATCAGTCTCAACATGTCTCCATTGTATTGTAATTTTTTGCTTGACTGACACAACAACACAACCTTGTTTCTGAAGTGGCTTTCTATCAAAAATAAGTCTTTGATATCCTAGATTGTGTGAGTGACATTTTAGCTTAAAATACCCGATAGATAATTTTTATAGCATGTTAAAGTTGGCTCTTTTTGGGGGTGAGCAAACATGCACTGTTTTTGTGTGTGTCCCTTTGAATGCAAATGAGCGGGTGCTCCCGTCCCCCTTTCAAGAAGAGGGTGGAGTTTCAAGAGCTTGTGCAATAGCTACCATACCGCCAACAACAAAACAGGACAATCTCACGCATTGAAAATGCTGATGTTCGAACCGAAAGTTAGACAATGATGGAGAGGCAGAAGAAGTGACAACATGTAGAATGAGAGAGGACATTTCTGAATGGTTAATTGATGACTTTATGTAGTTGATTTGAAGTTATTTGAGTGTAGCTCAAAGTGGATTTGTAAAAAGTGCATTTCATTTGATTTTTTTGCTGTGACCCTGGACCACAAAACCAGTCCATTTTTTTTAAATCAATATTTATACGTCATATGAAAGCTGAATAAATAAGGATAGCACAATGTTAGGCCTGTTAGGATCGTTGTATCTCTGCCAAATATTGTCCGAAAAATATTAAAAATTGCCTTTAAATTTGTCTTAATTAAGTTCTTAGCCAGGCATATTACTAATAATAATAAAAATTGTATATATTTATGATAGGGAATTTACTAAATATCTCCATGAAACATGACCTTTACTTAAAGGTGCACAATGTAGTATTTTTGCAGTAAAATATCCAAAAACCACTAGGCCAGTGTTATATATTTTGTTCAGTTGAGTACTTACAATATCCCAGATGTTTCCAACTATTTGTAAATTGTGAGAAAATTGCGATTTTAACTGAGGACAGGGACGTTTCAACATTGCATTTGACAGAGTCGCCTGTCAATTGCGTCATATCTGCGCTACCCTCGGTTTCGGCTTTTATTTGGCAGGAGCGCTTTACTCTTAGCAGTGTGAACAAGTGAACGCACGGAGTAACGTCATAACATCGTTTTAAACCCACTTAAATGTATCTAATATGACAAACAGAGCTGCATTACCTCAAAATCATAACCGGAAGAGCGGATCTGTGCAGGCGCCCGACGACTGTCTCCCGTCCCGTCATAATAAAAGTCCCGGTATTCGCGAGGCGGGTATTTGTTTAACAATCGCTCCAGCAGCTGTGCTCAGGTCTACAACACTCGGTCCTGCTCTGCTTTAGACTACAGTAATGTTAATAACCGCATGCATGAATGGGATTTCTGCTGCGCTCACACTTTGCGTCATCAAACTACGCATTTGTTTTGAATAGGCGCCCTCCAGTGGACGGAAAGTTCCATAGTGCACCTTTAAAGGAGCACACTGACTTTAGCTTATTCACTGTATAGTTAGATAAGTCCATACATACCATTCTGATCTCCGTGCATCCCATAACTGTCTGACGCACCCACCGCTAGCCTAGCTTTGCACAAAGACTGAAGGTAAACGGCTCCATCTAAAAAAAAAAAAAAGGATAATTTTGACCCATACAATGAATTGTTGGCTATTGCCACAAATATACCCATGAGACTCGTGACTGGTTTGTGGTCTAGGGTCACAAATATGATCGTATCCCAATCACATATGCACAAAAATCAGATTTGGACTGAAACTGTGAACGAGGCTATAATCACTAAAAACGCAATATATTGAAATCATATTGAAGCCATAATTTTGATATGGAACCGTAGAGTGTCTGCTCTGTAGATAATAATCTCACGCATTGCTTTGTTACAACATGTAGTTTCTGAATGGTTAATTAATGAATTTATGTAGTTGATGTGGAGTTCAAAACGGATTTGTAAAAATCGCGTTTCATTCAATTTTGTGCTGTTCACACTTGCTAAATGTGACCCTGGACCATAAAACCAGTAAAAATTTTTGGAATTGATATTTATGCATCATATGAATGCTGAATAAATAAGGATAGGACAATTTTAGGTCTGTTAGGATAGTTGTATCTCTGCCAAATATTGTCCTAAAATATTAAAAAAATCGCCTTTAAAGTTGTCCAAATGAAGTCCTTAGCCAGGCATATTACTACTACTACTAATAATAATATATGTATTTATATATATTTATGGTAGGAAATTTATAAAATATCTTCATGGAACATGTTCTTAATATCCTAATGATTTTTTGGCATGAAACAAATGTATAATTTTGACCCATACAATGAATTGTTGGCTATTGCCACAAATATACCCGTGAGACTCGTGACTGGTTTGTGGTCCAGGGTCACAAATATGATCGTATCCCAATCACATATGCACAAAAATCAGATTTGGACTGAAGCTGTGAACGAGGCTATAATCACTAAAAACGCAAAATATTGCAATCATATTGAAGCCATAATTTTGATATGGTTCCAACCGTAGAGTGTCTGCTCTGTCTGTGGTTTTAGATACCCTGGTTGCATACTGCTTATGCTGGATTCGGTGCTCTGGTTTTCACTCTGGTTAGTTCCCTTTAACTATACAATATTGTCATGTTTATGTTTAATACGCATACGAGATGTAATAATCTTTCTCTTGTCATGCTTCAGTTCCTGGCGTTCGACATGCAGCTGCTGATTGGCAACCGGCGGTACTCTCTGAACCCAGAGGAGCATGTGTTTGGAGCCATCTGCCTCTACATGGATGTGGTCTACATATTCCTCTTTTTCCTTCAGCTCTTTGGGAGCCGTGAGTGAGGTGTTCATGCTTTACCTGGGCTTGAGCCTTCGTCCTCTGTTACACACACACACACACACACACATACACACACCCACCCTTCTCAGTTACTCCAAGGTTTGGTGAGGAGTGAAAAGTCTTCCTTCATTCTGTGTGGCGGTTGAAGTTTGATGTGTGCGGTTGTTTTCCTTCTGGTCATGGTTTGGCAGCTTTTTGCACACCCTTGCTGCAAGATAACCATAATACCAATCAGATATTCACGTTGTTCAGGGTAGACAATCACTGCACATAATATGTGTGATTTCACGTCAAGTGATTTGAAATGCCCTAGGTCATCTGCATAACATTATTTTTTTAGAATTCCAGCATTTAATAATGAGAAAAAATCAATGTGTGTTTGGGTGTGGTTTTAGTGGGGAGTTAGTGACAGTACTTGTCAATGGTTATTATCCCTTCGTTTGCACGTTGTATAGTTTAAATGAATCTTAAACCTTGACGGCAATCACTAAATGTGTAAAAATCCTTTCAAAATCAATCAGCAACATTGTGCAGTGAGATTATTAGAGCCTGAGAGGCCCGTATGTGACACTTTGTTTTCCTCTTTGTGCACTAACCTGCTCTTGATTGGGGGACTAAAGCCGGACCTTACCTTAAGCTGGAACTTGTTGCAGTCAGTAAATATTTTGTGCCTCTGAATGCTGGTTGATAATGATGTTTCAATGGTGTTTTATGCAGCCAGTGCAGATTTATAAAAAATATACTGTGTGCCAAATATAACTCCTGTCATGAGATGATGATGATGATGGCACTTGGTCCAACAGGTCAGCTGTGAGGTCTGCTTGATATGTCTTTAAAATCCCTGGTAAATTAACACACGAGTGTGTGATGCTTGGGAGTTTTTACGTATTTCAGGGTTCCCACGGGTCCTTGAAATCCTTGAAAGTTTGTGAATCTGAAAGAAAAAAAATTCAAGGACCTGGAAAGTTTTTGCAAATAAACACCCATAGATACAAGTCCCTGAAAGTGCTTGAATTTATTCTGTGCAAGAATGTCCATATTATTCTCTCCGGTGTTATTAACACCGGTTGCTAATGTGTTATTTCACCAACACTTCGTGCTCTGTGAATACTAGCTTGCTTGATTTACGTTAGTTACACACATTTACGCATTACTTTGTGTTGTTCACGCACGCACACACACACACACACACACACACACGAAACTACTACGATGGTAGTTACTACGAACATTTTCAGTGCTTACACCGAACCCAAATATGTTCAGTCAATGACTGTAGATTGTGTTCATAAAACACAATCGCTTTGTTGAATTGCTTTGCTTGTTAAGATAATGTAAACCTATGAGGCAAGAAGAACTCAAAAGCATTCATATATCTTCTGGTTACATGAGCCTGAGCTCTTTTCAATCAAATCCATGCAAAAAAAGTGCAGATTTTCTTTGCATAGTTGTGTTTGACACATAAAACTGTAACAATGTCTCTTACAAGGAAACATGGTGTAACCTTGCTCTCACTTTAAAATGCAAGGTCCTTGAATTTGAGAGTATTGGAAGTCCTTGAAAGGTCCTTGAATTTGAAGTTAACCGAGGTGTGGGAACCCTGTTATTTTCAAGACTCTCAATTGCTTTTATTTGTAATCCTCTAATTCGCCTTCACCTTCAAGATAAGTGTTTTATATACTGAATTATCAGGTGCTGACTTATTTGAAAAGAGGTCATTTATTACATTTAGAAGAGACAAAAGATGATCTAAAGTATGATTTGTTTCAAGCACATAGGGCTTATTTTTCATGGGCTTTAATATACCTCTCGTTTCTTAAGAACTTATAAGTGTAAGAGTGTTAATTTTAATTTGGGAAGCATTTCTTAATTCTGAAAACCTCAATCATTCACACTTGATCAACATTCCTCTTTGCTTGTATTTTGCGCTGTTTCTGTAAAGCACATATTCATCTTTTTGATGGATGGATGGGTGTTTCCTTTGTCACAGTGGGTTATAAGAGATTTAGGTAGAAAGCCTTACATACCCATACGGTTTATTTCTTGATTAAAGGCTATGCTAACCTACAATATTGTTGTTTTAAATAAATGGCAGTTTAAAAAAAAGCTAATTTATGTTTTGCTTTTAGATGTGTTTTTGCTTTTCACATGTGCAACTTTGTTCCCTTTTTAATATGAAATGTATAAAGGCTTTACAGCCATTTAAAGCTTTTTTTCAAGGATTGAAATATGAGGTATTTTTGTTGTGTGAAATTATTATTGTTCATGTGAATATTACGTGTGAGTGACCGTGTGCATATGGATCACCCTATGCCTTTCCTGTCTCTCTCTTTCTGTGCACTTCTGTCTACAAATGAATACGTTTAACCTCAAATTACTGCATGATCTGTGGTAAGGAGACCCGCTGTGTGGTAACCTACAACTGAAAAGAGATTATTACAAAGCATTCCCTCTTTTTCCTGTTAAAAAACAAAAGCCCAGTGGGGGATAACAGGATATTGTGTTGTTTTGTAGCCTCATCTGTGCTTTAGTAAAATAAATAAACAGGACAGTGGATCATAAATTGATGTGTCTTTTGTATGCTTTATTCCTCTAACTTTTTAAAATAAGTGTTTTAGTACAAGGTGTTATCTGTAGACTTGATGCTTTCTAGTTTATTTGTAAGATCATGCTTAAAGACTGTTTCTATGTTTGTGCTGTTCTTACAAAGCAAAAATGTGGTTTTACCAATTAAAACAAGTATTGCACAGTCAGCCAGGAGAAAGCTGGTGGAAGCTACTTTCTTACCTGTCTTAGATTATGGAGACGTTTTTTACAGAAATTCCACTAAGGCCCTTTTACAATCATTGGATTCCGTTTATCACTCTGCTTTAAGATTTATAACTCGGGCAAATCAATACACTCATCATTGTACACTGTATGAAATGGTGGGTTGGCCTTCACTTCATTTAAGAAGGAACAAGCACTGGCTTATATTTGTGTATAAGGCCATAATTGGCCAGCTTCCTCTGTATATGAATAGTCTAATAACTGTCAATAGTAAAGGGCATAATCTGCGTTCAAGTAGATACATTCTTTTAAATGTCCCCTTAATGAAGACAGAGTTTGGAAAAACTGCTTTTATTTATAGTGCATCAACTGCCTGGAATGAGATTCAAAGATCACTAAAACTTAGTGTATTTATTTCACTCAATGAGTTTAAGTTATATCTTAATCGAACATTTCAAGCTTTCTGTACTTGTTCTTGTTCTTAATCATGTATTATTGCTGGAAATGTGTGTGTGGTCATTTTTTGTTTTATGTATTTAATTTTACGTTGTTGGTTTTATTTTGTTTTTTTGTGTGCTGCTACCTTGGCCAGGGCTCACTTGTAAATGAGATATCTATCTCAATGTGATTTTATTCCCTGGTTAAATAAAGGTATAATAATAATAAAATTGCAAATAAAAGATAAACCTAAATGTCATGTTGGATATGCAAACTAAAATCTCTCTCTCTTTCTCTCTCTCTTTTTTTATATATAAAATATATATAATTTTTTATTTATATTTTCTACATTGTAATATTAGGATGCAATGAAACTATGTTCTGTCTGTGTGTCAATGTTATTTTTCTGAAAGTAAAGAGCCAGTTAGATGATGCCTTTATTTGTATGATAAGGTAAATATCATATTCACGAAGCAAGATGCCTTATATCATATCCAAAAAATCCCTCCAATAAATAAGCCAAAAGTTATTAATTTATTTTATTTTTCTCTGTTATTTTCCACTAAATACCGATAAAACGGTTAAATTTGAGTGTGCTATGGTGACCAAACACTGACAAACCCAAATATGCCACTTAAGCGAGCAGTCCCAAAAACTTTCCAAATGAAGGACTTTATAAACAAACAAGCGGCCAAAAATAAGCGGCCATGTCAACAAGAGGCTGCGCACCGGAAAACCACATTTCCCATGATCCTCTACTCACACAGGAAGTATTCGTAGACTCTTTAGAGTCCCCGTTCGGGAGGACAGTAAAAGCAGGTAAGTTAAAAACAAGCACCTTTTTTGGTGGTTTTGTCTGAGTGTGGTTAGTCAGTCATTGCATTTATAAGTACAGTTTGCTATTGTAAACGTTTCGGTCACTGATGATAATATGGAATCTAATGCGGAAGTGTTTCTGTTTGTTTTCATTGTGATGTGTAGAAGTACAAAAGTAAGGTGGTCACTGGTCACCTTCAAACTTCACATTTGACATTCAATATTGGTTTGTGTCTCCTCTCTGCACCAGCCCGCCATGCAGAGATGCAGGTTGGACCTTTCTGCACATGTATCATTATGATTCAGGTACGAAGGATGAGCAAAATCTCCAAACTGACCAAGTCAAAACCATGAACAAAAAAGCAAAATTTGGTTTTGATTCTGACCGACAGAGTCAGAACAAAAAATCCAAAAAGAATCATGGGTATGCCATAGCACACTGATTTATTTTATTGCAAGTTGAAGTTATAACAATTGTAAACATTTATATCTAAGAATAAAATATTGTTTTCATGTTGGACATAACTGGTCCTCGTCTCTTAGATCGACACAGAGCACTCAAGCTCAGAATGCAGAAGTGAAAGGCAGGGCAGCTGGAAAAGATGCTTATTCTCCTGGACCTGAGAGAAGCTCTGAATCTACACACGCTATGCAAAAACGAGCTCAGGAGGAGGACAAATCTAATCACACTGACAGTCATTCATCCCAGCAACATCTGATGAAGACATTGTCTGCTGAAGATGAAAAAGGGTAATTCTTTCTGTCAATTCAATGCAGTGCCTCTGCCTCTACATACAGTTAACCTTTTTACTAAAGTAAGAAATGACAGAAGTTAAAAATGAGTACTCCTAATTATAATTCTGCATGTCTACTGTCATGTGAAATTGAGGTTAAAGGGGTGGTTGCATCCGATTAAATTTTTGTAACTTTAGTTAGTGTGTAATGTCGCTGCTTGAGCATAAACAGTATCTGCAAAGTTACAGCGCTGAAAGTTCAATGCAAACGGAGATATTGTCTTTTAAAGTTACGGCAGTTTATTGCCTACAAAAATGGCCGGTTTGGACTACAACAAGCTTCTTCCTGGGTTGGTGACATCATAAACCAGGGCTATTTAAATCTTACCCTGGAGGGCCAATGCGGTGCTGAGTTTCGCTCCAACCCTGATCAAACACACCCACCTGTGATTTTCTAATGATCCTGAAGACATTGATTAGCATGTTCAGGTGTGCTTGATTAGGGTTGGAGCTAAACTCTGCACCGCATTGGCCCTCCAGGGTAAGATTTGAATAGCCCTGTCATAAACCCTTGCTAGTCTCTGCAGATGTGACTTCTGCCCGTAATGGGAAGGGGCGTGGCGTTTCCATGACAACCTGTGCTTGGCACTTCAGCCAATAAAAATACAGGAAACTACATTTGGCCATCTGACCAATCTAAGACCATTGCGTTTTTCAGAGGGATGGGCTTCATAGAAGCAGGAAGCAAACGAGCCGTTCAAAGGACAGTGGAGACAGCGGTGTGGAATAAAGGGAGAATAGAAGAAAAATACAAGATTTAAAAAAAGAAGTATTAAGACATGTTATACTGCGCTCCATATACACAACCAAGCCTAGAAAAAAACAACACAGAACCACCGCTTTAAGCAAGCTTGGTCATGTCAAGAAAACCGATAGAGCATTTGGGAATACATTTACATTTCAAATTTTACATTTCGACTTCAAGAAGAAAAACTCACTATCACTTTCAGTTTTGGTAAAATGCTTCTTTTAATAGTTAATAGCTAATCTTTGGTTAAATCATTTACATGGTTTTACTCAATGACAATTCACTAACATGTAAAATATACATTTTTAGACCTGGGTAAGTTTGCTTTGACAAAATCTAACTTGACACATGACCTGTTTAAAAAACAAAATCACTTTTCTCCTGCATCTCTGTCACATTTAGGAGAGATGTACAGTATAACCATAAATATATGTTTACGTGACAAATATGCACTTTTTTACTAGATTAAGGAAGTGTGAAGTCACTATGCACCGTTTTGCAGTGAATCTGTGTTTCTTAGTGAGGTGGACCTGTACAGAGGAGAAGAGGAAATACAACAAGAACTACAGGAGAAGCACCAGTCAAAGCCAGGTAGTTTTGAATGTTCAGTCCGAATTAAAATATTATGTGAGGTTGTTTTTGTCTGAGCAGAGGCGTCTTTATTCCCATCAGAGGCTGTTGGTGAGACCCAGAGCAGTGTGTCAGCTGCCGAGGATATTCAAACATACAGTGAGAGAGAATGGAAAGGCAAAACTAGTAAAAGTCAGCTTATCCGAAAGGTGAGCCTGCTTCTCTCACATATTACTCTGTTTATTAAAGGGTTAGTTCACCCTAAAATGAAATTTATATCATTAATGACTCACCCTAATGTCGTTCCTCACCCGTAAGACCTCCGTTCATCTTCAGACACAGTTTAAGATATTTTATATTTAGTCCGAGAGCGTATGCAATTGTATGCACACTATACTGTCCATGTCCAGAAAGGGAATAAAAACATCATCACAGTAGTCCATATGAGACATCAGTGGGTTAATTAGAGTCTCTTGAAGCATCGGAAATACATTTTGGTCCAAAAATAACCAAAACTACGACTTTATTCAGCATTGTCTTCTCATCTGCGTTTGTTTTCAATCCTCAAATAAAGATTCAAACGGTTATGAATCAGCGATCAGGAAGCAATACGCTGACTCATAACCGTTTGAATCTTTATTTGAGGATTGAAAACAAACGCAGAAGAGAATATAATGCTGAATAAAGTCGTAGTTTTTGTTATTTTTGGACCAAAATGTATTTTCGATGCTTCAAGAGATTCTAATGAACCCACTGATGTCTCATATGGACTACTCTGATGATGTTTTTATTCCCTTTCTGGACATGGACAGTATAGTGTGCATACACTTGCATACGCTCTCGGACTAAATATAAAATATCTTAAACTGTGTGTGAAAATGAACGGAGGACTTACGGGTGTGGAACGACATTAGGGCGAGTCATTAATGACTTTAATGGCATTTTTGGGTGAACTAACCCTTTAAATGAGCGTGCTCATATGCGGGTCTTTTAGGGTTATGAAGCAATAGCCAGTGAGTTCAATCTACGCAGAGTGAGAGGTGATAACTATTGTGCCCTGAGGGCAACGCTCTTCCAGGTGCTCAGCCAATCCAAAGAGCTCCCTGCCTGGTTACGTGACTCTGACATCATTAAGGTAATTTAGCTTTTTTGTGTTTGGACATTAGGCATCCTTATTGCATCCCTACTAATTCTGGACTTGTACAAACCAGAATGCCTCAATAATTTTTTTAACATATTAATATAGAATGTGTTAAATTAATTTGGTGCATTATGATTTTCTTGTTATAGTGGCCAAAAGAAATGGATTCTGATATGGATTTAATTAAGGATTGGCAGTTTCCATTTGAAAGCAGGAAGAATAAAGTACAGCATCTTGAACAATGTCTGGAACAACTGAAGAAAAAGGTTACTTTTGTTATTTTTGATCATTGCTTATGTATGAATATTTATATACATTACCATTTAAACGGTATATGTTAATGTTCACAAATATATACAAATAAAAAATACAGTATGAATAGTAATATTTTGAAATATTATTTATCAAAAGTACCTGTTTTCTATTTCAATATATTTTACAATATACAAAACATGTAATGGCAAAGCTGTATTTTGAGCATCATTACTCCAGTCATCAGTGTTACATGATCCTTAAGAAATCAGTCTAATATGACGATTTGATGCTCAAGACACATTTCTAATTATGCATTTTGTCAAGTCAACTTTGTGTAGCGCTTTTTACTATGCCAATTGTTTCAGAGTCGCTCTGGAGAAAACGGTGATGTTATCATCTCATTTCAATTGTCATATAGCGACAATGTGGGCAGATCAGTAATATAGTTGATAAAATTAACTCCATTTAGTTTAGTAATTCAATTTATTTGGATATTTAGTTGAAAATGTCGTGTCCCCAACTGAGCAAGCCAGACAGTGGCAAGGAACCAAAACCCCATCAGGGCATGATGGAGAAAAATAAACCTTGTACTTTTGTCTCAAAGCACATAACATTTGTACTGCTTAAAGCTCCACTGTGTGATATTTTCCCCCATCGAGCGGTGTAAAGGTCTCCAGGGAATATTAGTTTCTGTTCCTCTCAATTCTGATTTCGTTTTAACTCCTACGGTGGCCGATTTAGTCCAAGATTAACATGGCAATCCCCCTCTTCACATTCGACACAGTGCCATCGAGTGTAAAAACGCGAAAGGTGAAGCTTGAATTTACGGGTATGTCCCTCTTTGGCTACTGTACTTTCAAAATGGAGGGCCAACATGGCGACCGGCATTCGAACCCCTCACCCGTATGTATTTTCAATGGCATATTATAAACTTACGAGAATACTTTATTACTTGAAAGAAGTAAATATACATTAATGAGCACATATATTTTGGAAAGAACTAAGTGTTTTTAGCTAAGAATAAACTAAAAAATTTGCACAGTGTAGCTTTAATATTTTTGTGGAAACCAAGATACATTTTTCTTCAGGATTCTTTGATGAATATAAAGTTCAAAAGAACATTATAATACATGTAAATAATTTGTAACATTATACATGTCTTAAATGTAATTTTTGATAAGTAATTCTTTACTGACCCCAAACATAAGTGTACCTTTATTGCTTCGTCTTTAGTGGCAAGAGGCTGTGGAGTGTAAAAGTCTTGAAGAGAGGGAGCGCGTGTGCCAGCTGGTGTTCAGAGTTCATGATGAGGAGTATGAGCTTCTGGAAGCGCTGAAGTTCTTGATGCTGAGGACGGCCATTCAGCTGCACTCAGATATGGAGAAGGGCTCTGACGTGCCCGAGTTCTGCTGGCTCCTCTTTGCTCGAGACTCGTCCAAATGCCCCAAGACCTTCTTCACCAACCACCTCAGACATGTAGGCTTCAGCGGTGGGCTGGAACAGGTTAGCATGCTGTTAAATTCATTTGTAAATGAACTTTTCACTTTATTTAAAGGGTTATTTCAGCCATTAGCATATGGCTTTGTATCAGTAGAAACCCTGGAGTATATTCAAATGATCGTGCTCCCATCGTGAGTGTTTCAACTTCTCAAATTAATTCCTATGGATGTTAAACTTCCAAAGGCATGAACTGAAGACGCGCTGAGAATGTATGCCGCGATTACTTCAGCTCTCATCTCGAGAGCTCATTCAGCTCAGTCATCATGATGAATGTAATCTGACTCCTGCTGCGTTTGTGCCGTGACTCTCGCTCAGCTCACTCACATTATATTGAACACACACGGTCAGTTTTTAATTGTAGTGTCTGTTCTCTAACTGAACGGATTTTATGAAAATGAACGTGGTGGGAAAGTGAGCCAGTAGCGGCGGCTTTGGGAGTGGCCTCGTTGGGCAGCGAAGCAATGCATTCTGGGAGTTGTTGTCTTTCATCCTCATGAGACAAAAATATATTTTCTGCCTTTTCTCAGTATAGAAGGCACCAAATTCAAAAATTATTTCACATTTCTACTACATTAATGACCCAGTTTAAATACAGATTCTTCCCAGCACTGAAGTACCCCTTTAATTCAGGACCAGTCATATGAATGATAACTACTAGCGCCTGTTGTTATACTACTGTCATTTAAAGTTAGGGTAGGCAACTTCGGACAGGCTAGCAATAGCAAGCTAGCTTTAAAACCACAAAATAGATATAATAGATAATCACATTGTCTGATTTTTAAAGAATTTATTTGTGATTTACGGGGTAAAATAAGTATACGGTAATATACTGGAAAATAAGTATTTGTTCTCCATCTTTTTAAGTGGGAGAACTTGCACAATTAGTAGCTGACTAAATACTTGTTTGCCCCACTGTGTGTGTGTGTATATATATTATATTATATTATATTATATTATATTATATTATATTATATTATATTATATTATATTATATTATATTATATTATATTATATTATATTATATTATATTATATTATATTGTATAAAAAGAAAAAACTGCCTACCCTAGCTTTAATTCATAGCATTGTTTAAATGGTTGAAATGATCCCATTTTTCTGAAGGAACCTCTCGTGATGTAATATTGTTTAGGTGGAGATGTGTCTCCTGGGTCATTCCCTCCAACAGACGATCCGTGTCGTTCGGCTCTACAAGTGTGACTCTGAAGAGTTCATCACATACTACCCGATCGACCACCGGGAGGACTGGCCCTCTCTCTGCTTGCTTACAGAAGATGACAGACACTACAATGCACTCGGGCCCAAAAAGTCCTCCAAATTTGATGAGCATGGTAGACCAAAGTGGAATCAACCCTCAGATGGACAATCAAACATTACACGTCTTTAAAGAGTTTATGGCAATCGCACACGATCTACAGACCTCAGGAGTTACTCTACAATCCTTCGCGTTTTACACCATGCTGTTCTTTTTGCATTTGTGGTTTGGGATCCTTTTTCCTTTGTGTTAATTCTGATAGATGTAAAGATTTGTTATCCTTCTTCTGCTACCGATGCCATTTGAAATATAAGGATAAAATATGCATTTCTAAATAATGTCTTTGCAGTGGTTTTGAGACATCGCTGCACCTTCAGCTGGGATTTTTAATGATTTTTATTAGTTTACAAAGTTAATTATTGCTTTGCATATTACAATAAAAATTGAACCACAAATATAGAATTGTTCGTTTCTAGATTTTAAGGTATTACATTTAGCTAGCTTAGTGTCCCATTTGTTTTAAGATCTGACCGTTTATTACTTTACAGAGCAATGTTTATAGTGTGGGCAGGAAATGAGAAACGGCCATAGCGCAATAATTTTAAGCATTATAACCGTTCACCTCCATCTCAAAATAATTGTTCCCTGAAACTTTTATGAAATGTCATGATGAAAGAGTAAAGAAATGCTAGAAGAGATGACGCTCTTCTAAAGTTTGTGAATGTAGGAGTATTTTCTGCTTTCAGCTTTTGAGGGCATAATGGCTAAAAGCAGCGGCAATGGTTAACATTACATTGTGCCAGAAAAAATGAGAGAATCTTTAAAATATGTTGGAGCATGTTTTGCTAGCACCATCATATGTTTTGACTGGCAAACTGCGCTTGGAAAAATAAATGGCGATAGCTTTCAAATCTGTCCTGTGCAATCAACCAGTGCAGTGCAGAAGAAGCCGGTTCACCCTTTATGTTAACTTTATGGTACGCAGTTGCCATATTTCAACAATTCATTTTTACTAATTTCCTTGTTATTCAAGGAAAAAATACAATATATTTCACTATAGTAATTACTAATTACTAGTGTTTATTGTAGTATATTTTTTTATTTTCTGAAAATGAATACAGCAATGTTTTATGGAAAGGGAAATGGGAAGAATGCAGAGTTCGCTGCTTCATGCGATGAGAGTGAGGATGGGTTTTGAAGATTAGTTTATTTTTGGTTTCCGTGAGTTCCAAGTATGTAAATCTATCAATTTCTAAAAGAAATGTGCATAAATAAAAAAGAAAAGAAAATCATCACTCAGACCTCAAACACATAAAATATTAACCTTTATTTCTTGAGTAAAGAAAATGCTGTACTTATTTAAATCAGTTCTTTATTTACCCTTAAAGATCACTGATTACATTCAGCTCTGAAGTGTGTGTGTGTGTGTGTGTGCGTGCGTGCGTGCGTGCGTGTTTGTGTGGGCATGTTTTTGTGACATATGAGGACACAAATGTGTATAATGACATGGGTATGACACAGGTATTACAGGAGAGGGTGAAATATGAGGACATTACCCATGGCCCCACTTTTCAAAAGGCTTATAAATCATACAGGATGAGTTTTTTTTTTTTTTAGAAAGTAAAAATGCAGAATGTTTCCTTTGATGGGTAGGTTTAGTGTGTGTGTGCGCGCGTGTGTGTGTGTGTGCGTGCGTGTGTATGTGTGTGTGTGATGGGTAGGTTTAGGGGCAGGGGCAGTGTAAGGGGTTAGAAAATACAGTTTGTACAGTATAAAAACCATTACACCTATGGAGAGTCCCTGTATGTCACAAAAACAAACGTGTGTGTGTGTGTGTGCGCGCCAGGGGAGGGGCGGAGCTATGAGGATTGAGCTGTGAGGATTTGCTTGACTGTCCACTTTTAATGCTTATATTTCTATAATCCTGACAGACGTAAAGGATGACCAATAGCATTGCTTTAAGTCATTTATTCTACATTAGTATCCGCTCGAAAACAAATAAATGACTCTTCTTAAAAAGGCTCTTTAGCGTCCTGCACGTGTGTCCTTTTAACACCGACTTATACTGATCATTTACTGATGGTCTAATTAAACATTGAGATGATACTAAAACAATTTAGACAAATATGATTTATAAGTTGTATATAAAATATCAACTAATAACTTATCAAACATCTACTATTGATCTGTTTTAATTTATTTCATGATTTACATTTTTTTTAAGATGTAAGATTTTTTTTGAAGAAAATTCTAAACATACCATTTATTAATGTTATAATATCTTGTATAATGTCTTGTAAATTATTAGTTCATCATTAACTAATAATTAATAAATGACATAAATGAACAAAACATAAAATGTAAGCATACAACTTATTAATAATTTATGAACAGTCATGTTTTGTAAATTCTTCATTTATCATGAACTAATCATTTATAAATGACTTATAACTGAATTAACAAAATATTTATAAATTGTAAGCTTATTAATCACTTATGAAGGTATAGTCATGTTTGTAAATGATTGGTTATAAATTAACTAATTACTTATAAGTGACTTAATAACTGAACGTTATTGACAGCGACAAAATTAGGGGCTGAATTTGAAATCGCATATTAACATACTACTCATACTCTTTAATATAAATATAAGGCAGGAATATTAAGAGTAGTATGCTAATTCAGAGTACACCCCTGCCATAGCTACGTTTCCCTAAGTACCCCGCAAAAATCTGTTTTGATTGGTATGATTGAAGCTATTTTATGTATTAAAATATTTCATTGTTAGAACATAATGCATACTGTATTGATAATTCTTTATTAATTTAAATATTTCACAATAAATAAGTCACCCTTTAGCCCCCTTGGAGGTTTGGTGAGGCCCTTAGTGAGCCTCAGTCCCCATAGTTGAGAAATTAATTAGTGTACTATTCAAAATATGTAAAGGGATCATAACACACACACATATTCTGCCAGTCTCATGTTAATCTTGATTATCTATAGAGTAATGTTGATCCTTCATATCTCACAAGAGTCTTTAGTTTTATCATATTAATAATTATAAAAGACAGATACACTGAACCGAAACACACACACACACACACACACACACACACACACACACACACACACACACACACACACACACACACACACACACACACACACACACACACACACACACACACACACACACTGCCCCTGCCCCTAAACCTACCAAACACACACACACACACACACTGCCCCTGCCCAACACACACACACACACACACACACACACACACACACACACTGCCCCTGCCCCTAAATCTACCAAACACACACACACACTGCCCCTGCTCAACACACACACACACACACACACACACACACACACACACACTTGCCCCTGCCCAACACACACACACACACACACACCGCCCCTGCCCAACACACACACACACACACACACACTGCCCCTGCCCCTAAACCTACCCATCACAGGAAACATTCTGCATTTTTACTTTCTCAACAACAACAACAACAACAAAAAACTCATCCTGTATGATTTATAAGCCTTTTGAAAAGTGGGGACATGGGTAATGTTATACACAAATTTTACATACACAAATGTATATTTGTTAAAGTTTCTCCATGTTTTGAGGCTTTTAAAAACGACTTCCAAATATTACTTAAATCCTTAAAACAACTAAAAATGAGAAGTGCCTTAAACCTCTCTAAATTACTGGCAATATGGATTAGCCCCTCCTGAAATCTAATTTACTCTTATAATTTTACTTTCATGTTCGTTAGGTTTTTATTTATTTATTTTATTTTATTTTTCATTCATTTTTTTGGTGTTTTGTTAGTATTATTTTGTTTACAATATGCTGCTTGGTTGTATTGTTAATGTCTATCATTGATAATGTTAATGCCAATTTATGATTTGAAATGATTCAATAATTTTTTTTATAAAAAGACTTGCCAGCTCCGCAGCCCCACCTGCCGGCCGACCGATTAAGATGTTCATCTTCCACTGAGATTATTCAACGTCACAAAAATTGTGCCTTATGTCTTTGTCTCAATTTGATATGTATTTATTTGGCTATCATTTCAGGTCAAATGAAGGTGTAGATCTACACGCAGGTAAGATATAAAGACAGCCGTTATTATTGTCATCCTTGCGCAGAGCTCAGTCCTCTCATGGCGAGCCGTTATCTGAGAATGAACTCGATTTGGACACTGTTGCTAAGCTGTATATTTCTGTGTGTGTACGCAGCAGGTGACGTTTAGAAGAGGAGTGGCCTTTATGCAGCAACCCACGTGTTGTTAAGGAAGGATGATGATTTAAGTACAGTTAACGGAGGGGCCATCTATAGCACACTCCATGTATATGGCTTTATACTCGTGCCGCACTTAATCGCCGCGTCCGATTATATGTATTTTTTTTTCCTCTCCACTGATGGGTGAACAATGGAGAAGCAGTCAGCAGAAATTTCTGGTGACCCTCCTATTTTCCCATGCACCGGATCATTGTTTATGATGCTGTTGTTGTGTAGGAGGGCAGGGACGGACCTGATCTCGGTGTATTTCTGCTAGAAAACACTCCGAACTCGACCGGCGGTGACCGGCCTCTCATCCTCCCAGATTCGAGCAGCTGATTTGGGCGCTCTCCTCCCGGCGAACATGGTGAAATTCCCGGCGCTCACGCACTACTTGCCTCTCATCCGATTCTTGGTGCCGCTGGCCATAACCAACATAGCCATCGACCTCGGCGAACAGGCAAGTGTGAATGAATTATGCGTTAAAATCAGCGCGTCGTGGCGTAAGATTGGTTGTGTGTGTATCCTTGGACACTGCAGCAATGGCATCCCTCAGGTCTGTTTATCAGTGGCTCGCGTAAAGGCTATAGGATGTGATAATGTCATTTATAGGCTTATCATTTATTTATTTCGTAAGGAAACGGGCAAACAGCGGCCCTTCGTTTAGGCTATATGGATGACACCATCACGAACAACATCAGCTGTGCTCGTCAACAGCTGGCCATCCAATAACCTGTGTGTGTCACACACACACCGAACAATGCGAAAGCAATCTGACAGAGATGAATGTGCACTTTTGGATGGGCTGATTTTGTTTTCACCTTTGCGTGAACTGGCCTTGTTTTTGTCAACCATTAACGCATGAATGTGCGGCTTACAGTTTTATTTTTATTTTTTTATCACTGTCATTCCATGTTTAAATGGGTTGGCTACAAAAAACCCTTGGCTGATTAAATATTTATTCATGTAATTCACATCTCATTTTGATGATCTTATGTTTCTTCCTCGCGGTTTATTAAATCATTTATGGGTAATGGAACATCTTTTTATTATCATGAGTTCCTTAGATTAAAAAAAAAAATCTTGTTCACTGTTTGTATATATATATATATATATATATATATATATATATATATATATATATATATATATATATATATATATATAACTTATTGCACAATATTTTTATTTAAAGGGATAACAATTATAGACAGACTGATAGGGTAACTGGTGTGACCACTGAAAAAAATGACTTTGTGGTATGGTAAAATCTATTACATTAATTCATGTAATTATTACATTGTAAAATCAAGTATCTTAAGTAAAATGTACACAGGCTATTCATTGTGACCTATATCTTTTAAAATATTCAACTTTTATCAGTTCTTTGATTATTGGGTTTACAAATAATTGTTTGGATTTTTACACTTCTAACACAACTATTATTGTGTGTAAAAGCAGAAATAAAACCACAAACTGGTTTTATATATCAGTTATTAGAAACTTGTATTATCTGTTGTTATTGGCCATACAATGTAATATCGGTTGATCTTTAATAGAAAATAAAAATACATAAATAAATCCAACTGTTGCATTTGACAGTTGTTGAAAGAATTGAGTGTGTTGATGACCCTCAGGTCTCATGATGAGAAATTCGTTTTTTTGGTAAGTAAAGAACATATTAAGTGAAGATTTTTAAATTAGAATGAATTTGATTCATTCATTAATTCAAAATCATTTGATTTTTGGAAAACTGGAATTAAATATTATCTTTCGTTAGATATAAAATTCTTTTTTCAGAATCAAATATAGCAGAAAGCAGAAATGTGAGCAGGAACCTAAGAGGCTGTCTGCCCACAGACATTAACAGACAATCATTATCTCTCGGCACATTGTTCTAAGGCGTCGGAGATGAAGTGGCAGACAAAAAGAGTCAGAAGAAGGCAGCAGATAAGCAAAAAAAAACGCACATTAACATGTTCGTTTGACTTTATCTCTTATTGTACAGGTCCTGCTGCTTCTTATTAGTTATGTAACTGATTATCTACTGTTGTATCATCCAAATGAAATCTGAAGATTTAAAAGGGTGATGAAGTGAGAAATCAACTTTCCCTTAAGCCTTTAATCTATTAAAGTTCATCGTGATATAAGAGTATCCTGTAAGTTTCAGAGCTGAAAACGTCCTTATTAGTAAAAAAAAAAAGAAGCTTTTATTGACACCAGGCCCAGCAAACGAGAGAAGAACACAGTCCCTGCATAAGCTTCCTTCAGATTCTAATATTGGAAATGAGTGGTTGAACTTTATTTTTAATGAAGCGGATACTTTGACAATTTTCAATTTGGTTTCCGACCATATCACAGCACAGAGATGGCGCTTATAAAGATTATAAATGATATTCGCTTAAACAAAGTGTATGTAAGATTGTGGCCAAAACTGGTACTGCAATCACTTTCAAATGACTGTAGAGCGGTGTATCCCCCTCCCCCTCCCTCTGACTCGAGATTGCCAGATTGGCTGTAGGATCAGGAACGTTTGTAGATCTGCAGCTGTGGTAACTAGAGCAGATCTGGCAACCCAGATGATGAAACACTGATGACTTAGTGATTGGTCGATAGGTGGAGGGCGGAGCATCAGGCCAAAACACAACATGTCATCATCAACATCAGTTGAGGGCTGCAACAACAACATTTAAATGACAATATCCTGGCCGGACTACTGTTGTCAGTGATTTAAGTACCGTATTTTCCGGACTATAGTCGCACTTTTTTCATAGTTTGGCTGGTCCTGCGACTTATAATCAGGTGCGACTTATATATCAAATTTAATTCATACTGACTGACAAGAATAAACATATAGCCGTGAGAGGGCGCTCTATGCTGCTCCTGTAGTCTACCCCAGAAAAAAATAACTGAAAACAGAAAAAAGCTCTTAACTGAAATATTAACTTAAAGACAACAACCTAGAAAGACTAAACACAAGCAAAATGCCCCCATAAAGAAAATCTTATTCTGCAAAATACAAACTGCATGTAGTAAAATATTCAGTGGAGAACGATTCACACAGCGTAGTCTCGCGCGGCTGAGCCTCTCCCGGCAGAGTTCAAGGGTCTGTGGACTCGTTCCTTCAGCTCTGGCCATCTTGCTCTCAGTCCCCAAGTAGCTTTCTTTTTTTTCTTCATTACAGTTAAAGTAAGCTCTGCCAGTCCCTTACAAGTTTCTCACTCACTTCAAACTTTCTTTCTTCTGCTCGGTTATGCAGTGAAGCGGGCACGAGCGAGTGCTCACAAGCGGGTGCTCGCGTGCGGCTCCCGCTCTGCCCTAATGCGACTTATAGTCCAGTGCGACTTATATATGCTTTTTCCTCTTCATGATGCATTTTTTGACTGATGCGACTTATACTCTGGAGCGACTTATAGTCCGGAAAATACGGTATTTGAAATGAACATGATTTCTTAATGTGTAGTGACATATCAGGGCCATTTTATGATTAATTTAAATACATTACTTACATACAGTTCCTTTAAATACTAATACAGGGAAATCATCACTTCTGGTTCTACTCGACCTCAGTTCTGCATTCGACACTGTTGACCACAACATACCTCCAGACAGGCTGGAAAACTGGGTCGGGCTTTCTGGGAAGGTCCTCAAATGGTTCAGGTCATACTTAGAAGGGAGAGGTTATTATGTGAGTATACTCTCAGAAAAAAAAGGTATAGTGCTGTCACTGGGGCTGTACCCTAAGGTACAAAAGTGAAAAAGTACATCGTTGTACCTTACTCACCCCTAAATGGTACATATTAGTACCTTAAAAGGTACATTTCAGTACTTTAAGAGTGTGAATTAGTACCTTAAAGGTGCATATTAGTACCTTTTCGGTTTTGTACCTTAGGGTACCGCCCAAGTGACAGAAAAGTATCTTTTTTTCTGACAGTGTATTGGTGAGTGGACATCCATGACATGCGGAGTCCCACAAGGGTCCATTCTCGCACCACTCCTGTTTAACCTGTATATGCTGCCACTGAGCCAAATAATGAAAAAGAACAATATTGCTTACCACAGCTATGCTGACGATACCCAGCTCTACTTAGCACTATCACCTAATGACTACAGCCCCATTGACTCGCTGTGCAAATGCATTGATGAAGTTAACAACTGGATGTGCCAAAACTATCTTCAGTTAAACAAAGACAAAACTGAAATCACTACATTTGGAAACAAAGATGAAATTCTCAAGGTGAACGCATATCTTGGGGCGAAAAGTCTGAAAACAAAAAATCAAGTCAGGAATCTTGGAGTGATTTTGGAGTCAGACCTGATTTTTAGTAGTCATGTCAAAGCAATAACTAAATCAGCATACTATCATCTGAAAAATATTGAAAGAATTAGATGCTTTGTCTCCAGGCAAGACTTAGAGAAACTCGTTCATGCTTTCATCACCAGTAGGGTGGACTATTGTAATGGCCTTCTCACCGGCCTTCCCAAAAAGACCATTAGACAACTGCAGCTCATACAGGACGCTGCTGCCAGGATTGTGAGCAGAACCAGAATATATGACCATATCACACCAGTCCTCAGGTCTTTACACTGGCTTCCAGTTACATTTAGGATCGATTTTAAAGTACTATTACTTGTTTATAAATCTCTCAATGAGCTAGGACCTCAATACATCGCAGATATGCTGATTAAATACAAACCCAACAGATCACTCAGATCAGCAGGATCAAGTCAGTTAGAAATACCAAGAGTTCACTCAAAGCAAGGAGAGTCTGCCTTTAGCTATTATGCCAGCCGCAGTTGGAACCAGCTTCCTGAACAGATCAGATTTGCTCCAACATTCGCCACATTCAAATCCAGACTCAAAACACATCTGTTTATCTGTGCATTTACTGAATGAGCTCTGAGCCACTGAATGTCTGACTGATTGCACCTTATCTATGCATCATTTTTTTATTCTTTAGATAACTGTTTTAGTTTACCTTTGTTCTTATCTTACCTTAGGTTATTGTTATTTTATCTACATGTCTTCCTTTTATTCTTTTTGTGTATGCCTACTTTCTTCATATGGTATGCAATGTGCCATATAGATAAACTTGCCTGTCCTTGAAGTTCCAGCTCACGTGTGCACGTTTGTTTGCTTCCTTTCCCTGCGGAATAGTTTGTAAACAAGATACAGTTCAAGCTTTATTTGCAGACATATTGAGAAACATAAACATAAGCAAAGTTCATCTTAAACAGGTAATATTACAGAAGGGTGTGACCAGGTCAGAGTCAACTCAATAATTATTTATTTGTGCAGTAACGTCTACAACTTGAAGAACAAGTAGGATTTGCGTGCGTCTCAGCATTTTCCAACAAGTTTGACATCTGACACATTTCCAAATCACCTTCTCATGTGTTTGAGGGGGATATATTCTGGCATATGAGCATTTTTACAGCTTTATTGTCACAATGCAGTCAGTCATCATTGAGACACTCAAAGTTACTCTAGCTCGACTTTCTTTGAGAAGTGCGAGATTACATTGTTTATTCTGATAACAGTTTTCATCTCAAGAAAAGGCCATAGATAAATGCAATCTTCCTCTTTCTGTTTAGAAATGTGCCCTGATATTTTTTGGACATCCTACAGACTTTTATAACTGTGATTTATTTAGCAGCACATGGTGCATTGCGACACTGTGAAGTTTGTGTTTTCGAACATATTCAGCTTTAAAAGAGAGAGGAGTCAGTGGTCATGTGTAACAAACTTATCCAGCGTAGCAAATACCAGCCCTCATGCCACGTTTGGATCCTTTTCTGGGGGGCATTGTAAGGCATTTAGATACAGGGTTAGTGCTGTATGTCTTGGGTATAAAACCCTCTTTGTGTTAAAGAATCGCATCCTCAACTCGTCGTGTTTCTGATGCATGACATCATGAGTTTGCGTAAACATACACACCACTTTCTAAAGCCAAGTGGCGTGTTATCTGTACGCATTTTGAGCTCTCCGCGTGAATGTCATTATGTGTGTGTGTGTGTGTGTTTCCACAATGTAAATGGATTCATAAACATACTATATTATGTTTTTTTTTGAAAATGTAAAAATCCGAAATGTTTCTTGTGATGGGTAGGTTTAGGGGCAGGGGCACTGTGTGTGTGTGTGTGGGGGGGGGGGATGACATACACGTGTATGTCATTTACATACACGTGTAAATGACATGGGTATGTACATTACCCATGTCCCCACTTTTCAAATTGCTTATAAATCATACATGATGAGGGTTTTTTTGAGAAAGTAAAAATGCAAAATGTTTCCTGTGATGAGTAGGTTTAGGGGCTGTGTGTGTGTGGGGGGGGGGGCATGTTTTTGTGAAATATGAGGACACAAATGTGTATAATGACATGGGTATGACACAGGTATTACAAGGAGAGGGTGAAATATGAGGACATTACCCATGACCCCACTTTTCAAAATGCTTTTAAATCATACAGGATGAGTTTTTTTGAGAAAGTAAAAATGCAGAATGTTCCCTGTGATGGGTAGGTTTAGGGGCAGTGTGTGTGTGTGTGTGTGTGTGTGTGTGTGTGTGTGTGTGTGTGTGTGTGTGATGGTTAGGTTTAGGGGTAGGGGCAGTGAAGGGGGATAGAATGAAACGGCATTGATAAACACTCTAAAAATCGATTATGCGTCTTAAAAGCACGCCAAAATGGCATACGAATTGCCGTGTCATATACATTTGTATAATTTCTCTCTTCCTCTACAGGCTTTAAACAGGGGGATAGCAGCGGTCAAAGAGGATGCGGTGGAAATGCTGGCCAGCTATGGTCTGGCCTACTCCCTCATGAAGTTCTTCACAGGCCCTATGAGTGATTTCAAGAACGTGGGGCTGGTGTTTGTCAACAGCAAACGGGACAGAACCAAAGCGGTCCTCTGTATGGTCACTGCAGGAACCGTGGCAATCATTTTCCATTCTCTCATTGGTCAGTCTGGCAGTCTATCATTTCCTTCCTCCACCTTTAGTCTTGCATGCCTAGTTTGTACTAAATGTACAGGGAACACCGTTTTTTCTTTTGCACTTTTCTAAACAAATGTGTCGTGATGGTAGACTTGGTGAGCAGTGTTATGACTGGAGAAGGACCTCAAATGGTCTTAATCACTCAGACTCGACTCAGAGAAAGCAAATGTAACTATCTCTGCAAAAGTCATTACACAAAGAACATTATATTTCAAGGACAGTGTTGACGGAAAGGCTTTTTTTTTTGCCAGGTTGCTACATGCCTGTTGTATGTAATAATAATAATAATAGTAATAATAAAAATACATTTTATTTCTAATGCGCTTTTCTAATACCCATAGCGCTACTATAAATAAAAATAAATAAAAATACATTATGTTTATGCTGTAAATTACAGTACAACACAATATAATACAGTTAATGTACTCTCAGCGAATGGAGAGTCCACAAACTATCCAAACTCACGGGGGTAGTAGATTGCCATTTATTTTCGGATCTTCATTCACCCTCTATGATTATATTGTCATTAAACAAATTGTGCAAAATACTGCACTCCTACTCAGCAGGAAATTAGTTCGGCCGCCCATATTTACCAAATTACAAATACTTAAGTTTGTGGGTTGTGGTTAAAAACAGTCCAAGCTTCTTAAAACAGTCTGTATGGTCAGTGTAATTCAAACATTTTATTAGAAGAATAAAGGATATGCACCTTGAATACATCAGCACTACCTCAAATACATTTGCATTTACACAAATAGTCATTTACATACAAAGGCAAAAAATTCTGAGCTTTTTCAGCTGCTCCGCAGTGCCCATATGAGTCCATGAAGAAGGAATGTTACCGGAGTAACATTCATGAGGGATATTGGACACAAACCATCACCCTCTCGGAGGAGGGCACGCATTTTTAAGCACTAAGCCAACACCCGTCCGCCGCACTTAATGACGTGCTTTTAAATGAAGAATGAACAGTCTGTTAACACTCTCCATCATCTTGCGTGCGGTCTCAGGCATGTTGTGCCCATTTGCACAGTCAGTGAGTTTGGTAGAGCGTCGTCAATCTGTGGATCACGTCACTGCACACGTAACTGAGAAAAAGGGAACGACATGAGAACTGTCTTTGCATGATATTTTTTACATTGGTAACACTTTACAATAAGGTTCATTAGTTAACACGAACTAATGATGAACTGCACTTATAAAGCATTTATTTATCTTTGTTAAAGGGGTGGTTTGGTGTTTTTTTTCTAGGCATGGTTGTGTTTACTGTTCTAGTCCTACTGTTTGCTGGGTATTGTTGGGGAACATTGTCTGTTTTTATACTTCTGATGTCTGTCCTTTATGTCCTTTACATCTGAGAGTTGTACCAAGACAAATTCCTATCAACTTGTTGACATGGCAATAAATTATTGAATTGAATTTATGGGGCGCAGTATAACATGCAACAAATCGCATGCAACCACCACTTTAATGTTAATTTCAACATTTACTAATGCATTATTAAAATCTTGTTAACGTTAGTTAATGTAATGTGAACTAACATGAACAAACTGTGAACAGCTGTATTTTTAACGTAAACAAAGATGAACTAATGCTGAACAGAGAGTCGTTCATGGTTAGTTCATGTAACTAATGCATTAACTAATACAACCTTATTGTGAGTGTTACCTTTAAATTATATTATCCATCCATTCTCTAAACAACTTGTGTCCTTGCATGTCATTTGTTTACATTATTGGTAATAATAAAAATGAATCTCATTCTCACTTTTCCTTGTGTAGCCTACACAGATCTGGGCTATTACATCATTAACAAACTGCATCATGTGGATGAATCTGTGGGGAGTAAGACCCGGAGGGCCTTTCTCTATCTGGCTGCTTTTCCTTTGCTTGACGCCATGGTGAGTGACATGCCAGCCCTGGAGATACTCGTCATAATGTCATTGTATGTTCTTGCACTGAGCGTCAGATCTGGCTCGCCTGCCTGGCACAGATGGGCAGAGAGTGTGTGTGTGTGTGTGTGTGTGTGTGTAATCGTGTGTGGTACAGCCAGGCATCTGAGCCTATTCAGATCTGGAAAACCATCAAGAGCCAGCCCACGCGGAACGTCCTGTGCCTCTCAATGGAGGTTAAAGGAGAACTCCAGGGAATTTTTAAGTTAATCTTGCTCATAAAATCATTGTGAGAACTGTCTATAAAAATAAAAAAATGAACCGGACTGGTGCTTGCAACACAGAGTTGTTACAGTTAATGCCCAGAGCCCCCACTCAGCTAAAATGGCAGCTATGGGGGCATAAACGTAAAGGGTGTCTTTGTGCCTCTTAACAGACACAAAATGCAATTAAAATGTCTGTCCAACATAAACAGGGCCCTTACATGACAACAAGATGCGTTTAGCCTCTTATCCATTGTTTAAATTCACCTAAATAGTGCTTTAGACAGCTAGCTGTAGTCTCGCGCTGAAGTCCGGTGGGAACTCAGTGTAGCCGGAAAAAGGGAAATAGTCCTGTTTGTTTTGTTTAAAGTGTGAAGTCTCCAGACTAGCGAGGGTACCTTATATACACTAAAAAAGGGCTCTCAAAGTACTGTTTATGAACAAATGGAAATACAAAGGAATGTTGAGCAGCAAAACTATTTACAACATTGCTAATAATAAGAAATGTTTTCGGTAACACTTTATATTAGGGTTCAGTTATTAACTATTAACTAGTTGCTTATTAGCATGAATATTACTAGGATATTGTCTGTTTATTAGCACTTATAAAGCACATATTAAAGCCTTATTCTACATCCCTTAATCCGACCCAATACCTAAACTAAACGCTACAAAACCTACCTTACTAACTATTAAAGAGCAGTAAATTAGGAGTTTATTGAGGCAAAAGTCATAGTTAATAGTGAATATGTGTTCACCATACTAAAGTGTTACCAATGTTTCTTGAGCAAATCAGCATATTAGTATGATTACTAAAGGGTCATGTGACACTAAAAGAGGAATGACTCGTTTCAGGAGTAAATTACATTGTAAAATATATATACAAATAGAAAAAAAGTTTTAAAGATTTTACTGTACTTTTGATATTTTTATTAAATAAAATGCCTTAAAAATCAGACCCAAGAAAAACGCATTCACAATAACAGAGAAAGACTATAGCTAACACGAGGGCTTATGAAATGTAGCCACACGTCGATCTGCCATTTGATGGTCTTTATTGCAGAGACTCTCCTCGTGTGTTTGCAGTTTAAATATAATGATGCATTTAAAATGGCCAAACGTGTCATTACAAAAGTTCACAATGCTGCTGCAGGTGAAATATAATGCGGACAACACTGAATAAATATATTTTTGTCAGGTTAAATATTGTCAGTTGGTCACTCAAACCCCTTTATCTAAACTTCTCTACTTAACCGTCGGACTCGCACATCCGCCATGTTTGTATTTTTTTAATGCTTTTTATCCGTGTTTGTAGTTCTAATCGAATCCTCGTCCAACTCGCAGTGGGTTGTGGGCAATATCAGCCGTTGGTGTGCCCATCGATCCGCATTTCGAATTCTGACCAGAAATAGTAAACCATCCGGGTATCTTTGGAATACTCTTTTCAACATATTACGATTTGGGACATACTAATTCTATTTTCGAGTACTATTTATTATAGATAGAATGCGAATTGGGACGCAGGGTATGGCTAACATGAGGGCTTTAATACACAAAGACTGAGGACTAGACAAGACACACATGTGAACACTGATCAACCCATAAACCAATGACAACATCAAAACACAAGACCAGGGAGCACATGGCATGATCACATGACAAAACCAGGAAGTGCATGACAGTGAACATGATAACTAAAAACATCAACATGAAACATGAACCAACACCAAAACAACCTGTGACAATAAGGTTGCCTTAATCAAAAATGTCCATTTATTGCAACATTGAGTGATCATTTTCCGTCATAAAGTGATTTCCGTCATTTTGACAATACTTAGACTGAGTAAACCCAGCCTGATCTGCCGGCGTTTTAATTTCGCCTGGCAACTCAGTCCGGAAACCTGTACATTAATTTCCACTGCTTCTGTTACACTTTTGTGGGAACCAATCACAGACTGGCTTTTCCAGCTGGCGCGCTATTGGCGGGTTTAACACGATGACAGATTGAGAAGTGATTGGTCATTGCCCGTTGATCACGCCTCTTGTGGTCTGATTGGTTGAAAAACTATCCAATTGCATACAGAGTCATTTGAATAATGCCCGTTGATCACGCCTCTTGTGCTGTAGAAAACACAGAGCAGACTCCCCAGACTAATGTTTAATCTTAAATTGAGCTTGGTCTGGTGAAAGCCAGACATGTAAATACTGCTAATAGTGATTAGAAGTGAAAAGGGGAGTCAATTACATTTTAACCTGGAAAGAGACGTGAGAATTTGGGGAGAAAAACATCTCCAAGTGCATTCTTAGTGCATTCCAGTGAAATATTAATGAGATATATTGTAAATTAAATCATATACGTATACGTTATATACAGACAACATATAAGCAGTATATGCTGTCTTTTTTCATACTCTTACAAAGGAGGGAAAGCATGCAGCGACTGAAAAGAGCCATAGATATTCTTGTTATATACACACCATGTCACATTAAAATACCAAGCTGATGACTGAACATGAAGGAAATCTTACAGCTTATTTAGTCAAACTGATGGATAAGGATTATTTGTAAATTGTAGCTCAGCCTTATGATTTTAAATTATTTGTTTTTAGTCTTTTTGAGTGGAACATCCCCAAATCATAAGCGTCTCTTATAATCTAAACTGCAGTAGGCACATCTGGAAAAAGGTTGTTTTTTTGGATTAGTGGCCGCTGATAATAGCTCTTGCCTGTGTTTCCAGGCCTGGACTCATGCCGGAATCCTTCTGAAGCACAAGCACAGTTTACTGGTGGGATGTGCCTCTATTTCAGACGTCGTTGCACAGGTGAGTGTCAGATTCATTCAAGTTCAAATTCAACTTCAATTTTATTTGTATAGCACATTTCCAACAGCCTCCAGGCTGACCAAAGTGCTTTACAGAAGAGCAAGAATAGCACACATACATAGAAATAAACCAGAAAAGAATAAAAAAAACATTTTTAAAGGGGTGGTTCCATGTTTTTTTCTAGGCTTGGTTGTGTTTATGGAGCGCAGTATAACATGTCTTAATACTTCTTTTTTTTTTTTTAAACGCTGTATTTAACTCATATTCTCCCTTTATTCCACACCGCTGTCTCCACTGTCCTTTGAACGGCTCGTTTGCTTCCTGCTTCTATGAAGCTCATCCCTCTGAAAAACGCAATGGTCTTAGATTGGTCAGATGGCCAAATGTAGTTTCCTGTATTTTTATTGGCTGAAGTGCCAAGCACAGGTTGCCGGAAACGCCACGCCCCTTCCCATTACGGGCAGAAGTCACATCTGCGGAGACTAGCAAGGGTTTATGATGTCACCAACCCAGGAAGAAGCTCGTTGTAGTCCAAACCGGCCATTTTTGTAGGCAATAAACTGCCTTAACTTTAAAAGACAATATCTCCGTTTGCATTGAACTTTCAGCGCTGTAACTTTGCAGATACTGTTTATGCTCAAGCAGCGACATTACACACTAACTAAAGTTAAAAAAGTGAAATCGCATGCAACCACTCCTTTAAAAGTTTAACATATCAGGGTATTCAGTACACTAAAGAAAATAAAACTGTTTTTGACAGGGACTTAAAAATAGTCAAGGAAGCCTAATCTCTAAAGGGAAGGGTATTCCAAAGCCGTCGCTCTGCCACCGTCAGTCCGCATTTCATCGTTTGATTTCAGATTGCATATGTTTGTGTTTTCGATGTTTTGTGAATGTGAATATAGTTGAATATAGTTGAAGTTGATATAACGGGTTATCTATAATGTCTGTGCTTTTCATGGTCGTGGTGTAATTTGTTTTTATTAAGCATGTGTTTGTTTGAATTAATAATAGTTTGTATGTGCCACGAGAATGGCTATATTTATCAGTCACTGTAATCAGGTTACATGGTTGTGCATCTCTCTCTCTCTCTCTCTCTCTCTCTCTCTCTCTCTCTCTCTCTCTCCCTCCCTCCCTCTAGGTTGTGTTTGTGGCTATTTTGCTCCACAGTCACATGGAGTGTGTGGAGCCCTTGTTGATCCCAATCCTCTCTCTGTATATGGGAGCCTTGGTACGCTTCACAATAGTTGGTTTGGGCTACTACAGGAACATTCATGACAACATCCCTGAATCCAGTGGGCCTGAGGTTGGGGTACGTCTAATGGCTCTCTTACACCAATTTAACCAACTGGCATTTTACTGTGTAAATCCGTCACTGTTGATCTTCTCAGTTTAATATCACAGCTGCATTGGTCAGTTTGTTGGTATTCTATAGTCAATTTTTCTTGCTCCGACCCCTCAGTCGTGTGCTTTATACTGACACTCGCTCTGTGTAATAGGGTGATGCCACTATTAAAAAGATGCTAAGCTTTTGGTGGCCGTTGGCTCTCATCCTGGCTACGCAGCGGATTAGCAGACCCATCGTCAACCTGTTCGTGTCACGGGATCTGAAGGGAAGCACAGCTGCCACAGAGGTTAGTCTGGAAAACACACATACCTTTACGCGATTAATCAAATTATAATCATTATTTTCAGTCTTTTAGAGACAGTATATGTGTGAATATTTATCTAATACTTAAACGTAGCTACACATAGAGAAAGGCTCCAGTTGCTATGTTGCTATGAAAATATGCTGAGAAGGGATGGAGGAAACATTTTCTTTTATTTCTTTATTTTGCCGTCTATTTTTATTTGAACTGAAGCAGTCAAACTGAATGTCAGTCTCTGTTGAGACATTCAGATGGTCAGGCTGGTGGTGGTGGTGTAATGGTGTGGGGGATGTTTTCTTGGCACACTTTCGGCCCCTTAGTGCCAATTGGGCATCGTTTAAATGCCACGGCCTACCTGATCCTCTGATGGCTACTTCCAGCAGGATAATGCACCATGTCATAAAGCTTGAATCTTTTCAAACTGGTTTGTTGAACATGACAATGAGCTGACTGAACTAAAATGGCTGCCACAGCCACCAGATCTCAACCCAATAGAGCATCTTTGGGATGTGGTGGAACGGGAGCTTTGTGCCCTGGATGTGCATCCCACAAATCTCCATCAACTGCAGATGCTCTCCTATCAATATGAGCCAGCATTTCTAAAGAATGCTTTCAGCACCTTGTTGAATCAATGCAGTTCTGAAGGAGAAAGGAGGTCAAACACAGTATTAGTGTGTGTTCCTAATAATCCTTTAGGTGAGTGTACATTGTAAATATTAGATGAAAAACTTTCACTAAAATTATTTTAAGCACTAAAAACTAGAACTGAAACCAAAAACAAAAATTAAAGCTAAACATAACAAAAGTACTCTAAAAATGTAAATGAAAACAAAAAATGTAAAAGTTTAAAAATACTAAATATTAATATATAAATACAGCAATAGCATATAAATACTAAATACTAAAATAACACATAACAATAAAACTAATTTATTGTATAAAACACTTCATTTCCTCATAGAGTGAGATAATGTGGTTTTTGCGTCCTGAGTGCTGCATTTGGACCCCTTTTCCCCGGCTTTAATTTTAAACCGAGGTTATTTATACAAAAGCTGTAGTGACAAAACAAGCTTTATTGTCGCTTTAATTATTTGGTGCCCAGATGTCAGAAATATTTTACGTCACTCGGCTATAGAAACATTCATTATAAACAGATTAAATTGTGGGTGTTTAATGTTACCACCATCTTTCTGTTGTTTTCCAGGCTGTTGCAGTTCTCACAGCAACATATCCAGTGGGTCATATGCCCTATGGCTGGCTCACTGAACTCAGAGCTGTTTACCCTGCATTTGACAAGGTAAGTGTTATTGTTTTACCTTAAACAAACATTTTTAATTTAATCCTTAATCATACAGTGCTCAGAATGCTTAATGCCGATCATCCTTTCGCATATATACTTAAGCTAAAATGACACCTCTCCATTATATCCTCCCAGTATTTTGCCTCAAGGGTCAGGAAAAGTGTGTGTGTAGATTTTTTTTATACAACACACTGTCTAAGTTTGTCTCATACCCTTAAGGAATGACAAAATTAGTTTATACCATATCTTCCACCTTTTCTATGCGCTAATACTTCAGTATGTCTATTATCTTGTTCTATTTTATGACAAAGCAATTATTATTTTGGGTGAAGAGAGTGGGTTCATGGCGACAGACCTGCAGCTAGAGTCCCAGAGACTGTAATTATAAAGGCACACACTGGCGTGGTGTTATTTATGGATGTTTGCCCGTTCAAAAAGGACTCAGCATCCACAATTAAGAAGTCCACAGGAAATGTTCTCTGGTCGAGGTGGCTGGCCAACCGTAGTTAATACTTTTTGGATGATTACATTACTGTCTAACAGTTTGAGGTCTGTAAGATTTTTTAAGTGTTTTTCAAATGTTTCTCTTTTGCTTAACAAGGCATCTATTTTATTAATACAAATACAGTAAAAACTGTAAAATATTGTACTGTATTATACTGTAATAAATGTAATTTAATCCTGTGATGGCAAAGCTGTACTCAGCTGCTCTTTTTTTTTTTTTTTGCACAAGGGTAATAACCTTTCTCATTATTATCAATGTTTTGTATTATCAAACAGTTATGCTGTAAATAGTTTTGTGGAAACCATGCTAAGTTTTTGTCAGGATTCTTTAATGAACAGCGTTTATTTGAAATAGTGTTGTTGTTGTTGTTTTAAAACATAAGAAATGTCTTTACTGTGACTTTTGGTCAATTAAATGCATCCTTGTTGAATAAAAAATCTTATTGACTTATGATAGGGTACATTATAAAGGCTCAAAACATTGTACATTATAAAGAAGAAATAAACTGCTTTCTTCACGTCTGCTGTTTGTCGTTTTTCTCCTCTCTTTTTCTAGAATAACCCAAGCAACAAGTTGGCCAACAGCGGGACAGTTGTGACAAAATCCCACATCAGGCGCTTCACTTTTGTTTGTTTGGCTCTTTCTATAACAGTAAGTTTTCTCAAACTTCGGTCTCCGTCTGGCTTTAATAACGCTTGTTTCATGCTTTGGTAACTGTGGTTTGCTGAAGTTCAGGGAGTTTAAAGGTGCTGTGGGAGTTTAATGTGACCGTGGGCTGTGGTCATTTTTTTTTAGCCAATCAGGAGGAGCGTTCTAGCTGTCAATCATAAAAGCCCATATATGGAAAGCAGGAAAGTTAAAACATGGTAGCTAGAGCTAGTTAGTAGGCTATCAAATAATAGTCAATGGAAAGTTTCCTATTATAATTTTGCATCCTCAAATTTTATGTTTATTTTATTTCCCATTGAGACATTGAGGTGTGTGTGTGTGTGTGTGTGTGTGTGTGTGTGTGTGTGTGTGTGTGTGTGTGTGTGTGTGTGTGTGTGTGTGTGTGAGCCTGTTTATGTGGTTTATGAGGACACAAATTTGTATAACTACACGGGTATTACACTGGTATTACACTATAAATGTGGTTTATGAGGACATATCAAATGTCCTCATAATTCAAATGGCCTTAAAAACATACTAAATTATGTTTTTTTAAGAAAGTAAAAATGCAGAATGTTTCCTGTGATGGGTAGGTTTAGGGGCAGGGGCAGTGTAAGGGGATAGAAAATACGGTTTGTACAGTATAAAAACCATTACACCTAATGGAGAGTCCCTGTAAACCACATAGACCAACGTGTGTGTGTGTGTGTGTGTGTGTGTGTGTGTGTGTGTGTGTGTGTGTGTGTGTGTGTGTGTGTGTGTGTGTGTGTGTGTGTGTGTGTGTGTGTGTGTGTGTGTGTGTGTGTGTGTGTGTGTGTGTGTGTGTGTGTGTGTGTGTGTGTGTGTGTGTGTGTGTGTGTGTGTGTGTGTGTGTGTGTGTGTGTGTAAAATCACATACTTTCTAGTAATAGGTTTTGCATTTGGTCTAAAACCACTGCCATTCACAAATCCTATAGTAAAGTTTTCATTAATTCAGCTCCTGAGTGCGACCCATTCTTTCACAAATGTTTGTAGAAGCGTCAGTTCTTGATTTATACACCTGTGGCCATGAAGTGATTGAACACCTTGCCTTTGGAGGACACATTTAAAGGCATCAAGCCACGTCCGAATCTAATGTTTGTCTAATGTCTCCTGAGATACCTTCATCTGATCGATTTTTGAAGGCAGCATACATGTGTCCTTCGCTGCCTTTGGTATCCCACAATCCTGTGCTCTTCATTGAGTGGCTGCGTCTGAAAACCTAGGCAGCTGACTCGTTGCCTCGCTGCCTTATGAGACAATGGCTTGTAAGGCAGTGTTTTGTGCATGAAGGCACCTCACGAAACTGATTTCACACAGACTTCTAAAGGCTTCAACATACTCCGCAAGAACAGAGAAAAAGTTCTCGCTCCCAGGGCTGCGAAAACAAAATGACGTCATGTTGTTCTCACAGTCCTGGTTTGGGAGTTCTCGCAGTTTGTTCTCGACACATCGCCTGAGCAGAACTTTTTTCTTGCGGGTGTCCGAGAACTATTGTGTGATTGGTCAGAGATTTAAAATAGGCGTGGTTAATGTGGAGAAACGCAGATGAACGTCACCTGCTTTTCTCGTAACGTATGGAATGTACTGCCTGAACGAACTTTGTTCTTGTTTTTGCCACCTCGAGAAAACGAACAAATGTCTTTGTTCTTGCAGAGTATGTTCCAAGCTTAAGGCAGTGTAACAGTTTAATGATCTACAGCAAAACAGAAAGCTTTGGCTTTTTTTATATTTAATACCTACATTAGTAATTTCTTGCTAGAAATGACATCAGAAAGTGGAAAATATTGGTAGAAAAAAGGAGGAAAAAGATAGACTGCGGACCCACTTTATATTAGGTGGCCTTAACTACTATGTACTGACATTGTAATTAATCATTTGATACAATGCACTTATTGTGTACCTACATGTTTTTACATTGCACTTACATTATAAAAAATACCTGCATGTAATTACATCTGTAATTAATTTCTGTAGTTACATTTGTAATTACACAGTTGGCACTTCCCTTACCCATAACCCTACCCTTAAACTGACCCATATCACCACACCTGTCTCTAACTCTACCCGTATCCCACCTCAATATCAGCAAAAATGTTTTGCAATACAATATGGGCACAGTAAGTACATTGTACTTATTTTTTGATGTAAGTACATAGTAGTTAATGCCACCTAATATAAAGTGGGGCCTAGACTGCTCTCTAGACCGAAAGTTGCGTTTGCTGGTCAGTTTGTGTGTAAATGTGTTTTTTTACCAATATTTTCCACCTCTGATGTCATTTCTAGTCATTTCAAGTCCGAAATAACTTTCGTGAGGTGCCTTCGTGCACAAAACGCTGCCTTACAAGCCATTGTCTGATAAGGCAGCGAGGCAAAGAGTCAGGTTATCGGGACGCAGCCATAGTGTATGTCTTCTATATAGTATGGAAGTAGGCATATTTCGACGCAGGGCATGTGTTTCGGGCGTTTTTTAAATTTTATTTAATAGTGGCGTGTCTAATAAGTAGATAAATCTACAGTGCATTTAATTTGGTGTGTTTTTTACTTTGCTGCCTAATAACTCAGCCTAATTAGTAAATATTATATTTATTTATATTAGATTTTTTTATTCTTCCATTTGTCCCCTAAATTTAAAATGCAATAGACAAAAATCCATAGGCTTCTCATTCAGCTACTTAAACACATAGTTGTAAAGCTGTGAGGACTGCTTTAGGGTAGTGTGTTTTATTATTGTGAGTGCTTTTAGAGTCAGGCTAATGATTAATTGATGCTGTCTGCTTCTGTAACAGGGTCAGATCTTCACTCTCTGACCTAGATAAAAGCCTGCTCAGTATTACACTACAGTGATCGTTTTTATTCCATAATTTCACTTCTCTGTCAGTGTTGTGGTGGGAGATTGTATAAGTCTGTGTCATTAGTACAGCAAGGCTTCTGTTTAATCTCTTATGTAAGTGCTATATTGTTTTGCCCAGATGGGCTTTTCACTGAAATGTTGCATTAATAGACTGCTATGGATGAAATCTATATTTTCTTTACATTTTAATGAATCGCCCAATGGCATCTTGATTTTATGTCAACATTTTGCTTCGAAATTTCTCCTTTGGACTTTATTGTAAATTAAATATCATGGATGTTTGGCTTGTTTTATTGATGTTAAGGAGTTGTAGCAAGTGTTGAGATTTGCTCTCAGCTCCTTGGGCATGTATATCTGTGCACACACAGATATACATGCCCATTCTAGTGCTGTTATCCACATTTCAAAGGCTCTTCTCCACCCAGGTAGATATAAACAGTTATGAGTGTAAATGATATGAGTGTAAATGATAGTGTTTTGATACCTGTGTTAACAGGGGGTAAGTATAATATACTTGCTTTCTGATGTGTGCAGTCTCGAAAATTAACATGTATACTACAATGATATTACATTCTACTGCATAACCAGTACTATCAGAGTGCCATTTCACAGAAATAACCAGGAATATTTTATTATATACTGAGTACCACTGACGGGTGAAGTTAATAGCACTGATTCTCTCTTCATCATGACACCTGTTATTTGGATGGGATATATTAGGCAGCAAGTGAACATTTTGTCCTCAAAGTTGATGTGTTAGAAGCAGGAAAAATGGGCAAGCGTAAGGATTTGAGCGAGTTTGACAAGGGCCAAATTGTGACGGCTAGACGACTGGGTCAGAGCATCTCCAAAACTGCAGCTCTTGTGGGCTGTTCCCGGTCTGCAGTGGTCAGTATCTATCAAAAGTGCTCCAAGGAAGGAACAGTGGAGAACCGGCCACAGGGTCATGGGCGGCCAAGGCTCATTGATGCACGTGGGGAGCGAAGGCTGGCCCGTGTGGTCCGATCAAACAGACGAGCTACTGAAGCTCAAACTGCTCCAGAAGTTAATGCTGGTTCTGATAGAAAGCTGTCAGAATACATAGTACATCTCAGTTTGTTGTGTATGGGGCGGCATAGCCGCAGACCAGTCAGGGTGCCCATGCTGACCCCTGACCCCGCCGAAAGCACCAACAGTGGCACGTGAGCATCAGAACTGGACCACAGAGCAATGGAAGAAGGTGGCCTGGTCTGAGGAATCACGTTTTCTTTTACATCATGTGGATGGCCGGGTGTGTGTGCGTTGCTTACCTGGGGAACACATGGCCCCAGGATGCACTATGGGAAGAAGGCGAGCCGGCGGAGGCAGTGTGATGCTTTGGGCAATGTTCTGCTGGGAAACCTTGGGTCTGCCCATCCAAGTGGATGTTACTTTGACACGTACCTAAGCATTGTTGCACACCATGTTCAGCCTTTCATGGAAACGGTATTCCCTAGTGCCTGTGGCATTATTTAACTAATTTACTTCCCTATGTTATATTACGTTACATTATGTGTGAGATTTTCTGGATTGTCTTATTCAGGTAGTCTGTTTTTCTCTGTGCAGCTCTGTTTTGTGGTGTTCTGGGCGCCACACATTTCTGAGAGGATCCTGGTGGACATCATTGGAGTAGATCATGCCTTTGCTGAGCTGTGTCTCACCCCATTACGAATTTTCTCCTTCTTTCCTATTCCAGGTATGACTCTTTCTGTAAATGTCCACAAAGACACAAACATTTGACACAATTTTGGGTAAATATCTGTATAATGATTTCTACAATACAATAATAAACGCAAAGGAAGTACAATTTTAACCATTACAGTTACTATTGGTAGTTGAAAGCATAATCAAAATAGCCAAAATATTAAATAAACAAGCATGTAAGACACAGGACATACACTATCGTTCAAAAGTGCCGTCGCTAAGACTATTTAATGAAAGAAGTATTTTATGTTCACTAAGGGTGCATTTATTTAATCAAGAATAATAAAAAGAGTAACACTTTACAGTAAGGTTTGTTTAGTTACTATTAGTTAACTACTTTAGTTAGCATGAACTAAGAATGAACTGCACTTCTACAACAGTTATTAATCTTAGTTTTAGTTATATTAATTATATATTATTAAAATCAAAATTTTTATTTGTTAACATTAGCTAATGCTCTACGAACTAACATGAAGAAACAATGAACCGCTGCATTTGTAGCTGTATTAAAAAAGATGAATTAATACTGTAACAAATGTTTTGCTTTGTTAGTTAATTCATTAGCTGATGTTAATAAATGAGACCTTATTGTAAAGTGTTAGGACAGTAATATTATTACAGTTTAAAATATGTATAAAATATGTTTTCTGTTTAAATATATTTTTAAATATTAGTCTTTAGTGTCACATGATCCTTCGGAAATCATTCTAATATGATGAATTGGTACTCAAGAAACATTTCTGATTATCAATGTTGAAAACATTATTAAGTTCTGCTTACTACTTTTCATATTTTTTTTCCCAAAAGAACAGCATTTCTTTGAAAAAGAAGTCTTCTGTAACTTTATAAATGTCTTTACTGTCACTTTTGATCAAATGAATGCATGATTGCTGAATAAAACTATTAATTTCTTGGAAAAATCACATTTGAACAGTAGTAGAGTGCACATTTTGTTCGTCATTCTCATGACAAAATAAAAAGCATGATCCAGGGTCTGATGTGCAGTGCATTATCAAATGGACAGATGGTCTTAAGGGCACCAGTTGCTCTTTAAAAAAAAATGTCCATTTGAAAAGGCAAAGGTCATTCTTCAGTAACAATGCCCGAGGCTTACAGAAACTGAGAGAGAAAGAAGCACAATGAGAGCTCAAAGTACCCTGTGATTTTTTTACTTGCCTTTTATGATATAACGGCACTGATTGCCATGCAATGACTGGCATATAATGCGTGTTTTCACGTGATTGCTCGAGACCGCATTTGCATGAACTAAATTCTCTGTTGTTTTTTTCATCAGTGACTATTCGTGCTCATTTGACTGGTTGGCTTATGACCCTGAAGAAAACCTTTGTCCTGGCGCCCAGCTCTGTCCTCCGCATCATTGTCCTCATCACCAGTCTCATAGTGTTGCCTTACATGGGGTAAGTGTGTGATTGTACAACATTACTGAGTAGAAACTTGAAACAGACAGTAAATTGTATGTTAAAAATGTGTCAGACTGTATTAGAAAGCTGTTCATGTTCAAACTGTGCAGGGTCCACGGGGCCACACTTGGCGTTGGGTCTCTGCTGGCTGGTTTCCTTGGGGAGTCTACTATGGTTGCAATCGCAGCATGCTATGTCTACCGAAAACAGGTACAATACCACTGAAGCCTGTAGCTTTCTCTGATGAGAAAAGTTGCTTTATATTTGATTAGTGAATACAGTAAAAGAGCAATAACAAATGTGGTTCTGTGAATCTTCAGACATGTTCATTACAATACTTTATTGTGTATTTTAGGCACACACACTTACAGGAGAATACGGGTAGCTATTTCAATAACAATAAGGTCTTGAGTCAAAAGTCCAGTTACAAAAATGTGTTTTCTCTAGCAGTGATTTTTTTTACGATCATTTCAAAGTTCAAGAATTCTTCCAAATAAGAGTTTTTGCTACAGCTGTAAACACAATAAAACTACACTGATGTACAAGACACGGGCCAACTATATCATGAGGGCTGATTTAAACTAAAGGTTGAACTGTTTTCTGAGTACAAAGGGTTTTTTTTCTTTAAAGGAACACGCCACTATTTTTGAAAACAGTTGAGGTTTACTGTTTTTGAATCCATTCAGCCGATCTCCGGATCCGGCAGTAGCACTTTTAGCATAGCTTTTTTAACATATTTTTCCTATTTAAAACATGATTCTTCTGTTGATTCTCTGCGTATTATCATTAATTATCATTAATCATTAAAGGTGCACTATGGAACTTTCCGTCCACTGGAGGGCGCCTATTCAAAACAAATGCGTAGTTTATGACGCAACGTGTGAGCGCAGCATCTTGGGAGATGTGGTCTTCTCATCACAGCCCGTGGAAAATAGGACTCAGGCAGAAATCATGTTCATGCATCCGGATATTAACGTTACTGTAGTCTAAAGCAGAGCAGGACCGAGTGTTGTGGAGCTAATCAGAGCTGCTGGAGCGATTGTTAAACAAATACCCGCCTCGCGAATACCGGGACTTTTATTATGACGGGACGGGACACAGTCGCCGGTCGCCTGCACTGATCAGCTCTTCCGGTTATGATTTTGAGGTAATGGAGCTCTGTTTATCATATTAGATACATTTAAGTGTGTTTAAAACGATGTTATGACGTTACTCCGTGCGTTCACTTGTTCACACTGCTAAGAGTAAAGCGCTCCTGCCAAATAAAAGCCGAAACCGAGGGTAGCGCAGATATGACGCAATTGACAGGCGACTCTCTCAAATGCTATGCTGAAACGTCCCTGTCCTTAGCTAAAATCGCAATTTTCTCACAATTTACAAATAGTTGGAAACATCTGGGATATTGTAGGTACTCAACTGAACAAAATATATAACACCGGCCTAGTGGTTTTTGGATATTTTACTGCAAAAATACTACATGCACCTTTAATAGTTCCCTGATTTTTACGCAGGAATGAGCGTATAGTTCCTAGCCAAATCGGCCTAGAAAATCACAACTTTTCATAGTACACCATGTAACTACAAAAGAGTCAATGAATTTTTTATTTGTGCCATTTCTTTAAAGGGTTAGTTCACCTAATTCTGTCATTAATTCTGTCAACTTCATCATTGGATCACAAATGAAGATTTTATTTTTTACCATTTTGACGCTTCAAAACGTTTATAAAGAGATCGAAAGACTAATCCATATGAATTGAGTGGTTTAGTCCACATTTTTGGAAGAGACATGATCGCTTTATATGATGATTAAATTTAGGCTTTTATTCACATATAAACATTGATAAACTTGCACATCAGATATGGTATAGGAAGCTCTAGCATGTTCGCTTGACGTACGAGAACTAATGAGGTTTGATCTCATTTGTTATGCAGGTCGTTTGAGCTTCCTCAAGAACCAATGAGGTTTATTCTTGCGCATCAAGCAGTTAAAGTTGAGCTTCAGTTTGTGTTCGCTGATCAGTGTTTAAAATGTGAATAAAAAATCCTAAATAAAACCTGTTCACGTCAATATGTTAACATTAATTAATGCACTGTGAACAAACATGAAAATATTTGCTAAGTAACATTAACAAAGGTTAATAAAATCTGTATTTATCAATTTAACAAATGAGACCGTGTTGTAAAATGTTATCTTTTTACAAACTCCACATCACATATTTCATTGTAAAACCTTTGTAAACCATTCTTGCATAAATGTCACATTCAGTTCAATATGATGACAGATTATGTACGGATGGATTATGAATGATTTAAAGGAACACTCCACCGTTTTTAAAAATAGGGCTTATTCATCTTCTTTCCTACATTTTTTTAATATGTGGCCAAATGCATTTTTGTCTCAGAGCATGCGTTGTTTTAGTTTGGCAGGGTCGCCGCTAGCTTAGCTTAGCATAATGAATGAAATCCTATGTTGCCAGCTAGCATGTCCCGAGTAAAAGTGATCCCCCCAAAAAAAATACCCCACTTAGGGGTGTAACGGTTCACAAAATTCACGGTTCGGTTCGATACGATACACTGGTGTCACGGTTCGGTTCGGTACGGTTCGGTATGTTTTAGATACAGCAAAAAAAAAAATTGGCAGAAATTATCTTTTTTTATTATTATTTTATTAAAACTAACAAAGTATGATTTTTTGTTGTTGTATGATTTTACCCATCTTCTATGTAGTTACAGGAATAAGACATTAGCTCTTTACATTAGCGTGTGCTGTGCGTGTTGCGTTGCGTTGCGTGTGCGTTGCAGGAGCCCCACACCCTGTAGTGCTTTTACATATGCTGCGTTTGCAGTCCGCAACTGATCCGCTGTTGCATACCACAAACACAGCATTTATTCATTATTTTTTATTTAAAATCCAAAAGTTTTTACTGAACATGCCTCGTCAGAATTCCAATTTTCTTTGTTTACTCTTTAATAGAAGTCAGGTTACGTAGCCTACTACATTTAAACATCATTTTATTAAATTCATTTATTCATATTTATATACTTTAGATTTAGCTCACACAAGTGGCAAAACATTTAAACATAGTTTATAGCCTTAAATCACAAACATTTTAAATTAGAAACTTACAATAGTCTATTCAAAAACAGCCGACTCTAGTCTTTACTTTCGTTTTTACACACTTTTAAAAGAAATCCTGCAGGTCAAAAAGAACTTTGCTTTTCACTCCAAGAAAGTATGAGTGCTATCCATTATGGCACCTTTTTTTAACCTAAATGCCAGGTAAGGTGTCGTTTTGTTGCTTTACTTGAGAAAAAAAGCCATGTGTTGACTTTGAAACAAGAGTATATTTTAAATGAGATGCATCTGTGGTGAAATTACTAGATTTTCGCGTCAGTACATGTTTATTTTAATGCGAACAATGTTCTATCACTTTAACGCAGCAACGCAGCGCAGCAAAAAATAGACTCGGTACGAAAACGATCCGTGCACTGCTGCAGACACAACGCTCCTGGAACGGACTGACGGACAGCACCCGCGTGCAGTTTGAAAGCTGTCATCCGTTAACATGGGTACGGAAAAAAATACGCACCGCACACGCGATGCAGACGGAGTATGTGTGAAACGGGCGTTAGGTCTCATATCCGCGGCTATAAATGGACCACTCGCCGTGGTGATGTCTTTTGCCATTTGAATAAGTTGGAAATGTCTGTCTAAATGCTGCGGGGATAGTTTGTGGGATAGTTTGTGGCTGTTTCTCCTTTTTATCGTCTTGTTGTCGGCGTAAAGACAACAAGATCGTCTTGTTGTCGGCTTTGATTGACATGACATGAATTATTCCCGCCGCTGTACCATCAGCAAATACGACATACCGTTGTTTTTTAATAAATCAATCTTGCCAACACCATCATAGCTTACCAGGAATCCAAAGTTCACCCAAACACCAGACCTGTTGGTTATTGGAGGATCTTCTATTTCTGGTTTGTTAAACGCAATAGCCATTTTGCCACGAGCATTCAGCGCGTAGCCTACTGAGTAAGCGAGCACCTGACTGAGCAGCCTAAAACATATGTTTTTTTTTTTCTTTCACTTCGGCGGTGTCAGGGGCATATGCAATATTGCCTGTTATGTCGTTTTGGTTATTGGGCTACCTTGTTGAACGCATATTATTATATTTCACACACTTTTTTATTTTCCAAATCTAATTAATTAGTCCAAGAACCGTTCGGTACATAATGCGTACCGCGTACCGAACCGAAAGCCTCCTACCGAACGGTTCAATACGAATACGCGTATCGTTACACCCCTACACCTAATTACTTATTGTGGCCTGCGTATTCACAACGAGTACAAAAAGTGATGCAGATTAAGACTAGGAGATTTCCTTGGCAAATATTGACTTGACGGGGAACTGCTGCTTGGGCGCAAGCATGCTAGCTGGCAACATAGGATTTCATTCATTATGCTAAGCTAAGCTAGCGGCAACCCTGCCAAACTAAAACAGACAAAAATGCATTTGGCCACATATCTAAATGTAGGAAAGAAGTTGAATAAGCCATATTCCTAAAAACAGTGGAGTGTTCCTTTAAACAAATAGGTTTTGCTCGTGTTTGATCAATAAAACCTAGTCTGTTGTGATAAAATGACGTTGTTTTTTAAAAAATGACTTTCTGCCCACACAGAAGAAAAAGAAAGAGTCAGATGAAGACCTGACCATCGACGGGGAGGACTCTGCCCCCATGAACGAGGTCAGGGCAGGGGGTCGCATGGACGACATTGTGGAGCTAAGAGAAGAGGATGAGGAAGAGCTGGAAGAATACTGAGCTGTGGATTCTAGGCTGAGCAGGATGCATTGTGGGAATCAGGGCCTTTTTGCTTTTTTCGGGCACAGTACTTATTGCTTACTGCCGCCCTTTCCCTCCTGCCGAAGCGAGAGCACAGCTCACTTGTCAATGTGCACAGCTCAGATAAACACAGAGGGAGATTTAGATATCAGTTGTGTCCGCTGCAGCATATCTTTGTTACAGTACACGCGCAGACATACAAATGCGTACATGCGTCTTCCAGCTGCCGTCAGATTTTTTTTCTTCTGATGCAGGTCAGTGAAGATATTAATTTGTACCAAAGCAATGTTGTACATTAACTCTTATTTTTTTCTGTATGCTGATCTTTAATGTGCTGCCGTCCTACACATTTCAAAGGAAAGACTATGCTAAATGCAGTCACATCATTCGCTTGGAATGTATTTCCCTTTTTCTTCCTTACCTCTAATATTTCACAGAAAGGACAGACTTGATAAGACACTTGAGGTCCAGGGCAATGGACCAACTCACTTTTTTTTGGCTTTTATCATTACAAGAAATGTCAACAGAGGATATAAATATATATATATATATATCACAGATTTATATTGGAATTGAGAATTAATTTGATGGACATCTTTCAGAAACAACAGTTTCAGAGTGACAAATGGTTGGAGTTTATGGGTCATCTTCTAGAGGACCTATTTTTTTAAATATACATACCATATGTTGTAGGTGTATAAAATATGATACATTTTGTATGGGTGATGTTGTGAACTCTGTATATTGTAGGAAAAGCAAGAATTGGACTGTGTTTTCTCATAATTGCGTCTATTGGAAGTATACATTTTTATCTTAATTTATTTTGGGCATTTATTTTGTATCTCAGGATGTTCGTAATGAAAAATATTAAAGTACTATAAAGTCTGATTAATGATCCCTTCCCCACGAGCTGTTTTTCACGTTTCTCCACTGGACAAGATGATACACAGCTGTTACGGATGTCTTAAGCCAGTGTTTGTTTCATTTAGACTATAGTGAAGTCTGGCTTAGTTTGTGTTAGAGATTTCCTGGACAATACAAAGTACTAATAATGATAGAAACATTTATTACAGTTTACAAAATATAAAAAGTCTTTGGTCCTCTTATTAAACATTGAAAATGTGGTTTAAAGTGGTCTAAATGGTGAGGTTCTTATGTTCTGTCTTCTATTAAAATGAAGAAAAGAGTGTGTTTGTCACTTTTACTGCAGCTGATGAGAAGTCTGCTACAAGGAAAAGGTTAAATTATATCTAGAGGTAGTGATGGAGAAAAAATTAAACTTTAAAAAAGGACAAAGGTACATCGAATTAACACCTAATTTGCAATGCGTCTGGCGTGAAAATATGAGCGAATAAATGGATTTGATCGCGGTGAAATGACGCCCCCTGTCGTGCGACTTTGACACTGGCAGGACATCTAAACACACAACGGAGAGTGAGGCAAGTATGCCCACTTGCCCAGACATACACATTCACTTTTGTGGGCTTCATTTTTGGGGAGAGGGAAATTTTAGAGTCATATACACTCTCAGAAAAAAAGGTATAGTGCTGTCACTGGGACGGTACCCTAAGGCACAAAAGTGAAAAGGTACACCTTTGTACCTTACTCACCCCTAAAAGGTTCTTTAAGAGTACATATAAGTACCTTTTCGGTTTTGTACCTTAGGTACCGCCCCAGCGACAGCAATGTACCTTTTTTTCTGACTATAGATCAGGGGTCCCCAATCTCGGTCCTGGAGGGCCGCTGTCCTGCAGAGTTTAGCTCCAACCCCAATCAAACACACCTGAACCAGCTAATCAATGTCTTACTAGGGCCTATAAAGGCATTGATTAGCTGGTCCAGGTGTGTTTGATTGGGGTTGGAGCTAAACTCTGCTGGACAGCGGCCCTCCAGGACCAAGTTTGGGGACCCCTGGTATAGATTATCAAACCACGCATGGTTTTTAATTGTTTTTCCCCCAAGCATAATGTTATTTTTTTCTATATATGCTAATCAGAGTCAATGGGGTCCAAAAACAACATTTGACCCTTTGACTTTCATTATAAAAACACTTTTTAAAAACTGATTTTGTGTTTCACAAAATAAAGCAAGTCATACCGTTTTGGACCGACAAGAAGAATGTTGATTGTTGGCAGAACTGTCACTTTGAACGTTGTCCAGTTGTTCTGATGTCAACAAACTTAACTTGACTGTAAAGTGCAGTGTTCTGTCAATGTCGTCCATTTTCTTCAGTCAATCATTTCCCCCATTGTATTACCATTTGAGCGACACTATATTGCTAAAAGTTTTTGGATGCCTGACTTGACATGAACTTTAAAGACATCCCATTCTTAAGCTGTAGGGTTTATATGGAGTTGGCCCACCCTTTGCAACTATAACAGTTTCAACTCTTCTGGGAATTAAGTTTGATTTAGTTTGATTTGATTAGTTTGACACATGAAGTTTGGAGGTCTGTAGCAAATGTGTGTAGACACGTCATGCCATAGTGCTTGATTTATATACCTGTGGCCATGAAGTGAGTGAACATCTGAATTCACGGATTTGGAGGAGTGTCCCAATACTGCAAAAGATGCTCTTCTTACTTAGAAATTTTTTCTATAGTCTAAATATCTAACAATTCTTAAATCAAGATGCATTTACTTACAAGTAAAACATAAGATAAGATATTTTTTCTTGTTTTGTTAAAAATTAAATCAAACTGAAGTGAGTTTTTGCTTAAACCAAGCTAAATTATCTGCCAATATGGTGGGAAAAATGACATTGTTTCTGATTGAAATCTTGTTTCTTGTTTCCGTCCCAAACAGAAATAAGATTATTTTTCTCACCCCATTGGCAAATAATTTAGTTTGTTTCAAGGAAAAACTCACTTAATTTATATATATATATATATATATATATATATATATATATATATATATATATATATATATATATATATATATATATATATATATATATATATATATATATATTGATAACAACTAAGACAAGCTTTTAATTTGGTTAATATAATAACTATATTTGGTGACAATATCTTGCAATGACTTTAACATTCAGCATGCAAAACACACACAAAAAAGTTTTTTTTTTTTTTACTTAGACCATTTCTATTTTATTTGCTGCCATTTTCTGGGTTATACTGACAAAAGACAGCAAATAAATTTGTCAGATAAAGCACAAAAAATATGTGTAAAATAAAGCAATTCATTCATTCATGACTCAAGTACACTTCCTCAGATCAGAATTAAGTTGACAAAACTTAAATCCTTTAAGTAAGAGTAATTTGATGCAATTAAGCTTAAGTGTACTTGAGTGTTAAGTGCATTCAATGCTAGTTGAACTACTAAAAATACGTTCACTTTATTTAAAAAAAAAAAACGTGGAAACCAACTGCACATAGTTCTTTTTAAATCACCAGCTGAAAATGACAGATTAAAACTACGTTGAGAATAATAGTATTTAATAGTATTTATGTTTGCAGAACAAACAATGTTAATGCTAATGGAATTACTTAGGTAGTAACCTTAATATTAAATCTTAAGTAAGATTAGTAAATATTCTAGAACCAGAATTGGCATTAAACCAACTTTTATTTAATATTTATTACTTAATTTACTTGGGAGGTGTTAGCTTTCTTTACTTTTAACTGATTACTAAATTAACTCCATTTTCCACTTTAAGTTTGCTTTGCAAAATTAAGGCAATCGGTTCTCAAACTTTTTCTTTAAAGTAAACTGAACATATATACAGTATATATGAATTTACAGTGTATAGGCTATAAAATGAGCTTTTGTCCTTTTGCAAAGCATGAATAAATTGTTCAAAAGTGACTTTGTTTACAAAATCTGTCTATTAAAAAAAATCCTGAAAAACAGTTTCCACAAAAATATTAAGCAGCACAACTGTTTTGAACATTGATAATACTCATAAATGTTGCTTGAGCATCAATCAGCATGTTAGAGGGATTTCTGAAGGATCACGCACTGAAGACTGGAGTAATGATGCTGAAAATACAGCTCTGATCACAGGAATAAATTAGATTTCAAAATATATTAAAAGAAAACAGTTGATTAGTTTATAATGTTACTGTTTTACTGTATTTATTATCCAAATAAATTCAGCCTTAATGAGCATAAGAGACTTCTATCAAAATCTGGCAGAACCCAAACTTCTGACCTGCAGTGGTCAGCATTATATTATATTATATTATATTATATTATATTATATTATATTATATTATATTATATTAAAATGTATTATATATTACATTATACATTCTGAAATGTTCTACAACACAAGCCATTTTAAAATGCCAGTTTAAAATCTTCTTCAGACTGTTTTAAGTAAATATTTAATTCCTGTTTAATATGTTAATGACTGCAGATCAATGTTTGTCTCGATCTCGGAGCGATAATAATCTCCGGTAATCTCTATAACAAATACTATAGCATTTGATGGCCACCAGAGGGAAGCACTAGCCCCTTCTGGAGGATAAACCGAGACATGTTTACTCCTTCAGCCATCAAGTCAAGACCAAACACTACATCTTTCTCATTTTGATAATCAGTAATAAAGCTGCCACTAATCTTGATTTGTTTAATAACAATGGTCATGATGATGAAGATCATATGCATAAGTAATAGATGGCAGTAATGGAAAAACTTAATTAAAAAGTAAACAAATAGGCAACAATAAAAGGGAATGATTTTTATTCTCAAAAATAGTCGTCAGTTTTAATTTAATTATCAGAAATATATCATTACGATGAGTAGGACTTGTTTTACAAGTGACTGCGGATTTGTTTTATTCAACGTGTACATTTGTGTTACATTTGTGGATGTATATAAAACCACGACTTGTAACACCTAGACAGCTTGGAGTCAGAGGAACTTGAAAAAAATTGTAAATAAGAGGCGTTGTGTGCTAGACATCATGCTGTCTATGGTGCTGATGTACACTTACACTACACTCACTAGATTCTCAAGCGGAACTCGAGCCATGTTTCCATCAAAGATCCGCTCCCGGAATAACTCCGCAAAGACAAGTAGCTCCATATGTAACTCGTTTTCGTTAAATAGCTACGCTCGCATCTTTATTCACTGGCTGTATACATTGTCATGGGTCTAATCTTCTGAATGAAAAGTGCGTTATAAATAAAATATATTATTAATATAATAACTAACAAGACAAGAGGCGTGACAAGAGGTGTGCCTGTTCAGCTCTACGTCAGGCAAATTTGGCGCGAACGGCGCAAGAACACTAAAGAGTAAGGGAGGGGGGAAAACCCACAATCCGTAGTATTAAAACCTGCGGGAGCAGCTGTTCGAAATCTTGCAGTAAATGACAAGCAGCCGCTCGGGTGCTGCAGTCGCAGAAGTGCGCAGGTTGAGCCGCTCGACACACTCCCACTTTGGACTTACTTTTACTCTCTACTTCACTCTCACTGGCATCTGACCATATTGTCAGTTCCACCATAGCTACGGTAAGTCCTTCTGAATGTGGCATTTATGACCATTTAATTAATTTTGGAAAGAATTTAGATGTCATGCGTAACAAGTTAAGACAACCACTTCTGAAGGTTTTTCTTAAGATGAATCGCTGTCTATTTAAAGGGCAAGATCCTAATTATGCCTCTTCTTTACAGGCACTCACCATGCCGCTGAATTCAAGTATGGCGAGTAAAAACTATGATTACGACTACGATTCCTACCAGCCCTATTTTTATTTCGACAACGAGGATGAGGATTTTTATAACCACCAACACGGACAACCACCAGCGCCCAGTGAGGATATATGGAAGAAATTTGAACTGCTCCCCACTCCACCCCTGTCCCCGAGCCGGCGTCCCTCTCTGTCGGACTCCTTCCCCTCCACTGCCGATCAGCTGGAGATGGTGTCGGAGTTTCTCGGGGACGACGTGGTCAACCACAGTTTTATATGCGATGCGGACTACTCCCAATCTTTTCTGAAGTCGATTATAATTCAGGACTGTATGTGGAGCGGGTTTTCCGCCGCGGCGAAGCTGGAGAAGGTGGTGTCGGAGAGACTGGCGTCGCTCCAGGCGGCGAGGAAAGAGTCCTCCCGGGAAGATTTACCGTTAACGGACGCCTGTCGGTCCAGCCCTAACGGTAGCTACCTTCAGGATATAAGCACCCCTACATCGCAGTGCATTGACCCGTCTGTAGTGTTCCCCTTCCCGTTGACTAACGTTAACAGCTCTAAGCCGTGCAAACCGTCGTCCACAACAACCTCCACAAAACTGATACTGGATACTCCACCAAACAGCGGGAGTAGCAGCAGCAGTGACAGCGATTCCGGTGAGTAACGTTAGTTTGTTCTAACTGTGCTTGACAAGTTAATTCATGAGCTGTAATTAGTAGTGCGTATGTCTCTTTAAGAATAAGATCTGGCTTGTAGCGTAATTTACGTAAGGCGACGCTCCCACCCACTGCGCGTTATTCTACGCTAGTGTGAATGAGTTGTAATTTGACATTGTCTTTTTTTTATCCCACTAGATGATGAAGAAGAAGAGGAGGAGGAGGAGGAGATCGACGTTGTCACGGTGGAAAAGAGAAAGTCTGTGAGAAAGTCTGACGCTAACGCAACGCATCAGAGCCCCGTCGTCCTCAAGCGGTGTCACGTTAATATTCACCAACACAACTACGCCGCCCATCCATCCACGCGGAACGAGCAGCCCGCAGTTAAACGGATTAAATTCGACAGCCACATCCGTGTGTTTAAGCAAATTAACGTTAGCCACAACCGAAAATGCGCGAGTCCCAGGTCGTCTGACTCGGAGGATAACGATAAAAGGAGGACTCATAACGTGCTCGAGCGGCAACGGCGGAACGAGCTCAAAATGAGTTTCTTTGCGTTGAGAGACGTGATTCCTGACGTGGCGAACAACGAGAAAGCTGCCAAAGTAGTAATACTCAAGAAGGCGACTGAGTGCATAGTGAGCATGCAAGAAGATGAACAAAAACTGATCTCACTTAAAGAGCAATTAAGGAGGAAATGTGAACATTTGAAGCAGAGACTTGAGCAGTTAAGCAGCAGTTCTTAAATTGCTTGGACTTAATTTATGGACTGGACTAGTTTTAAGCAAATATGTATGGTTGAGTCAATTGCAAGGTCTTAAGGGTGTGGCAAATAGTGAGCAATCTGACATTGATTTATACAATTACACTGCCTTGTTTTTCAACGTAATGGAGGTTTGATTTATTTGTATTTAATTTTATTTTTTAGTATTAAAATGGTCTGCAGTTCCATTTGCTGTTGGCCTTAACTTAATGTTTTGTTTTTGTAAGTTTTGTACATATTGCACATATGTATTTCAGATGCTGTTGAGTTCTGAATTATAAAATGCATTTCTCTATAAAAGTTTTTTGGCTAATCATGTCTTCAATGTGGACTCATTGCGTTTGCCTTTTATCATTGTCATGATGACCCTCTTCAAAGCTTTCATTAGGTAATCCATTAAGGTGATGCACCTATCCAAGGTTTAATCGAATTGGCCCACTTTCAGTGTAGACTCATGTTTGTGCATTTACCTTGGCAGTGCCATCTGTTTGTTAATATAGGATGACTAATGCTTGTGTCAGAATGACATTCTCTGTTTAAAAGGATCAAAGCCAGTGCCTTGCATGAAGCCACTTTGGTTGACTCACACATCTACATACGGATTCAGTTACTACTGTTCATGCTCTTGGCTACACTGGCTCAAATAGAAGAACTTTACAGTGGGTGGGCTTTTTTGTTTATTCCACAAGAAAATAAACAAGTACTTCTAATTTTTCTCTATACTTTAACTTCAAGGCATATTTTTAAATAATAAATGTGAAGGTAAAATGTGTAGACATTTAACTAAACTTTTATGCACCTGCATCAAAAAAGATGCACCTTCCAGTTGAGGGGCAGTTTTATTATTATTGCTTATTTGAATAGGGACAGACACAAAATCAACTGATTATTACATAAAGAAAAATCCGATGCATGTATCTCAGAAGATCATGTTGGAATGGGAGTGTCTAGGGTTTGGTAGATCACATCCATAAGGGGTGGGCAACGCTGCTGTCCTGTGGAGATTAGCTCCATCTCTAATCCATCATGAACAAGCTAATCAATGTCTTCAGGATCAGGCAGCTGAGTTCTTATTTTTTTAATCATGGTTATTTGGAGCTAAACTATGCAGGGCCAACATTGCCCATCCCTGGCATGCGTTCTCCTCTTCATACCCTTTTAACTTTTCTTTATTTTCTCTATAATTTAGTTGTCCTGCCAACTGGATGTTTGAACTTTTAAGGAAACCATTCTGGATGCCGTTTCTTTCTTGCACACATGCTCAAACACCTTAACCATTTACTCTTATCAGAACACATGCATGAATACATTAAAAACACACTCCAGTTGGTCAGGCATCCTCTAATGAATTCTTGGAGCAAAAATGTCCAAAGGTAAATACTGTCAGTGTCATGTCATTTTATGGTCTGCATTGTCATCCTGAGTTTCACAATTTAAAAACCTGAGAGTTGCGTTCTTTATAGTAGATAAGACAGTGTTTTATTACCCACACTGGATTCATATGGAGGAAAAAACAAGAAATATGCTGAAGATTCCTGATTAACCCTGCTGAAAAAAGCATTGCATGCTGGTTAGGTAAGTATTGAATCATGGCTGCTGGTTTATGCTGGTCCATAGCTGATCATGAGCTGGATTAAGACGGTCCTAAACTGGTTTAAGAGGATCAAGTGTTGGTGCTAAGAAACTAGCTCCAGCTCCAGCTCAGGACAAACTTACACCAGCTCATGACCAGCTAAGGACCAGCATAAACCTGTCTAGACCAATTTAAACCAGCTCATGACCATCTTAAACCAGCTAATTACGAGTTTAGGACCCGCATAAGCCAGTTCAGGACCATCTTAAACCAGCTAAGGACTATCAGACACCATCTTAAAACCATCTTAAAGCAACTCATGGCCAGCTAAGGAACAGCTAAAACTAGCTCATGACCAGCATAAACCTGTTTAAAACCATCTTAAACCAGCTCATGACCAGTTTAGGACCAGCATAAACCAGATTAGGATCATCATAAACCAGATTAGGACCAGCAAACACAATCTTAAGACTAACTTAAACCAGCATAAACCAGTTTAGTACCAGTTTAAACCAGCTCATGACCAGCTAACGACCAGCATAAACCAGGTTAGGACTATCTTAGACCTGCTCATGACCAGCATAAACCAGCTGACAACCAGCATAAACCAGTTCAGGACCAGTTTAAACAAGCTCATGATCAGCTAAGGAACAGCATAAACCAGTTTAGTACCAGTTTAAACCAGCTCATGACCAGCTAACGACCAGCATAAACCAGGTTAGGACTATCTTAGACCTGCTCATGAGCAGCATAAACCAGCTGACAACCAGCATAAACCAGTTCAGGACCAGTTTAAACTAGCTCATGACCAGCTAAGGACCAGCATAAACCAGTTTAGGACTATCTTAAACCTGCTCATGACCAGCATAAACCAGCTCATGACCAGCTAACGACCAGCATAAACCAGTTTAGGACCAGTTTAAACTAGCTCATGACCAGCTAAGGACCAGCATTAACCAGTTTAGGACTATCTTAAACATGCTCATGACCAGCATAAACCAGCTCATGACCTGCTAAGGACCAGCATAAACCAGCTCATGACCTGCTAAGGGCCAGCATAAACCAGCTCATAACCAGCATTAACCAATTTAGGACTATCTTAAACCAGCTCGTGACCAGATGGACCAGTATAAACCAGTTTAGGACCATCTTAAACCAGCTCATGACCAGTTAAGGACAAGCATAAACCAGCTCATGACCAGCATAAATCAGTTTAGGACCAGCAAAGGACGAGCATAAACCAGCTCATGACCAGCATAAACCAGTTTAGGACCATCTTAAATCAGCTCATGACTAGCTAAGGCCCAGCTCAAACCAGCGCCATGCTTCAAAACATTCGTAACCAGCATAAGAGGTTTGTTGTTGTTTTTTCTTCAACAGGGACAGTCCTGAAATCTGACAGTGTGTCTGAGACAGGTTGTTAGTCAGGGTACAAGTTTTTGTGTCAAACACAGTGATATTTATTTATTATTAAAAATAGGATGATAATGCCAATTAAATATACAATATAGAGGATAGTTTTACGTGCCAAAAGTTAATTCGTAATAGTTTTGTGTAGTAATAGATGAAGTTGTGGCGCGGTGACGTCAAGCCCTGAGCTGACTCCGCAATGCGCGTGCTGCTGCTGTGAGCACATGGAGGAGAGAGGACGGACACTTAGCAGCCTCGCTAATGTAGCCTTTGGGGCGCGAAATATTTGGAAATGAGAACATTTCAGACATGGAAAGTGAACTGATCTGCCCAAGGCGTCCAAAAGGGTAAGGTTCTTCTCTATTGTTGCGATTAAGATGCATCCAGTAGTCGTGAAACAAAGTCTTAGCTTTAGCGGAACAAAATGTGTTTATGTTTTGTGCCACAGGTGCGTGTACAGTAATCAATATAGGTATGCATAGAAAACTCGAAACAATTGATTAAAAGACACATTTTTATTATTACCATGTGCATTCATTCTCGGTAGTGAACTTTGGATGTGAATGAGCAGAGATTTATTCAGATTTGTCAAAGCCTCTTGATTTAATGCAACATACTGACATTTGAAGTTAACTAATAACTTTTAAAATGGCATTAATGTGACTGTTATTGATACAGTTTGGATGTAACCTAAAAAAAAAATTATTTGATGATTTTATATAGAGTTTGTGTATAGTTACAGTTTTCTTGAACTGGATATGAAGGCTACTGTAGCCTAGAGTGCACTTTTTTATTTTTTGTAAACAAATAAAATAATAATTTGCTGAAAGGTTTCAGTGTTATGCTTCCAAAATTGAAGCTTTTCTTCCATGTGTTTTGCGCATATTTTATAAATGGCCATATTTTCAGAGTTCATTGGTTATTGTATGATAAATTCAATTTTTAAATGACTTTACCAGAAAAGGGCCACGTATATCTTAGTAAGGTTTGCAGATTTATTCTTAATTTGCTGAGCTTGTCATTGTCAGTGTGTAAGCAGCGCCAGTCTTCCCTCAGTACAGTGTGTTGACAGAGTTCATAAATTATGTTGTGTGTGATAGGCTGAGGTTTACAGTCTATCAGGGCTACCCTGTAGGAGATTTATGATCTGGAGTTCCCTCTACCATGATGTGATGTCACATTAAAGGATTAGTTCACTTCAAAATGAATATTTCCTGATAATTTACTCACCCCCATCTCATCCAACATGTTTGTGTCTTTGTTTCTTCAGTCGAAATGAAATTACGTTTTTTTTTTAGGAAAACATTCCAGGATTTTTCTCCACATAATGGACTTCAATGGGGACCAGCGGTTGAAGATCCAAATCAATGCAGTTTCAGAGGAAGAGCTTCAGAGATCACGATCCCAGGTGAGGAATAGCGTCTGATCTAGACAAACCATCAGCCATTTTAAAAACCTAATTTTGAACTTCAAATGCACAAAAAAATGTTGTTCTTCACGACGTGTGACAGCATCATGTTGGAAAGGTCATGGCCGTGACGTGACGTACGTGATGGAAATACCGACCCAGTGCTGAAAAACTCATATTCTCCTCCAACTTTAAAATTGTCCGACATTGCTGTGTTACCATTATTTTTTTTAAAGGGAGTTTGATTATATCTGCACATTCGTTTTAGCACTGGGTCGGTACTTCCACATGCATCACGCGTGACCTTTCCGATGTGATGACGTTCATACGTTGTGAAGAAGAACAACACAGAAGTCCTGTATTTGAGTTAAAAAAGGTTGTGTTTTTTTATTTTTATAAAATGACTGAAGGTTTTGCTAGCCCTTCGAAGCCCTTTGAAACGGCATTGATTTGGACCTTCAACCGTTGGTCCCCATGAAGTCCATTATATAAATAAATACTGGAATGTTTCCCTAAAAAAAAAAACGAATTTCTTTTCGACTGAAGAAAGACATGAACATCTTGGATGACATGGGGGTGAGTAAATGATCAGGAAATTTTCATTTTGAATCCTTAAAGTCACTTCATGTTGCACTTCTTTATAAAACCGAATGGGAGAAATAATCATTAGTTGCAGTCATAGAGAAATTGATCATTTTATATTAATGCAAACAGCGACTGTAGAATTGTCATTCCAAACCTGTATGCAGTTCGTTCTTCTGTGGGAACGTGTTTGCTGTCTATACAATGAAAGTCAATATAGGGTCCAGTGTTGTTTAGGACCCCAGTGACTTTGTGCTGCCTTTTTGTTCTGCATAAGAAAGTAAGTCATGTAAATTTTGAAGGACATGAGGATGATGTCAATGACAGAGTTTTCATTTTGTCCTGTAGGTCTGCTGACACTTCTGAATGTGCATTGCATTCTGTAACTAATGCAGGAACATTGTGCAGATCTGTAAATTAAAAGGATATGCTGTGTAAAGCTGTTCCATACCTTTAACACGTCCCCTGAGAGCAGACCTGACTCAATCAGATGGCTTAGATTTCAGTCTGTTACGTTGCGGTTGAATGGCCGTATGATTGAGTATTCTATGCATGGGCCTCTTTTTCAATGCATCTGAAATGTTCAATTTTAGGAGGATGTCTTTTGGCTGATCTTGTCCTTCAGGTCAGCTGTTTACCTGAGGTCTGGTGGACGACCATGAGAAGATCTGAATGGTATCATTTGTCTCTCATATAAACTGTGCTGCTGACTTCATTATTCATTGGTCATGAAGCATGGATTCAGACGCACCTAGGGAGATGTAGCAGCTGCTGGAGCTTGCAGAAATGATTGCTGCAGCAACATGGCTGAATTAGTTTTGATTAGATGAGTGCGAATGTTGAACTGAATGCGCTGGATGGCACTTTGTTGAAGTTAATGATCCAGAAACCGAGCTGGCTGGCTGTTCTCCCATATGGGAACACAAGTCTACTGATCTCGCACTGAGCATCACCTTTTTTATCTGATCCCATTAGATTCATTTATGGATGGAGGACAAAACCAGTCATACGTCTCACGGGTATGTTTGTGGCAATAGACTGTAAAAAATGCTTGTGATTTTAACAGTAAAAGACTGTAAAAATGCTATGGTTAAAACCATTAACTGGTTAACAGAACGTTTCTGTACTATATGGTGAATAACTGTAATAGACCTAACTTTACATTTAATGCATTTTTACAGTAAAATACCGTAAAATGTTCCGTTTTTGGAAGTGAAAAAGAATAAGTCGTTGCGTAATTTACAGTGAAAAAATGCAGAATTCCCTGTGTGACACTTCACATTTGATGTATTTTCATTGAAATAACTGTTTCTTCTTAGTTTTTTCATCATGTGACTCTCATCACCACTGTGATTGGTGGTTGTCAGTATATCAAAGGTACATACACTCTAAAAAATGCTGGGTTAAAAACAACCCAAGTTGGGTTGGAAATGGACAAACCCAGAAATTGGGTTGTTTGAATGGATCCATTTACTAGGGGTCAAACAACCCAGTTTCTGGGTTTGTCCATTTCCAACCCAACTTGGGTTGTTTTTAACCCAGCATTTTTTTTAGAGTGTAACATATTAATAGTTCAAAAGGTTGGTAATTAACATTATTCAGTTAATGAAATATGGTTATTTACTGTAAGTTTAACTTCAATCTGTAAAACCTAAAATGTTGCTACCGTATCTTTACGGTAAAGTTGACCACAGCTGCCATTTTTTTTATCGTAATTTTACAGGGATTTTTTTTACAGTGTAGCCAACAATATACGTTGAATACGTTGAAATTTTTTATTTTATAACAAAAATCATTAGGATATTAAGTATAGATTATATTCCATGAAGATATTTAGTAAATGTCCTACTTTTAATATATATTAAAAATGTATTATTAGTAGTAATATGCCTTGCTAAGGACTTCATTTGGACAACTTTATAGGTGATTTTAGGTTAAAAAAAAAGTTGCACGCTCAGATTCAAGATTTACAAAAAGTTGTAATATTGTCCTGTCCTAACAAATCATACATCACTAGAAAGCCTTTTTATTCAGCGTTCAGATGATATATAAATCTCAGTTTTAAAGAATATGTGACTGGTTTGGTGGTCCAGGGTTACAGCAGTTACATGGAGGGTATTGTTGTATAAACCCAAACCTCTTGAAAGTACTGCATGGCTCCCAAAAAAGAAAAAAAAGCCTAGTCAGCCATTGAGTAAAATTACCGTAAAATAAATGACTTCATTAGATGCTATTACATTACAGTAATATTAAGTGTAAAGGGTTGCAACATTTGATGCTGTCAATGTAATGATCCTGATTGTATTTCACGGTCATCACACACAGTTTTGCTCAACAATAGCCAAACAAAACTATTTTTGGTGAATAATTTTATTTGGGCTACTATTTTATTACAGCTAAAGAGTTTTTAATATGTATCTTTAATTAAAAGTAACAGTTCCCGGTTCATTTAGAATCAGACAAAACAATAAAAAAGATTCATGTTTGAAATCTTTTTGACTGACTCATGAAAATGAACTTGACATTATATCAGACAGCAGATGTCTATTATGACTTCATAGTTTGAACATTATGATGTCCGTCAGTCATGAAAATCAGGCTGTGGTTAAGGTCACTCAGTCACGGCCTGAACTCATGTTCTTTCATTTACATAACCAGACACTTTGTGTTTGTCTCAATAACAAAGCCAAGAGAAATCTTGCTTTAAACTCTGCGTGCCCCTGTGGAGTGACTGTTGTAATTGCCTGTTGCAGTCGGTCCAGTTTTGGCTCTTAGCACTGAGTGTTTAAACGATGAGTGTGAAGCAGACATGGTGCTAATGTCAGTGAGTCTCATCCTGTCCTCTCACACTGGGAGTCATCAGGGCCACTGGCAGTCTCCCAAATACTGAGAGGAGCAGCTCTGCTCTCTCTCTCTGTGAGTGTGCAGTATGCTGTGGCTTTTTAGGGATTGATATGAAACTCAATCTTCGGTAGCAGCTTCCATAAGAGGCTGTGATATTATAAGTGCTCAGCTGTTATGTGTTGTAACGTGGTTTGTGAAAGATGTCCAAGCGCTGAGTTGTCCTATCCTATTGCTCTCGCTAACCCATCACCTACTTCTGAACTCTACCAAAAATGGATCACAGATTTGTTCTCCAGAAATATCAACGCAGAATTCAAAATATAATGAAGCTAGCGGTAAAGTAGAGCTGTGCGATTTTGAAGAAAAATGCGATATGCAATGTCTTGTTAAATAATGCGATATTCGATATGCGATACAATATTGCAATTTGTGTGTAAAATCTATTTTAAGTTATATAAAAAAATATATTTAAAACTGAGAATGAAACCATTTGTGTTTCACGTTCTTCCTGGGAAAAGAAAGCATCGCTACAACTTCTGAAAGTGACCAGCTGTGTTTTAGCAAACAAATCGTTCACGTTTCGATGTGTGTATGCGTGTGCGTGCGTGTCAGACGTCAGACGGCGCAAGACTGCAAGTTATTGTTTTTCGAAAATGATTGCGTTTAATAACTATTTTTAACATTAAACAAGTCCCATAAGTAACAGTCGTGTCCAGTCTATCCTCAGCTATATGCGTTGACCTAAAACGTACACTATTCACAATGTTGAAGTAGCCTATTAAAATCATTCAGATATTTACATTTGAGATATTTCGATAATTTCGATATATTGTACAGCCCTACGGTAAATGTAGTAGACCTTTTTATGCCTGATAAATAATGAAAGTGCGTACCAACTGCTGTAATTCAATTTTATATTTATTTAACATAATTACTAGGGCTGGGTAAAAATATTGATTTCTCGATTTTAATAGATTCTCATTTTTATGAACCGATATTGATTCTTTAATCCCAATGAATCGATCGGTCATTCTGTTTTCAGTTGAATGAACGAAACATTGCAACGTGCTGTGCCTCCCATTCATTACATCAAAATAATCTTTGTGCTTTGTTACTATTCATATGAAACAAAGTCTCAGATTTCAAATTACATCCATTTATTACAAAATTCAAAAACATAAATACCGTTTTAGCGCTGTGGCGTGAGATCGCTCTGGCTCAGTGTGTTAAAAAATAGTGTTTAAACCGTGGAAAGACGTCAGTAAAACCGTAACGTCAGATTTATCTCAGAAAAACCGTATCTAGGGTCCATAAACTTGTTAATGAGCTGGAAAAATGAAAAGAGCATTTTGATAAATATATATTCATTATATTTAATGTTCTTCAATATGTTTGAATACATCTGACTCCCATAGTTTACAGCATTAGTTCAGAGATCTGTTTTCCTAGAGAAAATTTGCCATGTATTGTACCCGATATATATCCAAAATAATCAATATTGAATCAAATCGAATTGTAATCGAAATTTGTGTCAGTACCCAGCCCTAATAATGACTATATAGCAGCTTCATGATCTGTAATACTGTTATGGCATCCATCAGACCCGTTTGTAGCATTTGGTTTGTGTGAAGGACTTTAAAGGTTTGAACTGCACATATATCTAGTATTCAAGTCCCATTATCTCTTTTTATCTACAAGCCTATCATTGTATGATTCTATCATCATCATCATAATCCACCACGGTCATCACAGACACAGGACCACCACATGGCCAACTCGTCTGTAGACCAGGAATGGACTAGATATGATACTCCACACACACACACACACACACACACACACACACACACACACACACACACACACACACACACACACACACACACACACACACACACACACCTTACAACCACATCTGGTGCTTCACTTTTAGTAATATCCAAGCACCAAAGGCAAAGACACAACCGGGTCATGCACCACTTCTCTGGATGGTCCTGCCCGGGTGATTTGGCTGGCCCTTCCAAGACATCTTGGAGTGGGACTGTGCATTTCTACATTCTAAATTGGTCCTATCACCCCCCCCATTTTCTTTTTTCCTTTCTCTTTTCCATCCTTCCATATGTCCCCATCAATCTCTCTCCTTCTTTGTGTCTTCCCCTTATTTTTCTTTTTTAAATTTATCTATTTTGTTTGTTCGCTTGGGGGTAAGAACAATAGGCTAATTAATAAATAATAACAACAAGTATCATATTTTAGTGCTTTGCACTTGTACACATTTTGGATGTGGTGATATACAATGTGTGTGTATACGTTATGTTTTATATATATATATATATATATATATATATATATATATATATATATATATATATATATATATATATATATATATATATATATATATATATATATATATATATATATATACAGTCTTGTTCAAAATAATAGCAGTACAATGTGACTAACCAGAATAATCAAGGTTTTTAGTATATTTTTTATTGCTACGTGGCAAACAAGTTACCAGTAGGTTCAGTAGATTCTCAGAAAACAAACAAGACCCAGCATTCATGATATGCACGCTCTTAAGGCTGTGCAATTGGGCAATTAGTTGAATTAGTTGAAAGGGGTGTGTTCAAAAAAATAGCAGTGTGGCATTCAATCACTGAGGTCATCAATTTTGTGAAGAAACAGGTGTGAATCAGGTGGCCCCTATTTAAGGATGAAGCCAACACTTGTTGAACATGCATTTGAAAGCTGAGGAAAATGGGTCGTTCAAGACATTGTTCAGAAGAACAGCGTACTTTGATTAAAAAGTTGATTAGAGAGGGGAAAACCTATAAAGAGGTGCCAAAAATGATAGGCTGTTCAGCTAAAATGATCTCCAATGCCTTAAAATGGAGAGCAAAACCAGAGAGACGTGGAAGAAAACGGAAGACAACCATCAAAATGGATAGAAGAATAACCAGAATGGCAAAGGCTCAGCCAATGATCACCTCCAGGATGATCAAAGACAGTCTGGAGTTACCTGTAAGTACTGTGACAGTTAGAAGACGTCTGTGTGAAGCTAATCTATTTTCAAGAATCCCCCGCAAAGTCCCTCTGTTAAAAAAAAGGCATGTGCAGAAGAGGTTACAATTTGCCAAAGAACACATCAACTGGCCTAAAGAGAAATGGAGGAACATTTTGTGGACTGATGAGAGTAAAATTGTTCTTTTTGGGTCCAAGGGCCACAGGCAGTTTGTGAGACGACCCCCAAACTCTGAATTCAAGCCACAGTACACAGTGAAGACAGTGAAGCATGGAGGTGCAAGCATCATGATATGGGCATGTTTCTCCTACTATGGTGTTGGGCCTATTTATCGCATACCAGGGATCATGGATCAGTTTGCATATGTTAAAATACTTGAAGAGGTCATGTTGCCCTACACTCTAAAAACTAATACTATGATTTACTCAATTTTTTTGGTGAAACATTTTTACACTAAACAAATTGAGTAAATTTTAAAGCAGTGAAATCAATTATAGACACCATAAGAACTGAGTAAATGTAAGTAAAAAAATTAAGTAGATCTGAGTAACTGCATTTGTTACATTAACAAATTCAATTGAGTAGAAAAAATTGGGTAAAAAGCATTTTAAAAAACAATATTTATGACTAATATGAACTGTTTTTATTTATGAGTATTACTAACTTGTATAGTATAACTTTAATTTCCTCTTAACCTTTGTAAAATACTCCACAGTCCACACAAACACACTTATACATGACATGGCCTTTATTGTCGACGAGTAACGTTACACGTTACAGCATATATTACTGTTTTGACATGTAAAGAATAACAGTTATTTTACAACATTTAAACTCATGTAACAAACATTTTAGAAGTAAAAATTGAACATTTAAAAGTAATTCAAGTGTAATCAACCGGTCTGTTATCCCATTTCCACCGTATCAGCGCTGTTTCTCGAGCCTGAGATGGACTAACGTTAGCGGTCTGCGGGTGGACTTTGAACTTGAGACCGCTGTCCTGCATTTCATTCGTAGCTGAAAGATGCTGCGAGGCGCCAGACTCCATAACCTGACAATAAACAAACAGTTCCCAGTTTTAATAAGATTTTATCATCCAAATTCATTATATTCATTATCTTTACGAATAAAGTTGTGTTTTGAGCAACACAGCAGGCGTTTCAAAGACCAACGGCACACGTTAACTTAAGGTGACTCACACTGTCCCTGTATGTTGTTTTGAATTAAATAAAATGCCTTTTAGCATAGTAATGATTATATAGATTTTAAAAAAAACATACAAACCTGAATTTTACAGAGGAAATGCCCCAATTCTGCGACGCTGAGAAGAAGAAACTGCTCTGGTGACTGAGGAGAATTCAAATATCCGCACTCACTCAACCGTCCAGCTGTCGTCACGTCAGAGGGTGGGGGAGGGGCGCATTGTTTTAATCGAGTAAACTTACTCAATTTCTTCAGTGTGTGTTAAATATTAACAATCTTGATTTTAATTAAGTAATATTTGTGGTTCTTGAAACAGATCGGTTAAATTCTCCATTCTCAAATATTTTGAAATAAATTTCGCAAATGTATTAAGTATATTTAAAATAAAGAATTGGTTATTTGAATACTAAATTATTTTAGTGCAAAAAACTTAAATATAACTATAAATTTTAGACAAAATTAACTGTTGGATTTTTAGTCAATTATTTTGGTATGTTTAACTAAAACCATCAAGTAAATGATATTGAGAGATTTTATTAAGTTAATAAAGTTAATTATTACTGTGATATTTACTAAGCCACTGAATTATTTTTTAGAGTGTATGCTGAAGAGGACATGCCCTTGAAACGGTTGTTTCAACAAGACAATGACCCAAAACACACTAGTAAACGGGCAAAGTCTTGGTTCCAAACCAACAAAATTAATGTTATGGAGTGGCCAGCCCAATCTCCAGACCTTAATCCAATTGAGAACTTGTGGGGTGATATCAAAAATGCTGTTTCTGAAGCAAAACCAAGAAATGTGAATGAATTGTGGAATGTTGTCAAAGAATCATGGAGTGGAATAACAGCTGAGAGGTGCCACAAGTTGGCTGACTCCATGCCACACAGATGTCAAGCAGTTTTAAAAAACTCTGGTCATACAACTAAATATTAGTTTAGTGATTCACAGGATGTTTGGACAAAAAAATGTTTGTACAAAATAGTTTTGAGTTTGTACAGTCAAAGGTAGACACTGCTATTTTTTTGAACACACCCCTTTCAACTAATTGCCCAATTGCACAGCCTTAAGAGCGTGCATATCATGAATGCTGGGTCTTGTTTGTTTTCTGACAATCTACTGAACCTACTGGTAACTTGTTTGCCACGTAGCAATAAAAAAATATACTAAAAACCTTGATTATTCTGGTTAGTCACATTGTACTGCTATTATTTTGAACAAGTCTGTATATATATATATATATATATATATATATATATATATATATATATATATATATATATATATATATATATATATATATATATATATATATATATATATAATATGTATATGTGTGTGTATATAATGTATGTATGTATGTATGTATGTATGTGTGTGTGTGTGTGTGTGTGTGTGTGTGTGTGTGTGTGTGTGTGTGTGTGTGTATATATATATATAATTAAAAGTACTTTGGACCACTGAGCAACAGTCCAGTGCTGCTTCTCTGTAGCCCAAAAGTGTCTTGACCTGGGGAATGCGGCACCTGTAGCCCATTTCCTGCACACGCCTGTGCACGGTGGCTCTGGATGTTTCTACTCCAGACTCAGTCCACTGCTTCCGCAGGTCCCCCAAGGTCTGGAATCGTTCCTTCTCCACAATCTTCCTCAGGGTCCGGTCACCTCTTCTCGTTGTGCAGTGTTTTTTGCCACACTTTTTCCTTCCCACAGAGGTGCCTTGATACAGCACTCTGGGAACAGCCTATTCGTTCAGAAATGTCTTTCTGTGTCTTCCCCTCTCGCTTGAGGGTGTCAATGATGGCCTTCTGGACAGCAGTCAGGTCGGCAGTCTTACCCATGATTGCGGTTTTGAGTTATGAACCAGGCTGGGAGTTTTTAAAAGCCTCAGGAATCTTTTTCAGGTGTTAAGAGTTAATTAGTTGATTCAGATGATTAGGTTAATAGCTCGTTTAGAGAACCTTTTCATGATATATTCATATTTTTTTTTGAGAATTTGAGGTTTTCATGAGCTGTTTGCGAAAATCATCAGTATTAAAACAATAAAAGACCTGAAATATTTCAGTTGGTGTGCAATGAATCTAAAATATATGAAAGTTTAATTTTTATCATTACATTATGGAAAATAATAAACTTTATCACAATGTGTGTGTGTGTGTGTGTGTGTATGTATATGTTCATCTGTATTGCTTTTGTGTGTTTGTTTGTTCATTCATTTCCTCTTGGATTATGCGTTTCATCTTGTTTTTCGTAAAATAGCTTATTTGTCTGGTATTTGCATTTTCCAGGTCAATATTCTCTCTCTCTCTCTCTCTCTCTCTCTCTCTCTCTCTCTCTCTCTCTCTCTCTCTCTCTCTCTCTGTCTGTCTGTCTGTCTGTCTGTCTGTCTGTCTGTCTGTCTGTGTGTACAGAAAAATATTCAGATGATCTCTTGCTTCCTTGAAGGCAGGAAGTGATCAGATGGCACATATTTTATATCTCAGCCTTGTATGAGGATTTTATGGATCAGATAGCAGGTTTGTTCGTCATGGCTGACTAAAGCAGTAGCTGTGGCAAAGTGAGCGGCCTTCCCTTTCATGTTATGGGACAAGATGAGTAGTACTCAATGACTCTTCCGTTCAGGCTCTGTGTGTCCCCAAGGAGGCTTGAATTGCTCCGGCCGGCCTGTGTGTAAAGGAGAGGAGATAGCGGCCATCTGGAGAATACGATACCATCACCACTGGTACTGCCATTTAAACTGCCCCATCATCCCCCACCAGGACATCTCCCTCGGCCTTGACACGTTTAATGGCACGTTAGTCTTCAGCTGACATAAATATTATGTTTTCTTATTTTCTTTTGTGTGTTTATACCTGGCTATTATAAATCATGCTTAAACCTGGAATGAGAGAGCTCAGTAATGTGTCCTTTGTGGGTTGTGTGTGTATGTCACTGTGCATGTGTTGTGGTGTGCCATGTGTTTGTAAGGAGTAACACACACGCTCACACACAGACATATCGTAACCAAACACTATGAATTATTCAACCGGGCTCATACTGTGTGCTGATTGGATGAGGCCAACAGAAGCCACACAACAAATGTGAAACTTCATATTAAAAAAATCAATTTTTATATTTAAGCTCACTCTTTGTTCTCATATAACATCTGGCGAAATTTGAGGAACCAGTAAATGATACAGAGAGGAAATAAGGCTTTTTTTCTCTCAAAAACAAACAAAAAATGCTGTCAATATTAAGATACTCATGATTTATCTTGAATTATTTTCAGATTAATGGCTGAGAGTAAAATTGTATGTTATTTTGTCTAAATAAATGAAAAATAAAACCCTAAAATCAATAAGTGAACCATAAATTATTAGTGTCTTTAAAGAATAACTTAGTGAATGTTAGATGATGGCAATATATTTAGTATTAATAATATACTATATAGCATTTATTAATTTTTTTTATTCGTTTTTTTGTTTTAATTTTAGCTAAATGTTTTAGTAATTTTGTTGTTAATTTCATTTGTATTACATTTTCTTTACTTCATTTATTAGTACTTAAACATAAATGTATTTTATTTTAGTGAGTTGCTAAGGCAACACTTTTATATGTCTAATATTAATATTGAATTTTATTTTAATGAAAATGTTTTGTATTTTGATAACAAAGATAACAAGCATGCACAATTATCCAGTATGGCCTGATACCGTTATAAAAATAAATAATGTCCAATAACTTGTATAGTACTACAGATATATTTTGCAACCCTAATTGTTTTGGCATTGAGCTAGAAGTATTTTTACATTTACATTCAAATGGTGAATGTGTCAAATTCAGAATGAATGTCTCTTGACTTGATTTATCTAGATGTCCTGCGGTGGAGGGCGAGAGAGGTGGAAAGGTGTTAGTTTAACTGGCAGGGAGCTCTCCAGAACAGATGGGACAGTAGCTGGAAATGTTCATTTAATGCCCTCTTGAGTCGTATGGCGTGATGGTGCCGAGCAGATGCCTGCACAGATCTTGGTGTTAAAAAAGAGCCATAAAGTTTGTTCTCGGCAGCCAGAGGTCAAGAGCGTATCGTGACAGGAGTGGATGCTTGACTGAGTAATACTAATACATTTACCCATGAGTTTATCTGGAGAATCTAAGTGTGTCGTAAGTATACGTAGGGGGTCGTATTTGAAATGTATAATAAGGGTTCTTGCGTTGGTTACATGGTAATCCATAGTTTTCAGTCACATGACTGTCGGGGAGCTTTGGAGAGCAAAACCGCCACAGAACTCCATTGAACTGCAGCACAAACCTATCAAATTTCCATCTTAAAACTAAAATATGTGAACAGGATGCATGTTTTGGACATTTATGATCCATATACAGCACCTGCTGCAGTATTTCAATCACTAAAAACGGGACGTTTTTAAAACGCTTAACGTGAAAAACACTATGAGTTGGGCCAACAAGGATTCAGTTAAGCAAAGTTTAACGCTAATCTAGGATTTGTTGATATGGGTTTTATTTTAAATCCAGTTGTTACACCACTTGATTTTAAACAGATTAATTACGCAGTAAAACCGTTATAGAGCTGATCAAGCAGACGGAGGGTGAACTGACGACTTCTTTTAAACCATTAAAGTGCCGTAATGTACTAAAACAGTGATATTAAAAGATCAAATTCAGTTTACATCTTTTTGATGATGCATACTATATAAAGGCGGGTTGATGTAACCGGGAATATGAACGCAATGTTTTCTTTATAATGGGTTCCGATCATAGATCGTAAAAAAATATGGAAGACGCAACATCATCCGTTTCCGCTGGGCAGAGTTGAAGCTTTCAGACGGCCTGCACGGCGCTGACATCTTGGGACCGGAGTTGCGCAGTAGAGAGCAGGAAGTACAGCTGCGATATCAAACGCCCGCCCACACTCACATATGCAGAACAATTAATTATGTTGGTGTGAAATAAACAGTTATGGAAATGTAGAAAAACTAAAACTAAACTTGTTTTAAAAATGAACCCTTGAAATGAAATCATCGTGATGAAAACTGCCTTCAATGACATGAACTAACTTTAGGGAAAAATATTTGAAGGGTAATTTTATTGTTTAGTTTGCCTCGCGTCCATTAGAAAAGACAGAGAGGCGACTATACCGGGACCGGTCACCGGGGGGCGATCGAGGCACGAAAGCTTCAGTTTCTGAGAGGGGTGCTGCAGGCTTGGTTCTGATGGGGAAAACACCTAGCGAGAAACCTATTCTGCGTTCCTGTTCAAAGTGTGCAATATCATTAAGGTGTATAATGCATTTGGTATTTTATTATCACTGTCTTACTGCATTAATACTGACTACAAACCTGGTAATGGAATGGAGGAGAGCCTTGTTTTGCCCTCCAGGTGGGCTTTCCTATAAGTGCGACGACACATGAAAACTATGAATTACTCTGTCTTTTCCTCCTCGTGACACAAACGCAACACCATGAGGGTGTTAAAACAATAAACTTTAGATGTAGGGCAATACAAAACAACAGTTAAGGCTGTTAGAGGACAGCTGGCCAAACCGTTTCCTCTACTTCCCCTTATCCTGTTTTAAAAGGAAATGTCTAGTAATAGTTCCTGATAGATTTTCTGCATTGCAGCTAATGCTGTCAAGGTCAGATGCTGCTTCATGATATTTATGATGCAGCACCATCATGTTAAATATGATAGAGTTATGCCTGGCTGGGACACATTAGAAGATTTTAAAATCTTAACTGGTTTTAAAACAGTGGGAGACCACAAGACTCAAGCAGTTTCCTCAATTTTTAGTCAAGTCAACTTTATTTATATAGCGCTTTTACAATGATGATTTTATCATTAAAATAGAAGATTCGCCCAGACCATGAGACAGCACACCTGTCGATTCTTAGTAACATTTTACTACAATAGTAACAAAGTACACGTTTGAAAAATAATACAGAATAAAGTAGGAGTGACCTCTGGGATACTGGTGCAATAGTTGTGCAAAACTTAAAAACAAAAAAAGTTATACAGGGTGACCAAATGTCCTGTCCTGGCCCTAATATAACAATTTTATATCCATACATACTTTACATGTATTGAAATGAATAAGGAATCTTTGGGTAAACTTCGAGTATCATTTGAGTATCTCATTGCCGGACAGAGTGTCGTAATCAAAATAGGGTCACCCTAAAGTTATAACTAATGGATTTGGCACTACAGAACAGTCATTTGTTTATTGTAGAGTTTCCTGCTTATTTTACGTTTATTCTAATTGTAGAAATGACTGTTTGCAAGATGCGATCTTACAGGCTTATTAAAGTGGGTATCAATCTATTTTCTAAATGCATGTTATTTATTATGATTCATCCATGCAAATGTTTTATTTTATACATTTCATATTTTAATCAAAATGTCAACTTAATCTTTCGTTGAAAATTCAGACATCGATTTAGTGACACATGCTGTAACATGGTGGGGTGTTCAGTCATTTTGTCTGCTTAACCTCTGTCTTAAACTTTTATGATGGACAGATGCACTTTTATGATGGACAGATGCACTTTTATGATGGACAAATGCACTTTTATGATGGACAGATGCACTTTTATGATGGATAGATGCACTTTTATGATGGACAGATGCACTTTTATGATGGACAGATGCACTTTTATGATGGACATATGCACTATTATGATGGATAGATGCACTTTTATGATGGACATATGCACTATTATGATGGATAGATGCACTTTTATGATGGACAGATGCTCTTTTATGATGGACAGATGCACTTTTATGATGGACATATGCACTATTATGATGGACAGATGCACTTTTATGATGGATAGATGCACTTTTATGATGATAGATGCACTTTTATGATGGATAGATGCACTTTTATGATGGACAGATGCACTTTTATGATGGACAGATGCACTTTTATGATGGACATATGCACTATTATGATGGACAGATGCACTTTTATGATGGACATATGCACTATTATGATGGATAGATGCACTTTTATGATGGACAGATGCTCTTTTATGATGGACAGATGCACTATTATGATGGATAGATGCACTTTTATGATGGACAGATGCTCTTTTATGATGGATAGATGCACTTTTATGATGATAGATGCACTTTTATGATGGACAGATGCACTTTTATGATGGACAGATGCACTTTTATGATGGACAAATGCACTTTTATGATGGACAGATGCACTATTATGATGGATAGATGTACTTTTATGATGGACAGATGCAATTTTATGATGGATAGATGCACTTTTATGATGGACAGATGCACTATTATGATGGACAGATGCACTATTATGATGGACAGATGCTCTTTTATGATGGATAGATGCACTTTTATGATGGACAGATGCTCTTTTATGATGGATAGATGCACTTTTATGATGGACAGATGCACTTTTATGATGGACAAATGCACTTTTATGATGGACAGATGCACTTTTATGATGGATAGATGCACTTTTATGATGGACAGATGCACTTTTATGATGGACAGATGCACTTTTATGATGGATAGATGTACTTTTATGATGGACAGATGCACTATTATGATGAATAGATGCACTTTTATGATGGATAGATGCTCTTTTATGATGGATAGATGCACTTTTATGATGGACAGATGCACTTTTGTGATGGACAAATGCACTTTTATGATGGACAGATGCACTTTTATGATGGATAGATGCTCTTTTATGATGGATAGATGCTCTTTTATGATGGATAGATGCTCTTTTATGATGGATAGATGCACTTTTATGATGGACAGATGCAATTTTATGATGGATAGATGTACTTTTATGATGGATAGATGCACTATTATGATGAATAGATGCACTTTTATGATGGACAGATGCTCTTTTATGATAGATAGATGCTCTTTTATGATGGAGAGATGTACTTTTATGATGGATAGATGCACTATTATGATGAATAGATGCACTTTTATGATGGACAGATGCTCTTTTATGATGGATAGATGCACTTTTATGATGGAGAGATGTACTTTTATGATGGACAGATGCACTATTATGATGGACAGATGCACTATTATGATGGACAGATGCTCTTTTATGATGGATAGATGCACTTTTATGATGGACAGATGCTCTTTTATGATGGATAGATGCACTTTTATGATGGACAGATGCACTTTTATGATGGACAAATGCACTTTTATGATGGACAGATGCACTTTTATGATGGATAGATGCACTTTTATGATGGACAGATGCACTATTATGATGGACAAATGCACTTTTATGATGGACAGATGCACTTTTATGATGGATAGATGCACTTTTGTGATGGACAGATGCACTTTTATGATGGACAGATGCACTTTTATGATGGATAGATGTACTTTTATGATGGACAGATGCACTATTATGATGAATAGATGCACTTTTATGATGGATAGATTAGGGGTGGGCGATATCTCGATATTTAAAATATATCGAGATATTTTTTCAGCTCGATATGGATTTGGACATATCGTATATATCGATATATTGTTTATATTTAATTCTGATTCCGCCACTTTGCTTGTTTGCCTTCTCTGTGTTGTGCTCGCGGAGCCTCGCGCGCCTCCCTACTCTTGCTTTGTTCCCCCTCCCCTCGCGTGTTGTCTCATTGAACACGGCTGCTTCCACAACCAGGTGAGGATTAGTTATCATGTTGACAAGCGCGCACGTTGTTCGGGACTCAGTTTAGAGACCATGTTTTCCTTCTAACACAACTGCTTGCTAAAATTCATAAAGAAATAATAATGTTCATCATAGTTCAAATCGCACATTTCACCCACAGTCAGGTGATTGACACTACTGGTGCGAGAAGCGGTCGCAATCATGCCAGTTATGATCTGTGTCTAACTGATCGCATAGTTTTCGGTTAAAATGTCAAAATGGTCGCATATCATTTGAAAACATTTAAAAAGTATTGCAATATCATTACTACTATTATTTTGTCAGCTTTATCACGGGATTATGATGAATAGGTCTATTCACGTTTTAACCAAGAGGGAAAAACGCCACATCCCGGGTGTCCTGAGACACAGTGCTCTTCTGTAAGTTGTACTGTATCATATTATCATATAGCCTACCTTCTGACATTCATATTTCGTTCTGTAACTGGAAAAGAAGTGAAATTCAGCTCATGTGTAGCCTACATGATCCGCATGATGAGTTTGAATTTGGTCAAACTCATGACAAATATCACTGTTTGAATTTTGATACAAATTTAACAGGAAATGGTGTTATGACAAAATCAGTTTATTTATAGCTCAGTCATGCCCCCATCTTTCTGCAAAATGCTTACTGTTTACTTTAACTGTAAAAAAGGGAGTCTTTGATTCATCTTTTGAAAGCATGAAATAAATGAAAAGAAGGCAATATTATTTTTTTTCTTTTACAGTTATATTATTATTATTTATGTAATCAGGGAGTTTTTTTTTTAAATGTCGCAAAAGCACTACCTCTTTGCACTTCAATTTAAAAAAAAAAGTTTTTGTGGTATTTGGCATATTTGTTTTTGCTGTAGTTTTTAGGGGGTTATTTTTCCTGTAAAGATATCGAGATATATATCGTATATCGAGATATAGCAAAATATATCGAGATATATTTTTTGCTCCATATCGCCCAGCCCTAGGATAGATGCTCTTTTATGATGGACAGATGCACTTTTATGATGGACAGATGCACTTTTGTGATGGACAAATGCACTTTTATGATGGACAGATGCACTTTTATGATGGACAGATGCACTTTTATGATGGATAGATGTACTTTTATGATGGACAGATGCACTTTTATGATGGACAGATGCACTTTTATGATGGACAGATGCACTTTTATGATGGATAGATGCAGTTTTATGATGGACAGATGCTCTTTTATGATGGATAGATGTACTTTTATGATGGACAGATGCACTTTTGTGATGGACAAATGCACTTTTATGATGGATAGATGCACTTTTATGATGGACAGATGCACTTTTATGATGGACAGATGCACTTTTATGATGGACAGATGCACTTTTATGATGGATAGATGCACTTTTATGATGGACAGATGCACTTTTATGATGGACAGATGCACTTTTATGATGGACAGATGCACTTTTATGATGGACAGATGCACTTTTATGATGGACAGATGCACTTTTATGATGGATAGATGCAGTTTTATGATGGACAGATGCTCTTTTATGATGGATAGATGTACTTTTATGATGGACAGATGCACTTTTGTGATGGACAAATGCACTTTTATGATGGATAGATGCACTTTTATGATGGACAGATGCACTTTTATGATGGACAGATGCACTTTTATGATGGACAGATGCACTTTTATGATGGATAGATGCACTTTTATGATGGACAGATGCACTTTTATGATGGACAGATGCACTTTTATGATGGACAGATGCACTTTTATGATGGACAGATGCACTTTTATGATGGACAGATGCACTTTTATGATGGACAGATGCACTTTTATGATGGACAGATGCACTTTTATGATGGATAGATGCACTTTTATGATGGACAGATGTACTTTTATGATGGACAAATGCACTTTTATGATGGACAGATGTACTTTTATGATGGATAGGTGTACTTTTATGATGGATAGATGTACTTTTATGATGGACAGATGCACTTTTATGAGGGATAGATGCACTTTTATGATGGATAGATGTACTTTTATGATGGACAGATGCACTTTTATGATGGACAGATGCACTTTTATGATGGACAGATGCACTTTTATGATGGACAGATGCACTATTATGATGGATAGATGCACTTTTATGATGGACAGATGCAATTTTATGATGGATAGATGCACTTTTATGATGGACAGATGCACTTTTATGATGGACAGATGCTCTTTTATGATGGATAGATGCTCTTTTATGATGGATAGATGCTCTTTTATGATGGATAGATGCTCTTTTATGATGGATAGATGCACTTTTATGATGGACAGATGCAATTTTATGATGGATAGATGTACTTTTATGATGGATAGATGCACTATTATGATGAATAGATGCACTTTTATGATGGACAGATGCTCTTTTATGATAGATAGATGCTCTTTTATGATGGAGAGATGTACTTTTATGATGAATAGATGCACTTTTATGATGGACAGATGCTCTTTTATGATGGATAGATGCACTTTTATGATGGAGAGATGTACTTTTATGATGGACAGATGCACTATTATGATGGACAGATGCACTATTATGATGGACAGATGCACTATTATGATGGACAGATGCTCTTTTATGATGGATAGATGCCCTTTTATGATGGATAGATGCACTTTTATGATGGACAGATGCTCTTTTATGATGGATAGATGCACTTTTATGATGGACAGATGCACTTTTATGATGGACAAATGCACTTTTATGATGGACAGATGCACTTTTATGATGGATAGATGCACTTTTATGATGGACAGATGCACTTTTATGATGGATAGATGTACTTTTATGATGGACAGATGCACTATTATGATGAATAGATGCACTTTTATGATGGATAGATGCTCTTTTATGATGGATAGATGCACTTTTATGATGGACAGATGCACTTTTGTGATGGACAAATGCACTTTTATGATGGACAGATGCACTTTTATGATGGACAGATGCACTTTTATGATGGACAGATGCACTTTTATGATGGACAGATGCACTTTTATGATGGACAGATGCACTTTTATGATGGACAGATGCACTTTTATGATGGATAGATGCAGTTTTATGATGGACAGATGCTCTTTTATGATGGATAGATGTACTTTTATGATGGACAGATGCACTTTTATGATGGATAGATGCAGTTTTATGATGGACAGATGCTCTTTTATGATGGATAGATGTACTTTTATGATGGACAGATGCACTTTTATGATGGATAGATGTACTTTTATGATGGATAGATGCAGTTTTATGATGGACAGATGCTCTTTTATGATGGATAGATGTACTTTTATGATGGACAGATGCACTTTTGTGATGGACAAATGCACTTTTATGATGGACAGATGCACTTTTATGATGGACAGATGCACTTTTATGATGGATAGATGCACTTTTATGATGGACAGATGCACTTTTATGATGGACAGATGCACTTTTATGATGGATAGATGCACTTTTATGATGGACAGATGTACTTTTATGATGGACAAATGCACTTTTATGATGTACAGATGTACTTTTATGATGGATAGGTGTACTTTTATGATGGATAGATGTACTTTTATGATGGACAGATGCACTTTTATGATGGATAGATGTACTTTTATGATGGATAGATGTACTTTTATGATGGACAGATGCACTTTTATGATGGACAGATGCACTTTTATGATGGACAGATGCACTTTTATGATGGACAGATGCACTTTTTTAGTGAAACAGTCATTCACTCCCATTATAAAGCTTGAAAAAGCCAGGACATTTTTTAATATAACTGATTGTATTCATCTGAAAGAAGAATGTCATACACCTAGGTTTATAAACTTTATTAGTATACTGTCCCCTTAAAAAGTGGATTTGTCCTTTAAGTCTTTGGAATTAAATTGAAGTGTGTATTTTTCTCCTTTGTTGAACATTCATATGAGACCCTTAATTAAATATAAACAGTGTTTGATGTGTTCTCTAAATGTGGATATTATGAATTCTGCTTCTGCCAGAGCTTCAGCCATAATGACTTTATTTCATTTTGACTCAGGAGGAACTAGCGCTCTGTTCATTAGCAGTGCCTCGAGGACTGATTCAGCCTGACTGGTTCTGGAGCGCTGCCTCAAACAAGCATTTCTCTTTCTCTCTCTCAATTAGTCTTCAGATGAGTCAAAGCGAATGGGATAAGCTGAAGGCCTTCACAAAATGATTTAAACAGCAATGAAAGCGCCTCGCATGTGTTGTGATTTAAATCCAGAGGACGTCATTCTCAAACAGCTGATCTGACTTTGACTTTTCCAATGAAGAACAGTCATCTGGGTTATCTATTCCAGGTGTGGCATGTGTTTTATGTGAGCGATGATATGTAGAGCTGGTGCGTCGTGTGACGATCCTTTCCTTCATTCCATGTACAGTTTCACAGCGCCGAATGCCTCAGCTGAACCATACAGACTTTTCCTGGAAGCCAGACTTGAGGATTTCTTCCATGAGTGTTCTTGGAATCAATTTTTTTTATTATTCTTAGAGATGCTTTTGGGAGTCTTGTTTCAGCAACGTGTCACAGACCCACATGTCCTCACGGAATAATCGGCATTTGAGAATTCATTAAGCGTCCTTACAACTGATATTGTGGCTGTGTGTGTCAGAGGTGGACAGTAACTGAGTACATTTACTCAAGTACTGTACTTAAGTACACTTTTTGAGTATCTGTACTTTACTCGAGTATTATTTTTTCTGGAAACTTATGATTTTAACTTCACTACATTTGAAAGATAAATATTGTATTTTTACTCCACTACATTTCTATTAAGGTCCTCTGAGTTGAAAGTCATTTCTGTAGCAGCTTTGAAAGTCAGTGGAGGGTTTTTTCTTCTTTAAAAGGTGTTTGAGTTTTTGCAGAAAGCCTTTCAGGAATCACTCTTGTAGGGTCATGTGACGTTCAATGATTTCACAGCATTTTTTGAACACTGATTTAGTTTATCGTAAAATGGAAGAAGACGGATATCAATGTTGAAATGTTGATGACGAGTTTTCACATAAACAAAATTGATTATGCTTAAACACTTGGAGAATATCAGATGTGTATCAGTGTATTGGATCCGTGCATTTGGCCTTAAAGTGACAGAAGCTTTGTAACTTGTATACAAGTATTTAAATGAGTTTAAGTTAGCCGTATGCTGTATGGTTAGTATGTTGGATGGAGCGTCACTGACTAGCTTAAACCATGATGGCATAATGTGAATTTATACAACAATAAAATAATGTCTTGATATAAAAAAGGAAATTTACTTTTGATACTTAAGTACTTTTGAAAACAAATACTTCTGTACTTAAGTAAAAATACGTTTTTATCACTTTCACTTGTATTGGAGTAATATTTGACGAATAGTACTGTTACTTTTACTCAAGTAATGAAGTTGTGTACTTTGTCCACTCTGGTGTTGGTCATCGTCCAGCTCTCAGCATTAAGTCAAAGTTGAGCGAGATGTTTCTGCTTTTAGACTGAGAGTCCGTGGAGACTGTACTCTTCCTAGTAGGGCTCTTGAAAACAGATATCTTGACAACAAATGATGAAATCCGTCCTTTATTTACTGATCTTCCATGTTATGAATCCCTTGCTGTAATTCCAGCTCTACTGTAAGTCTTCTTAGAAGTCGTTGAGAACAGGCAGTGAACATGTAGTTTTACTGATTTGCAGATTAAATGGAAACAAAGGTCTAAAAATTGTGCTTGTGTTCTGTGTAACTTCTGGTTTCCTTTATGCATTATTTACATTTTGGTGTCAGCCAGAGGGGTTTTCAAACGGATCCCCAAAAGTATTCCTATTAACTCTTTCCCCGCCAGCGTAAAAAATAAAAAGTTGCTAGTCACCCTCAGGGTTTTTGACCATTTTCACAAAAATGTAATTGCCCATAGAATATTTAGTTTTATGAATATCTGAGCATGCATCATTTATCAAAATAAAAAGTTTTCTTTATAAAAAAAAAAAAAGTTTTATTCTAGCTTCATGCATTCATTTTTTGTCAACACTTGAATATGGTTAAGTTTCATAAAAAGAGCAACATTTTGAACAAAAACCTGAGAAAATCACATTTTTGTGAAAGATCAGATCAATTTAAATCATTATCTTTTAAATTTCAATTTACCATATTAATACAACGGCCCGGTCCTGCAGATTTGCGTTATACAACATTAGGAAGATTAGACCCTTCCTATCAGAGCAGGCCACACATCTCCTGTTCTCTCCAGACTGGACTATTGTAATGCTCTTTTAGCTGGCCTTCCAGCGTGAACTATCAAACCTTTGCATCTGATCCAGAAGGCAGCGGCGAGTGTTGATCTTCAATCAGCTGAAGAAAGCCCACGTCACGCCTCTCTTCATCAGACTGCACTGGCTGCCAATAGCCTGGCCGTATCAAATTCAAGGCACTGGTGCTCGCCTACAAGACAAGCACTGGCTCTGGACCAATATACCTAGATTCGCTTATTCAGACGTATGCGTCCTCCAGAAGCTTGCGTTCTGCAAGTGAATGACGCATCATGGTGCAATCCCAATTCCAAAAGAGGCTCAAACTCACCCTCACTGACCTTTTCCTGGACCATTCCCACTTGGTGGAGCGACCTGCCTATCTCAGTTCGAGCAGCCGAGGCTGTAGCCATTTTCAAAAAAAACATCTAAAGACACTTGACCAATTAAGACGAGCACACACCTGTTCTATGCATTTTCGTTTACTTAAAAAAACCCCATGTTGTACTAGGGCTGTGCTATATATAGAAATTATCGAAATATCCCAAATGTACATATTGCAATGGTAAGCAATATCTGAATGATTTTAATAGGGTACTTCAACATTGTGAAAAGCGAAAGTTTTAGGTCAACGCATAGAGCAGAGAATAGACTGGTCACACGACTGGTACTTATGGGACTTGTTTGACGTTAAAAAATAGTTATTAAACGCAATCATTTGTGAAAAACAATAACTTGCAGTCTTGCGTTGTCTGACTGACACGCACACACACGCACGCACACACACACACACACACACACACACACACACACACACACACACACACACACACACACACACACACACACACACACACACACACACACACACACACCGAAATGTGAACGATTTGTGACATAAATGTTTGCTAAAAAACTGCTGGTCACTTTTCCCACGAATTGTTTCATTCTCAGTTTTTACATTTTTAAAAAATGTGATTTAAATATATTTTACACACTAATAGCAATATGGTATCGCATATCGAATATCGCATTATTTAACAAGACATTGCATGTCTCATTTTCGAACTGAGTCTTGTTACAGCACTTTATGCCGTTGCTTTTATTTCTCTCTTTTGTAAGTTGCTTCGGATCAAAGCGTCTGCTAAATGATTAAACTCAAACTTGAGGGTGACTAAATGATGACAGAATTTTTTGGTGAACAATCCCTTTAGTTTCCCACAGCTCTGTAATTGCTTCAGAATATTTATTGTGAGAGATATTTTAGTTAATTTTTACTACTGAGTTTTAGATGGAAATAGTTGGCTGCTCTCCCCCATGTTACATGTTTTTTTCCTTTACATTGGTTGTTTTTGCGGGTGGAAATCCTGATCATCAGCCCTCACACAATATTGGCCCATTGTTAGGAAAGAGAATGATCTTACATTTTGGCTCGACTCCACTGGGCTTCCAGTAAACTCATTTTTAGAGGTTCTTTATATCTGTGACAACCGGCCACCCAAAATAGAGTTACGACTTTTGAATGTCTTCGCTAAATAACAGGAAAGAAATGGTATTGTTATTCCAGTAATCTGATGTTCTACATAATTTGCTCATCATAGTCATCACTAAAGCCACAGCACCATCTTTGTCAAGATCGGGTTGTTCAAAAGGTCTGCTCCGATGTCCTACAACGCCAGTCTTGCTATGTTACATAATCTAATTGAAACCAGTTAGTGCTTAAAAATAGCCAAAGGAACAGAAACACCCTACAACCAGAGAAAAATACGAGACTTTCAATAGTTTTATGGCACTGCCCTTTTCTTTAGTAACGACTCTCTTGAGAGGTTCTTTTGAAATGGTTAAGAACAGATCTGCATTTCTCCAACTCTGTGAAGTCTTCTCAGGCGGCGTTCGCTTTCTTTCTGCTGATTATGAATGAGCTGTCATTCTCTCTCGGTTTGTCTTTTCCTCCATGACACAGTGATTTACTGATCTCTCCTCTCATGTTCCCTCTCTTTTGCTGAGTCACGGCGTGTATTTAAAGACCTGCAGTCAGAGGCCGGAGCGATATAACGGGATTCGCTTACACCTCGTGAAGTGAATATTACAAGTAGATGATCTAAAGCAGGACAAACGGTGTGGCCAGCTGTGCTACTCTTAACATTTAGCAAAAACCAAAAAGCCCAAACTAGGACAGAGATGAGAGGCTGGCGTTACGATTTTAGATCTGCCGTCTTTAATGTACACACTTAAGCTTCCAGATCTCTTACAATACTCCTGTTCTTCTCACTGCAGTACAGGAATCGGCTCTTCTGTTCAGTGACCGGAGATTATCTTGACCAGCTGTTTCTGGTCAGTACGATTCCCTAAAGGGTTAGTTCACCCAAAAATGAGAATGTGATGTTTATCTGCTGACCCCCAGGGCACCCAACATGTAGGTGTGTTTTTCTTCAGGAGAACACAAATGAAGATTTTTAACTCCAGCCGTTGCCGTATAATGCATGTCAATGATTTTTATATATATATATATATATGAGAGTAAAAAACACAGAAATACGAATCCATATTAAACCCTGCGGCTCGTGATGATACATTGATGTCTTAAAACATGTGCAAAAAAACCCGAACAGTATTTATTTATTTTTACCTCATAGCAGACAAACCTTATCTAGTATTCCCATCCGTCATACTTCCGTCGAAGAAGGTCAAAACCCTGCGCGATCATAGATATAGATGCCTCATTAGTGTATGCGTGGATCAGTCGAATGAGGCATCTATGTACATATTTCTATGCCGGGTTTTGACCTTCTCTGGCGGAAGTAATGACGGATGGGAACGTTAGATAAGATTTGTCTGCTATAAGGTAAAAAAATAACAAATACTGTTGGGTTTCTCGCAGAAACCAATCGTTTCGGGTTTTCAGACATCAATGTATCATCACGAGCCGCAGGGTTTAATATGGATTAGTATGTCTGTGTTTTTTACTCTCATAGTGGCTCTCATATAAAAAAAACATTGACATGCATTATACGAGCAACGGGTGGAGTTAAAAATCTTCATTTGTGTTCTACTGAAGAAACAAGAACACCTACATGTTGGGTGCCCTGGGGGTCAGCAGATAAACATCACATTCTCATTTTTGGGATGAACTAACCCTTTAAAAATGAGTCGGCCCCTTCCCTTTCTTTCTTTAGCCTTTTAGTTCATTCTGTCTCTTTAAACTAAATTAGATTTTCATTCTTGGCCCACTTCCTCAAGCACAGCAGAGACGTCAAGGAGAGTGAAAGAGAGAGGAATGAAGCTATGCTTAGAGAAAAGTGAAAACATTCATAGTTTATAAATACTTATTGTGTGTCTCCATTAAGTAAGAGCGCTTAAACAATCAAGGACTTTGAAGATTCCTAGACTCTGAAAAAATGCCCAACTATGCCAGGTCCCAACCCAGAAGGCCTCGTGCCAGTGCGGCTTTAACGCACGTTTACCGTAAACAGGCTGGAATCCTGGCGTCTGTGTGAACAATGCGCTGACTTGGCTGCCAAAACCGTAACCCTGTGTTTATGACCAAACCCACTTCAGAAGCGAGGCTCGGTATTGTGTAATAGCACCATTGGCTTTACAGCTGAGCAATTATGGAATAACTGGAGTAAAATGTACCTTTGAAACCCAGTGGCCTCTGACGGACGGTTTACTGTAGGTGTAGGATTCTTGTGTGGTCAGTCTGGCTGGTTCTGCCATACTGTAAAAAAATATTGTTGGTTTAACTTAAAAAAGTAAAATGTTGAGTTTATTGAAATTAAAAACTTGAGTTGATACAATGAAGGAAATTAGTTTAATAAATACAAACTCAAAATATGATTGAACTACATAAAAAATGTGATAAATCATGAAAATAGCACGATTTGGCTGCGCCATTACAAATAAAACACACAATATGCTTACAAAATCTTTTAATATTTTAATCACTGTTGTCGATTCTCAAAACATTTTCATTGTATAAACTCTTTTTTTTTTATTTCAATGAACTCAACATTTTAAGGCAACCAGGTTACTTATTTTTTTACTTATTTTTTTCAGGGCAGGTTCTGCTGTGTCCAGTCAGTGTGGGAGTCATAATGTACTGGCATGTTTTTCTACAACTGCGCAACTCTGACGTAGTTCTAGGTCTTGACCACATTGCATTTGCTTAGCACAAAGACGTACAGCCTGCTACAGCAAAACAACCAGAAGAAATAGTCACTACCAAGCAGATATATCATATATAAGTCATAAAGGGCACGGGTATATTTGTGACAATAGCCAACAATACATTGTATGGGTCAAAAGGATCTTTTATTATTTATTTTATGCCAAAAATTATTCAGATATTTGGTAAAGCTCATGTTCCATGAAGATGTTTTGTAAATTTCCTACCATAAATATATAAAATATGTATTATTATTAGTAATATGCATTGATGAGGACTTTATTTGAACAACTTTAAAGAAGATTTTCTCAATATTTAGATTTGTTTGCACAGTCAGATTTTTTTGTCATATCCTTAAAAAGCAGACATCAATGAAAAGCTTATTTACCGTATTCAGCTTTCAGATGAGGTCTAATTCTCCATTTAAAAAAATGTACCCTTATGACATATAAGATATATTTGAACTTGCATTAATTATTATGAGAGAAATAATGTTGAAAAAGTTGTAACTGATGTAGGAGCATAAGCGTTTTGTACTGTGAGAGGCGTTACACTTTTTTTGTGAGATGAATACGAAAGGTAGTCTGGTGAAATTAGATATTAGATATCTAGTGTTGCAAAGGGCCGTTTAATTTCTGGAAATTTTCCATGGGAACAATAATAAAAAATGTAAATACTTCAATTTGGAAATTTAACAGGAATCTATAGGAATTTGAGAATTTATAGGATTAAATTGGAAATTTTGGGAAATGTATATAATTATCTGTATCATATATAAATATGAACATTTTGTTTGGTCAGACATGTTGTTTATTTATAAAAAGTAATTTTTGAACGCTTGTGTAGTTACAAAAGGTTTCTATTTTAAATGAATCCCAATGCATGCAGGGTGTGTGTCCTCAATGACCCCGCAGCAAATGGTGTGCTGTGTGTGTGTGTGTGTGTGTGTGTGATTGAGGAACGTGCAGGGTAGAAATTAAACACAGTGCATTTAATCTGGTTGTTTTAATCAAGATTATGATGCAAGCTTTTTTTTTTGAAAGCACATTTAAGGTCCCTGTGATAGGCTGACCTGTGATTTAGCAAATTCCAGGTTCATTCCCATTAATTCCCATATATAACTGTTAATTAACTGCAAATTTCCAACCTTGAAAATTCCTGGAATTTTGTTACCCTCTTTATAACGTGTTAAAGGTGGGGGAAGTGATATCTGGTAACCGTTGTTGATATTTCAAATCACCAAACCCCGCCCGATTTTGATAGCTCCGCACCACACATACGTAACCCAGGCAATGAATTTAGATGCTCCATACGGTGTGGAAATGAACGGGTCTTTATCATCACTGAAGGGAGCGACAATACGAGCAAATGGACAAACAAGCGAACATGACACACAAGCATATTCAAGCAAAAGCCAGCATATATTAGGTCTTTCTTGGCTAATGTCTGTCCTGTGTGACTTGTGTGTTTTGAACCATAGACACGCCCCTTACCTGCTGATTGGCCACAAGTTTATTACACTCGGCCTGAGTCCTTTTTCTAAAATGGTTTTGAAACAACACTTACCCCACCTTTAAATAGTTATATTACTTCGAAAAACGCTTCGCCTCAGAAGGCGCCGTGGACCCCGGAGCCGTGTGGAGCACTTTTATAATAGATGGATGCACTATTTTAATCTTTTCAAATTAACATCTTTTCTAATGGGTGTATATACCAAATTAAGGGCTCTTTTACGTCTTTGTGCGCTCAAATGGTTTAAAATAGCTTGACTTAAAAGTTTAAACTGGCAGAACCTAAAACGTGCAAAGGATAAACGTTCAATCTATGATGCTTTGCAATTATGCGCGATACACACATCGTGCAATATATTGTGCAGCCCTAGTCTAGAGTCTAGTTTTCCTTACTCGTCCTATCCACGAATAAACTATCCGGTTGTTTATTATACAAGTGCCATGTATCGCAATTTTTTTTTTTTTTTTAACAGTCTTTAGGTGCGTTTAATCGGTTTAAAAGTCCAATCCAAATGCAAATGCTTCACACTCTTAAAAATTCTGGGTAAAAAACAACCAAATGTTGAGTCAAATATGGACTAACCCAGCAATTGGGTTGTTTTAACCCAGCCATTGGGTTGTCTTAAGCAAATATTTAACCCAACCGCAGGATTAAAACCACCCAATCGCTGCATCAAAACAACCCAATTGCTGGGTTAGTCTATATTTGACCCAACATTGGGTTAAAACAACAGCATTTTTTAGAGTGCATATAAACACCGCAATTGGAGTGTGCGTCATTTACGCAAAAAAATGCTGGGTTGTTTTAACCCAATGTTGGGTCAAATATGGACTAACCCAGCTATTGGGTTGTTTCAATTATTTAAATCCTGCGGTTGGGTTAAATATTTCCTTAAAACAACCCAATCACTGGGTTAAAGCAACCCAACTGCTGGGTTAGTCCATATTTGACCCAACATTGGATTGTTTTGTTCTAAAAAATGTTTAGTGTTGTGATGTGACACAGAAGAGCACACACTGCGCTCACACCAGGCTATAATGTTGACAAGAGAGGAAAGATTGTAGATATTCAATATTTGAATACATTTGCTTGATATTTGATATCCGTTCAAATTAGATTTTTCTCAAAAATGCCAGCCCTAATCAGTGACTGTCCACCATGGGGTCACAGAGGTCTGACAGACTGGAAAGATCATCACACAGAAGGATGAACCGTCGCATCTGCTCCAGCCAATAGGAGACGAGCGCAATTGCTTAAGGGCTAATTTTGTTGTTTGTAGCTCAGCATGTGAGTAACCAAGACCAAAAAGAAGAGCTCTGTCCCAACACCCCTTAGGCCGAGAGGGCACCTGTTGTGCTGGAAGTCCATCGAGGTCTAATTTATGAAGCGCAGCTGTAGCCGGCAGTGACTTGTGTTGACCTCTGCTGGATGGCTGCACTTCTGTCACAGAGTCAAAGCCGTTCGTGGCTCACTTTGAGTTCGGTCACATTTCTAGTCTTAAGTTACTTGTATTTCTTGTCATACCACATTGGAAGATGTCATGCCACGTGCTTCACAGGTCTTGACATTTAATTTAGCGAATCAGCCCTCTCTCGGTTCATTTGGATGATTTGTATGCAAGTTAATTAGCTTGATTAAAACCAGAGCATTCTCAGTAGTAACTGAGTTATGGTCTGGCAAAGCTTCATAGACAAATCATTTCCAAAGAGGCGTCACCAACGGACGATGACGTTTGCAGAGCCACGGAGAAACATCCGAGACACCAATTCTCTGTTCGTGATTTCGAGGAAGATAGTTACTTATTTATTTATTTACAATTTTTACATGATTGCCAGATCTAGTGTGAGGAAGTGAGCACTGAAAGGCCAGATCCAGAGTCCAGAGGTGTGTGTGTGTGTGTGTGATGCAATGACGTGTTGACGTCATCGATTACGTCGACTACAAAAATACGTCGCTGTGCGTGAAATGCGTCGATGCGTCACACTGTTTGTTTACATCTTGCATAATGGCATACAGGGAATGGAGAAAGTTGCATTCTATCACAAAAACAGAGACCACTGTTGTCAAAAGTATGGGAATACTTTAAACAGAGGACAAATAAAATGGCCCTTTGTTCTCTTTGCAAAACCGATATGGTGTACCACGGCAGCACAACTGCGATGCGCGAGCACCTCAGAGGAAAACATCTCGGCGCTCTCCGGTGTTGCGGTTTAACTGGTTTCCGTGTGATCTGGTGACCAACTTCCTGGTTCAGGTCTGATATTCTTGCGCTTGCGGCATTCTGAAAAGTTGAGATGTTTTTAACTCGATGCGGTGCGGACACGCCTGGAAAAAACGAGCGCGTCGCTTCCATTATGAGCGGGCTTATCGCGCGCCTACATTGGAAATAATGAACTTGAGCGCGCAAAAGACGTGACATGTGAACGGCCCCTTAAAAGACAGCGCACCGCAAGACAACAGTCACAAACCACCGAGCTACCCCGAATCAGCTCCAGATCTCTGGAAACCATGCTAAACCATAGCAGAACCCTGACTACACTTAATGGTTTGTGATGCTAAAGAACATTTCATGACGTCTCAGACAACTGTAAATGTATGGCTACTGTGGTTTAATTATAAACGCTATCATAAACTCATATTTAGCATAGTAAAATAATTTTCCTTGCCTCTTTATTATTTTATACTGTAAAAACTTCAACCACATTGGTTGAAAATGAATCATCCAAAGGATTCATGAGCTAATTACAAAAAAGAACATTAGATTAATTGTTTATTGCAATAAAAATAATCGTTAGATTAGTTGATTAATCAGAAAAATAATCGTTAGATAAGTCGACAGAAAAAATAATCGTTAGTTGCAGCTCTAGATCACACTCCTCATCCTCCTCATCACAGTAGCCGGTGTAATCCACATCTGGGAGCCGAGTGTTGTTCTTTGTTCGGGTTTTATTGAAAAGGAAAATTTTAAATCGAACGAGTGATGTTATACAGCGGCATCCTGCTTCCCCGTCACTGCGCTGTCGACATCAGTGTTGGGTGTAACTAGTTAATAAGTAATTAGTTACTGTAATTTTGAAAAAGAGAAATAAGGGATTACTCGTATTTTTTGTGTAATTAATTACAGTTACTTCACAAGTAATTGAACTAAATACTGTGTTTAGACTTTAGAACAGGGGTCTCAAACTCAAATTACCCGGGGGCCACTGGAAGTAGACTCTGGGTCATGCTGGGCCGCATCAACCGCCCCCCTCCCCCCCCTCCCCCCAAAAAGAGCACAACTTATCCAATCTTTATTATTAAGAGTTCTTCAACATGAATGTTTGGTCAAGTTTCTTCTGAACTTGAACATTACTTTCTGAACATGAATGGGTCATATAGGCTTCTCTTGCCTACTCGTGTTTTTTTTATTTATATTGCCAATATTTTTGAGATTTTTGGATCTGATTATCCTTTGTCCTTCGCACCTATCTATTACCAACAGTTATGTGATGGTAATTGTGTACTAATAAATATGGCCAATATAAATTAAATCATTATGTAATGCTGAAATAATAAATGTTTTTATTTTTATTTAAAATAATAGACTAATTCAAAGCAAGGCCATAATCAGGTCAAACAGAACAGTGAACGAAATTCTAGGTCTAATTCTAGTTGGGAAATAATCAATTTGGCACTATTTGCAAACAATATTTGCATTAATTGTCGTCAAATATATTATTAGTCCCGAGATTATTCGCATGAGTGAATAAATACGTACATCGGCTGCTTATATTTGAGTTCCTCACTGGTCTAACAGAAGACTTTTAGTAAATCGTCTCAAATGTTCAGAGTTCTAATCCGCTCAGTTTTCTTCAAATGTTCATCAATGGTTGTATATTAAGAGCATGGACACGTTGCATTTTGTGTGCATTTGTGTGTGTGCAATTTAGTTTTGTGATTTCACCAGAAAGAATAGTCTCTCTCCGCAACGGCATTACGCAATATATTGAAGCGCTCGTGTGTGTGTGTGTGTGTGAAGACTGCGCGCGAGCGAGCGTGTGCGCGGAACAAAAGAGAATGTATATCCCGCCTACTTTGATTTGATTGGCCATTTGAGCGCCGTTAAACCACATTTATTTCGACTGTCTGATTAGCCTCTGTTCATGTCAATCACGAGGTGTCAACCAATTATACTGCACGAGAGAGAGCTGAGCTAACTCTCATATACACACACACGAAGTGAGGCATAAAGCGCGGCACAGGCACACGCAACGACTCCGCCAAAAATGGTTTTCAGAGCAACGCGCGGGCCACACTAACACTAAACTTTGATGTCAAGTAGGGGGCCACAAAATATCATCCTGTGGGCCGCAAGTGGTCCGCGGGCCGGGAGTTTGAGACCCCTGCTTTAGAACAATTATATATAATACAATAGTGGAATTAACATCAAAATTTAAAGTCTAACTTTAAAATGCATGTTTTTTATGTATCCGTCTTACATTTGTAATACTCTGATCAGTTAATAATAATAATTTATGTAGTTTTATATTATGTATTTGAATGAATTAAGAGCCGTTTTATGTCTATCCTTGAATCGTTTAACTCGAGGTTGATTATAGGATTTGGAAAGTAATAAGTAATTAAACACTTTTTGGAGAGCGTAATCTGTACAGTAATCTAATTACACTATTGAAGATGTAATTAATTACTTTTTTAGACTAACTTACCCAACAGTGGTCGTCATCGTGTAAAGCCCAACGTTTCTGATTGGTGCCGTGATTTCGACGGATTAGAAATGGGTTTTGAATGAGCTCTTTGCTAGACTACTTGCAGAGCAAATCTAAATTTGCCGGAAGTTGTCTTGGTTTTTTGAGGCTAGAAGTTAATATAATTTGCATCGCTTCATAATTCAATCTCTGCTGTGATAAACTGAAGATATGAGCATTTCCTGCACTTATCTTGATGGGAAAGATGGCAAAAATGTTTTGAGTTTGGAAAAATATTGAATAAATGGACCCTAGTTCGATTTAAGTGTGAACCCCATACTGTACTTGACTATTTAACGCAAAACCACTGATATAAAACCAGCAAAACAGAGAAAAGGTTTAGGGACGGAAGTGGGGGTAAATGAGTTTCCTTCCACTCGGCGATGTTTATAGAGGGCTTTTTCCTCTTTTATTTCTTGAAAAGGCGTCTGTGTGGATTTGTGAGACATGCTGGAACAGAGATGTGATTGTATAGAGGTAGGTTCGAGCGTCCTTTCTCTCCTAATGCCAGCTAAGATGAATATTAGTGTCCAGGAGCCAACACACATCCAGTCTGTTTATATAAACTCTGTTGTCCTTCTGTTCTTTCTCTGTTCTCTCGCTAACTCACACACAGAGTCTATTCATACAAGCCCTCACACATACACACACACACACAGGCGCTATTTATGCGCTCTTACACTTATGGCTCACACCGCACGCAAAACACTCTTCTGTCAGATATCAGTACCATTCAGAAATACATTGAGCATGTGTATGTACAGTCAAACCAACATTCATTCAGACACCTTCAACATTTCTCACATCATCACACTTTATTCACTATAGTTTTGAATATGGTAATAAAATATGACAAGAACTGTCAGAACAAACTCATCTTGATATGTCAGATAATCAGGGATGTGGATTACAATCAACCAATCAGCTGTTACATTTAACGACACAATTAGATAATACCAGTTTAGCTCAACCAATGACCAAGAAAAGCTTCCTTTATTTCAGTCTGTGGTGTCAAAGATCACATTAGCAATTAAAGAAAAAACACTTCCGCAAAACATGCTCAGCTCAAACTGTCCGAATCATTTTGGTCCAAAATCTTCATTATTTTTACTGGTAGTCACTTTATAAAGAATTGTTGGGTATAATATGTCACAGTTTACTTTATTTAGCTCTCCTCACTTACCGAAATGAACTATATTGTCCTCACATCAGTAAAACATATCTGGAGTCTGAATCATTTTCGGTTTGACCAAATATGACTCAAATTTGGGTCAAATATGGACTAACTCAACCTTTGGGTTATAAATGTCGTAAAATGTACCCCGACGTTTGGGTTTGTCGATATTTGACCCAAATTTGGGTTTAAACAACCCATATCTTTTTATTCTCGAGTGAAATGTTAATGAATAATAATAATATGTAAATGTAAAATGACTATAACTCTTATACAATTTTATGGTAACACTTTATTTTAGGGTTCAGTTATTAACTATTAACTAGTTGCTTATTAGCATGAATATTACTAGGATATTGGCAGTTTATTAGTACTTATAAAGCACATATTAATGCCTTATTCTGCATGACCTTATTCTACATCCCTTAATCCGACCCAATACCTAAACTTAAACGCTACAAAAACTACCTTACTAACTATTAATAAGCAGTAAATTAGGAGTTTATTGAGGCAAAAGTCATACTAAAGTGTTACCAATTTTATTTATTGATTTAAATAGATTTACATTAAAAAGAGTGTGTGTGTGTGTGGGCATACGTGTGCACGTATACGTGTGTGCATGTGCGTACGTGTGTGTGTATTTAGTGACCTGCATGTATTAGGTTTCACGAGCTTTAGGGCCTATAGCTCAGCTGCAGTGATATGTCAGTGGACTTCTGTCAGATCAGACCCACACCGGCGCCAGCCTGCTTTTCCCGGACCGGACACTATAGAGCCACTCACTGGAAGAGAGCATGTTTAAATATTTGCTAGAGAATCATATAGGGTTATTGTTTCTGCTGTGAGACATTGTGAACATTGTAGGGGCCATAGGAGTAGTGTTTTTCTTTATCAGTCTTGATGAATTGATTTGAGCTTTTGGAGTATGGTAAACATTTACATGAGCACTAACAATGTATTGTCAAAAATCAGACAATTGAAACAATAGCTTGTGTTGCAGTAGGTTTTTTTTTAGTTGTTGTCCACAGCAAAAACTCAGTTGACACAAAAACTGTGTCACAATGTTTTAATCTCTTGTTGGCTTTACTTTTGATAAGACATTTTGGGAAATACAATAATATATTGATGTTATAAATCGATGCTGTTTCGCATTTTTTTAAACGTATATTGTAGACATGTGCCGGTAAACGGTAATGCAATATATCATAATAATGAACATGCATGATATTTTTATCGTCGGCACTTCAAAATGATTCAGATTTTAATAAAGTTTAGACCTGAGATAACACTAACAGCTACTTTGTTTAAAATAATGTTATCAAAGAAGAAAAACTTTTGTAAAAATGTAGCTATTCGCTGTTTGTTAATGTCAACGCATTAAGTAGTGAGACTTTATCATTCTTTTGCATTTTAATCTGTTTAATTTTTTTTTGTTTACTTCATACATTTTTGTGTATTGCTTTATTGTATCTAAATGTTCAGTTCTTATTATTATAAGAAAATTATGAAACCTAAAAAAATGTTGCAACATATTTCAATATCGCAATAATACCAAATATCGTGACAACTCGACACTCGTGTATATTGTTAAATAGGGCATTAAAGCATTTTATTTAAAGGGTTAGGTCACCCAAAAATGTAAATTCTGTCATTAATTCCTCTCCCTTTATGTCCTTCCAAACTTGTAATGCTGCGTTCACACCGCACGCGAATGACGCGATTCGTGCGAGTGATTTACATGTTAAGTCAATGCAGAGACGCGAATAGGCATTCTGCGGCGCGATTCGCGCGAATGAGGCGGCGCGAATGGCGCGATTCGCGCGAATGAAGCGGCAATGATCACGCGAATTGAGCGTTTTGAATGCGTGATTCGCGCGAGTTGAAAAATCTGAACTTTGGCGGATATTCGCGCCGTGTTAACCAATGAGGAGCCTGCTACTGCTGTCATGTGGTGAAGTGACGGATGGGAAACCCATAGGGGAACCCCGAGGCCAGAGTAATTTAAAAATACTACTCTATTGTGTCACAAAATGTACTTTTAATAGTTTTTCAGGCGAGAATGTAGTTGTTTAAAGCTCAAATATGTGATTTATTTATTAAAAGAGCTCCTATTTGAAAATTTGATCTGGTGTTTTCGGAGGTGTGAGACCCAGGCGATCACCGGAGCTCAGCGCTCATCAACCCCGGTGAGAGCAGCCTTAACTCGGATAGTCTTTCTGCCGACTGCTGCTGCCTGGCAGAACCCCCTCCCATGACGCGAATTTGCGTCTGTTGTGTAGTGAATGTCACACGCGAATGAGCACTTTTTGTATAAAAAAAACACAGATTTGAGCATTAAACAACAATATTATCGCCTGAAAAAGTCTTCAAACTACGTTGTCACACATTAACAGTAGTATTTTTTACAGAAAAGAAGTCAAGTGACCCAGTCAAAATGACTAGCAGAATCCCCTCCCATGACGCGAATTCGCGTCTGTTGTGTAGTGAATGTCACAAGCGAATGAAGCGAATTTGACGCGCGAATGAAGCGAATGGATTCAAGATGTTCACGCGTCCAACTTCGCGCGAATAGCGCGATTTATTCGCGTCATTCGCGTGCGGTGTGAACGCAGCATAAGACCTTTGTTCATCTTTAGACACAAATGAAGATATTTCTGATGAAATCCGAGAGCTCTCTAACCCCTCCATAGACAGCAGTTTAATGAAGACTTTTAAGGCCCAGAAAGGTAGTAAAGACATCATTAAAATAGTCCATGTGAATCCAGTGGTTCAACCTTAATGTTATGAAGCGACGATAATACTTTTGTGCGCAAAAACCAACATAAAAGTCAATTTTATTCAAAAATTAGGTTCTAGCCTGTCCCAGTCTCCTACGCTGTTAGCGTAGTAAAAACATAACAGTAAGTGTGTTATTTATTTGCTTTTTCACCCCTTTTAATCGTTGTGTGTCAGGAGTCCAGAGGTCTGTTTTCATCATGTTCCTGTGCACCATTTGCTTGTTGACCTACGTAGAAGGACCTGGCATATGACATTAGACTAGATGGCCTGGTCTGATAACACGGTAAGCTTGAGCTTGAACCGTATCATTGTAACTCCAGCATGCTTTTGCCTTATTTTACTCCCAGGTGTATAGATCAGCATTATTCCTTTATTATGTCACTTCTCACGGACAAATTCCTATTGACCCACAGACCCATGTTGGGGATTTTACCCTGGGGCATTACTTTTGTCTCCCTACCATTCTCTGTACCTCATTTAAATGTCTTTTCCTGCGATTGAGGCCCATGGGAATAGCTGTAGATCTGATAGCAAAGTCAGTTTTTGTAGCGTTGTTGCTCTTAGAGATTTGTTTCCATTAGCTAGAGGTGCTGCTCAGCTGAGAGCGTTAGCTGAGTACACACAGACAGGAAGATGTCACATTCATCTCCATTACAGACAGCAGAGTCAGCTGAGAGAGAGAGAGAGAGAGAGAGAGAGAGAGAGAGAGAGAGAGAGACTCTGGCCACATTCTGACATGCTTTAGAGAGAGAGAGAAGGGGTGGGACCATTAAAGAGGGCTGATCTTTTTTCCGAAAGCGGATGGAGAAGGTTCATTGAGTTCGCACTGAGTCATCATCATCACACTGCAGATCGCTCTCTCTCAAACCCTGTAGCCCAAAGGAAATACTCTATAGAGCCACGGTTCTTCCTTTAGATGTTCATGTAGGTTTCATTACGGTAATTTACACAAATGAGACCGATTTGGAATGTTTAGCAAGTAGGAAATCTTCCACTCAAAAGTGTTGTTATTGTTAACTAAAACTATTAATAAAATGAAGCTGATATAAAGTAAACCAAAAATATTAGATTAAATAAAAAATTGAAATAACCAACTGAAATGTAAAAAAAGTATTACTTAAAAACAAATACAAATAAATTAAATAGAAATGATAAATTACAATAATAAAATAACATGATTAGAACATAAAACCTCATTCGAAATATTAACATACTCTAATAGTGCTTTCATTTATTTGCTGACATTATAGTTTGTTCTTGCTAACCAGATAATGTGCTTTTCTGTACTGGACTTCATAAGTGCTGAGGTTATGGTAAGTACAGATGTGACGGTGTGGAAATTTTCCCACCAGTTCATCGACGTTTGACAACACCGATATTACCGGTATCAAGGGCGGTGGCTTTTAAATCGCTTATTTAAAAATAGTAAAATGTAAAACGAAAGTAAAATGCACGCAGCCGCTCAGGCATTCATAACGGTGCGGAGAAAAGCAAGTGTTTACAGTAAATTCCTATGGAAGTTGAGCTTTCTTAAGAATGAACTGAGAACGCACCAGTGGACACACACCGTGAATGTGTGCAAACTGTATGTCCGTGAATGAATGAATGCATTTTACTCTCGGTTTAGAATTAACATCAAATCGGGGGCGGGTTGCTTGAATGGTGGGTGGGTTCGTTAGCCTATTATTCTTAAAGGTCCCGTTCTTCACGTGTTTTTGAAGCCTTGATTATGTTTACAGTGTGCAATATAACATGAGTTCATGTTTTGCGTGTAAAAACACAGTATTTTTCACACAATTTACTTATCTGTACAGCGCTATTTCCTCTGTCCTAAAAACCCATAACGAGTTCTGATTGGGCCAGCGGGTCCTGTGTTGTGATTGGACAGCAGCTTAGCGCACTTTGCCCAGAAAGGTCCCGCCTCTTACCATAACGGGGAGATGCAAGCGTTCAATGCGCGCTCTTCTCCAAGTGAGAGAGCAAGAAGACCACGCCCCCTATTTTGCGTGTTCTTGTGGGCGGAGGGTTAGTCAACAAACGGTTCTAGTGACGTCATTACAGCAGTTAGTGCAGTGGTTTAGTCCAAACCGGCCGCTCGCTGTAGGCTTTCAAAGGGAACTTCTGTTAAATAAAATATCTCGCTTGGCATTGAACTTTGAGCTTTATAATTTTACAGGTATTATTTATGCTCTAACAGCAACATTTCATACTAACTAAAGTTTAAAAGATGGGATCGCGAAGAACGGGACCTTTAATAAAAAAGCACAACAACAAAACAGTACAATGACGAACTCACTTAAATAGGCGCTTTTACATTTTGCTTTGAAACGAAATCTTCCGCGATCATCTCCGTCAGCGCCTCGCTCTTGTGATGAATGAGATCTGACTCCTGCTGCTGATCTGTGCTGCGACTCTCGTTCGGATCATGCTGTATTGAGTCGACACGTTCAGTTTTTATTTGTAGTGTCTGTTCTCTAAATGAACTAAATAATTTTATTACCATTAAAACAAATCTAAATGACATTGTGGGCGGTGCCACTGTGGGCAAGTGATATAACCGGTGTTAAGTCTGAACACCGATAACTATTGCTAAGCCTAGTGCTAAGCAAATTTTAACAACACTGCAAACGCAATGTTTTTTTTGCGCATATTTGTGCTTTTATAACCACTGCATTGATGCATCAAAATTATAACATTTGATGTGGGTAAAAAGTGCTAAAAAGATTACATGTTAATTTTATTTATTGTAGGACTCATTTTACATTACATCTACCTTTTACTCTCATCTAAGAGCTACCATTCATTTCGTGCCCTTGGGTTTCTTTCTTTATGAATATGATTAGCCAGACTGAAAAACTAGATCTGTGGAGCTTGTAATACATTTAAGTTGCAGTTAATCCTTGACCTCCTCCTGCCTCTGCTTCATGAGCGTATCAGCTGTAGTATTAAAATGAATATCATTTGCTTCCCCCTTCCCAGAAAGCCTGGGAAAACCAAGCGTTCAAGCCTCTGCAGGTCTCCTCATAGTTTAAATAGTTAGAACAAAGCTTTGGCCGTTGACATTTGCATGATATGCAAATCTCCTCTTTATTGACTTCTTATTTTAATGTCTTCTGCTAGTTTTCATATCAACCGTTTCAAGTTTGTTGGTTAATCAAAAAGAGTTTAAGTTTGTGTCCTCTGTTGTACAACATAGAAGTGATCACGAGAGTACAATGAATGACCTGTTCTCCAATCCTCACTCATAGCTCACATCCGTTCGTATTATAGACGGTCTTTATTAATGAATCACTATCTTTGATGCATCACACATTGTAGAGAGAACTACAAATAAGATACTAATGGCAAACACATGTTTCACCGGCTTGTAATTTCCTGGAAGGGAAAATATTAACTAGTGACTGTACACACACATACACACACACACACACACACACACACACACACACACACACACACACACACACACACACACACACACACACACACACACACACACACACACACACACACACACACACACACACCACCTCCACACACACAAACACAATGCTTATGGCTTATTAAAAGGGAACTTAAGTTGGAGATTTCACACAGTCCTCTACCACCACCGCTTGACCGCCTGCCTGATGTGGATAGTGAGCGCATTGTTTGCATAATTCTCTCATAACAATGTACCATGTTCATATTTTCCTAAGAGGACTCCTCACCCTGACTCACGTGCGCTCGATGTGGTTGGCATTGTGGATTTCCGCTGATTCATTTGTTTTGGCTGGTTGGTATACTTCCTCCTCTATCCTTTTGCTGTTAAATCCCATTGTATGATATGACAAGGCCGGAAAAAGAGCATGGTGCTGTTATGTAAAGAGTTGAATCTTAGAAAGGATTGTGTTTATGTGTGCCTTTCATATGTAATATTTTATAAAACAGGACATTTTTCTTCCTGGATGTTGACAGTGACTATATGTGTTGGGATGTATTGTGTGAATAAAAGGCTGTTATCTCCATCAGTACACCTGTGGCGATGGGAGTCTGGTTGTCTCTTTGGGTTGTGCACATATTTCATGGAGCCTTTTCTTCAAGCCGAGAGACAGTTTACATCATGTATGCATTTAAATGAGCCGGTCTTGCTGCTGGACATAAATATTTGAGAAGACTGACTGATGCCTTTTGTTATCAGCTGTCAGTGAAAATGAGAAGATTTACATACCTGTTATTTACGTTACTGTATGTTTAAAAATTATTGCTTCATTTAATGCTGCTGGATTATTTTTGTGGAAAATTTGTACAGTTTGTTCATTCATTTACCATTCAGAAGTTTGGGGTCAGTAAGGTTTAATTCTTTTATTCAGTAAGGATGCATTAAATTGACTAAAAATGACAGTAAATACATTTGTAATGTAACAGAGAAATTCTATTTCAAATAAATGTAGGTGTTTATTTTATTTATTTTTTACCTTCTATTCATCAGAGAATCCTCAATTATACACAATGTATGTAGCTAAGTCAATTTCAATCACGTATAACAATCTTTCACTGTGTTTTTGATCAAATAAATGCACCTTTATGAGGAAAAGAGACTTTTATCAGTAAAATGTTGGATTTCTGCTATCATTTACATTTATGCATTTAGTAGACGCTTTTATCCAAAGCGACTTACAACTCAGGAGAACAGAAAGCGATCCGTCAAGAAGAGGCAAAGAAACACAAAAAGTGCCTCAAATACCAAGATTTGTATACCGCTCAGAGTAGCAAAAACCAGAAAAGGGAAGAAGAGAGGAGAAATAGAGGAGGAAAGAGGGTTTTTATTTTAAATTTTTATTTTTTAAATGTAAGATTAAGTACTCATGGAAGATAATAAATCTTGAAACTCTGTTTGTCCAGTTGATTTCTGGGACTGGAACTAACTGTTGCAACATTGATGACAACCAGTAAGATATATTTGAATGTCTGAGTGTATTATTATTATGGGGACATCCTCTTTTCATTAACTGCCTTCCCTTCTTCTGTCTAGCCTCTGAAGTGATTAAACATTATTCATAAAATCAGTTAGTCATTTAAAATATTTCAGGCAGACTGTTAACACATCGTTTGGTTTGTTCCTCATTTTGAGCTCTGTTAGAAAACATTGGATGATAAGTGTAAGTAGTTACTAACAACTGGGGGTTTAACAATATATCATATCACGATACAATGAGCAGGCGTAAACATTATGACCACCTAATATTGTGCGAGTCCCCCATTTGCTTCCATTTGCACCCCTGAAGGTGTGCTGTGGCATCTGGCACCAAGATGTTAGGCACAGATCCTTTAAGTCTTGTAAATTGCGAGGGGGGGCCTCCCTGGATTGGACTTGTTTGTTCAGCATATCCCACAGATGCTCGATTGATTTTAGATCTGGGGAATTTGGAGGCAGCGCGCATTATCAATATATAGTATTATATTATGCCTAAAGAGGCTCGAGCCACCAGGGAATACCATTTCCACATGCCCACTGTTGGAGCTTTCGGCTGTGGACAGGGGTCAGCATGGGCACCCTGACTGGTCTCACACAACAAACTGTGTATTCTGACACCTTTCTATCAGAACCAGCATTAACTTCTTGAGCAATCTGAGCTCCAGTAGCTCATCTGTTTGATCGGACCACACGGGCCAGCCTTCGCTCCCCACGTGCATCAATGAGCCTTGGCCGCCCATGACCCTGTGGCCGGTTCTCCACTGCTCCTTCCTTGGAGCACTTTTGATAGATACTGACCACTGCAGACCGGGAACAGCCTACAAGAGCTGCAGTTTTGGAGATGCTCTGACCCAGTCGTCTAGCCATCATAATTTGGCCCTTGTCAAACTCGCTCAAATCCTTACGCTTGCCCATTTTTCCTGCTTCTAACACAACAACTCTGCAGGCAAAATGTTCACTTGCTGCCTAATTTATCCCACCCACTAACAGGTGCCGTGATGAGGAGATCATCAGTGTGATTCACATAATGGTACACCTGATCGGTATATCGAAAAAATGCAACAATCTGTTGTGTGTAGTTCACCCAAAATAAAACTGACTGTGTGAGAAAAAAATGTAAGGTTACATAGTTTTAGTGTCAGTACTACATTAAACTAATATATATAATATGTTGAATATAATGCATAATAATGCAATGGGGGAGTATTTTTGGGTCCTACTAATGCCAAATGTCTGATGTTACCAGTAAAATGTGGCCTACATTATTTTAAATATATCTAGTCAGTGACTGAGTACAAGCATATTCGTTAAAAAAAAAAATTATTTTCAACTTCAAGAATGTTTTTTTTTTATTCTGTTGTCAACATTGTCGTGTGAATTGGGATACCAGCACAAAGTCCAAGCCTATTCACCCCCAATGTTACAAATTAAAAATTTTAATCAACAGCACGTTTTTTGTTAACCTTTTACCATATCTTGGAGTATTGCAATATATATTTTATCGTAGGTTTAGAATCGTGACATTAGGGTTATGTCATCGTCAACATCCCCACCAACCCTGAGTTTAGAGTTAAAAGGAGTGAATTTTAGGCCCTGTCCACACGAACACGGGTATTTTCAAAACCGCAGCTTTTTCTACGCGGTTTGGCTGTTCGTCCACACGCAAACGCTGTATCCGGTTACTAAAACCGGACTTTTTTGAAAACTCCGGCCAGGGTGAAGATTTTTAGAAACGGCGGTTACAGCGTTGTCGTGTAGATGGTGAAACCGGAGATTTCGGCTTTTTAAATTGAAGTGCGCGCCGTTCTTTCCTTTGTTTGATATCAGATTTTCCACATCTCCTTTTGATTTACGTGAGTCGAGTCTATGCGGTGGACTCCACTAACAGCGCTTATCACATGTATATCCTACAGATACATGTTCAGTTATTTCATTGTATTGCAGAACAAAGGCGCCAGAATGCAATAATACAAAATAGTAAAGCAAGTGTGTGAAGCTATTACAGTCCACTTCGGCCCTGCACCTGTGTATACAGTTACCTGTCACTGAGTCCAAAGCAAAGGAACTTGTAGGAAGTGTTTCACTTGAGCCCATGGCATCCCTCAGTCAGTGCAATGTGCATCGGTGCAGTGAATGGGACCCATATGGAAATCAGGCAGCCAATCATAGCGTAGTTTTGCGTTCTCATGTGGACGGAATTTTTTTTAAAACCGTGCTTGTGTGGACGCGATTGTTTTTTAAAACGGAGGAGGAAAAACTCCGGTAATAAAAATACCCGTGTACGTGTGGACTAGGCCTTAGACTAGTTCCAGATATTCTTTTTCCATCTAGAATTGAATTTAAGAAACTGAATGGCTGTTGCATAGGCAGACTATCAGCATAGGCAAATGCGTGCAGCGTCTCAATGTTCCTCTACGCATCAAAGATTAGGGGATTTTGGCTTTTATCTGGTTCCTCTTCTGGTTTCTGCTCCTTTAAACGTAGTGGGACTCTTACCTTTTAAATGTGTGTCACAACCTCAAAGGAGACGTCAGAGGTGAACGCCTAAGCAGAATGCAAGCGTGCATATCTAATGGAAAGAGAAAGTTTCTTCTGCGGGTTGTGCTGAGGCTTATGTTTCCTCCAGCTGTGGTTATTGATCTGAATTTGATTTGACGTATATTTCAGTGTTAAACTGCTTTCTCCAGTGATACAAGTTCATATGTGTGGAACTAAAAGACAATAGGTATCTTTAACCACACATCATAATTCACTTTGAATAACTTTTATACTAAAGTTTTTAAAAATGCTCAAAATTAATTTATATTAGAATGTGGTTAAGAAAAAAACAAGTTTTGTGTGTGTGTGTGTGTGTGTGTGTGTGTGTAAAAAACTATTTTATTTGTTTAATTGTTTTTATTTGAGCAGTCATTTTATGTTAGTTAGTTAGTTAGTTAGTGAAACCTGTAAATTATTTTTCTTTTTTATTTCAGTTGATGCTCCTAGTGATGAAGTAATACCATAGACTTTAAAAAATATGACTGTATTGTCTGTGACGGATTCTGAAGAGCAGTTTTGAAGCGTAAAGTAGAGACGAATTTGCCATTGCCATTTTAGCAGCACATCATCGCACATAATAGAAAATGAGCAAAGAGGCGGGACGTGGGCGGGGCTGAGGTGATGACTAAAAGACAGTGTTTCTTTTTTTAACCCCCTCACAGTTGTCATGAAGGGCAGAATGAACTGTAGACCAAAACCACAATTTGTACCAGACTGTAAACATGATTTTTTTCTTCTGTAAAGTTGGGCATTTTAACATGGAGCTCAATGAGATTCTGCTCCCACTGTAAAAAATTCTTTAGAAAAAAAGTTACCTGGTTGCCTTAAAATTTTGAGTTCATTGAAATTAAAATTTTTAGTTAATACAATGAACATTTTTTGAGATTCGACAACCTTTATTAAAATATTATTAAAAGATTTTGTAAGCATTTTGGGTAATTGTGTGTTTTATTTCTGATGACGCAGTGAAACATGCCAAATAGTGCTGTTTTCATGATTTATCAAATTTTTTATGTGGTTCAGATACAATAATATTTTGAGTTTCTATTTATTAAACAATTTTCCTTCATTGATCAACTCAAATTTTTAATTTCAATAAACATACAATTTTAAGGCAACCAGGTTACTTACTTTTTTAAGTCGAACCAACAAAAACCTACAAATTTTTTTTTTTTACAGTGTGGAGCATTTTTCTAGCGTCCAGCCGATGCAGTGCAGTTTTAATTAAGTTACTTCTGTATTGGCTCCAAGAGAGACTGAGGGAGGTTGGTGCTTGAATATTACACTAATTGAGATTAAATGATAATACAAAAAAAAAAACAAGGAATAAAAGGTGTTTATTTTTTATTTGAAGCTATTTGACGACTCTTGTATAAGAAATGAATGATGACTGTACATGCAGACTTGTGAAAATTGTTGACCTTGGGTAGGATGCTGTTAATGGGTTACAAGCAGGTGATAAAGTGCATACTTTCTACCCAGTGTGATCTAATATGGACGTATAAGTTCCTTTTGAGTGAACTATTTGTTAAAGCTTGTCATCGATTTGTTGTAAAAACCCTTCTCAGGTTTTGTGGTTTGTCAGACTCATGTTCTTCTGTTGTTTTCTTCACTCGAGTGACCATATTATTGGGTTCGGATGATGGTAGTGCATTACTCACTCCTTCCTGAAAATGTTTGGGGACCCTCCCCTCCAATGGGCCATGGCCAAGAATGTAACACACACCTCGGCTGCATTTGAATACAGCACGGTAGTTTCCAACCACACACACGTTCTCTCACTACAGGGAGCAAGACACCTGATCTGAGCTCTCTCAGCGGAAAGAGAAACCAGACCTTACTACTAGACAAAAATAGACTGGAAAAAAAAAACGCACAATCATTCCTTCACTTTTTTCCCCCATTTCCATCATCAACTCACCCATTCTTTTGATTTTCCTCACATCGGGTGTAAAACATTGAGTTAGGACGTTTCCTGAATGTCTCAGGTAATGCGAACGCTTTGGATCTCAGCCATTTGTTTGGAGTAATCGATATTTGACTACAGCAAATATTAGAGCTGCTGCACATAGGCGTTTATATTGGGATTTTAAACCACACAAGTGGTTGCTTTTATTTTTGGAAGCTTTGGTTGCTTTTCAGATCTGGTGTTATTATTAGCCTGCATATTTAATATGATTATCGAAGTGTGATTTATTAATTCACTGTTTAATAGTGCGTAATCAGTTTCTGTATCTCACCGCAGAATGAAAGATAACCACAGATGGAGCGGAAATGATTTTGGGTGCTGCCTTCAGGGTTTTGTTTTTGATCAGATGACTGATTTGACTCAGCTTTGCCGGTGATTCCAGCTGACAGACATGAGATGGGACGTCATGTGAGCGTTGTGCCGTGTGTGACGTGCGGTTACTGCGCTTTTCTGGTACGTCATCGCTGGAAGCCGGCTACGGCTACCATCCCAAAATGGAGTTATGGCAGCAGAAATGCTGTGCTGGGCCGGCCCTCGCTGGACATGACACAGCAGGTGTTCCTCCCAACATGGCGCTCAACACGGGGAAAAATAGCCACACGTGAAGGTGCTGTAATGCTGTTAGCCTTCTGTGAGGATCAGGTCACTGGGCCTTGGATTGGGATTGGGATCGTGTCCTTATATAGCTCAAGACGTTATGACCATTGAGTGCAGAAAGCTCTGAAGTGTTAAGCAGAATTTGACCCATCTTTCACAAACTTGTACACATCTCTTCATGTTCATGCTGTACTGCCCTACAAAGACTGACTCAAGACATGACTCAGATAGGGTTTCTTAAAGTAAGATCTGTCCTGCTGTGACGGTTTTGGCTCATTTATGATCAAATTCAGAAAAAAAACTGAGTGTGACAATGGTTCGAGTTCAAAATTTTCAAAGCTTTCTTTTCCAAAGCCACTTTTTTTTCTTCTCAATTCACTTTCTCAGTGCTGGTGCAAAAGCCATGCTTGTCTTTTTAGTATATTTCAATATGACAATAATATTCATGATAATATTATTTGATGATGAATATTGATAATTAATAATAATCATAATATCAATGATAACAGCAGTATAAATACTATTACGTTAAATATAAAATTAATATAACTATTTATTGTTGTTTTTATTGTTTTATTATTATTATTATTAATTATTATGTTCACCAATTGTGGAAATAATAAACAATAAACAAATTATACTATTAAAGGTGTCCTGCCACTTGTATTTCATTACTTTTGGTAATGTCTGAGATTCTACCATGGACTAAAATATGCCTTGTCACCTTGTTTCAAGCTATTCTAGCGTGGTAAAGAAAGCCTATAAGGAAGACTCAGTTCCAGTTCTCATTAATATTCAATGAGCTAAGCTGCTTGACTTTGATTGGCTAACAGCCAGCTAGTGAGAGCCTGGCTATCGGCATCGTTTACCCAGTGCAACAAGTAGAGGAACTTTGTAGCCTGATGTGGTCATACTCAATTCTAGTCAGAATATGAGTCTGAAACTGCTCCATTGGGCTGTGATTATGGGGCGTGTTTCAACCGAACCAGGCAAGGCATCAATTGGACAGACGACAACCAATCAGAGCAACGAAGCGACGCATTGTCATTCAAATGTCAACAGAGCTCAACTGCACTGTGTTGCCAAGTCCGCGTTTTTTCCCGCGGGATGTTTTTGATGTCCGTGGGTTGAAGCGACTATTATGTGATATATAGACCCCTGGTGCGAAATTTTTCCCCGGCGAACTACCCGAGAAGCTATTGTTTCGGGCTAGTAGTTGGCGGGTTTTGTTGTAAAAACCTGGCAACCCTGTCTGCACTCGCGCTGAAATTCGGCTGGAATACACGATCTTTGCCGGTGTTGTAAAAAACTAAAAGAATTGAATGATACACAGAGTACTTACCCAACATGATCATCATTTCTGAGAGGAATTGTGAAGGTGATGCAGATACAAACAAGCTCTCCGTTTAGGATTTGAACAAATATAATCCAAGCCCCTTTGATGACGTGATGATTACGTTACTGTTGATCATCTGTCCTTCGTCGTCTAAAGCCCGCCCTGATGATTTCATTGGTCAGAACAGTTTCTGTTACGGAGATAATCACTCCTCTATGGAGCGAGGCCAGACCGAACAGCCCGACCTAAAAAAATAGTGGGCGTGGCTAAGTTCGGCTGGCATCCAGGCTAGGAACTTTGTTTGCTATCGCCTGGAATCGCTGCAGAAATGGCTTCTTCAGGTGTATTGCCATATATGTTTGATGTTCAGCCATCCTTGCTGTATAGACGAAAAACTGTCACCGAGCTAGATGGATTTCGGTGGGCGTGGTCTCTACTGGGCGAGCTCATGAATAGTAATGAAGACTGACCAGATTTTGTAAATGGCCTGATTTCTCCACTTATTTATTTTATGTGGGTGAAGCTGACAGAGGAGGTAGCAGTTCATTTCCACATTCAAGAAATAGCACAAGCATATTTGACCTAACATATTTAATAAAATACAGGTAAAAACGGTTTTGTGTCAGGGCACCTTTGAACAATATTTTTATCATATCAGATATTAACATAATTTGTTATTTTAATCTATTATGCATGGCACTTTCATGTCCTTGTATTGATTAAGAGTGCACTTTTGCATACTTTTTAAAAAACTAATAAGATTGTACACTTTCATGTAACATTTCACTACTAATGGATAATAGAGTTGTGATCGCAAGCCTCCATTGCTCTGACTAGTGTGATGATTTATCAATGAACAGCTAGTTTGTATATCAGGCAGAGGGATGTTATAGTGTGTGGTTTTATAGGTTTAATCTAACAGTGTGTAAAAGTACCTGAGGCCAGTCCAGGTGAGTGTGTTCTCATGTGTCAGTGTTCAGCTTTCACTACTGGTGTACTGTTCGTTTCACTAGGACTTCCATAAATTGGTCAAGAGGGATGTATCTGGTGTAATCCCAGTTAAACAGTCATTGTTGCCTTGTGGTTTTTACCTCATGGTTTTTGACCTGTGTGAACAAACACCATTTATAAACATTAGGTCATTGTTGCACTAAACCAAAGTAATGGTTAGTCAAAGCAAACAAGGCATCTGTTTACAATACATGGAGTGTATTTGCTGCTGAGCTTTCCGTAAGAAACTGTAGACGTATGCTCGGCCAATCAGCGTTTTGCATTATGTCATGGAATCTATCATCCAGATCAAATCTGTCAATGCTATAACAACAAGTATGTTTAATGAGCAAATGAATCGTGTAAAGTGGTGTGGCGTTGTTGTTTCAGTTCAGTTTGCTGCTTTATCTGTTCCTGAGATCCTAAAGTGTCCTCGGGTCTTTCTCACAGCTGGAAATAAAATAAACCGGTCGTTTTATACGTTTTTAAGAGCATTTCCTTTCTGCCAGGGCAGGTCTTGTTCTGGTGTCTCCAGTGGGCGTCACTGAAGCTTTGAGACGGCTTGAAGGTCTTCCTCATCAATCTGACCCATTCCTCCCGTTTCTCTCATCGCCACAAGCAAACGCTTCTTTACATGCTGTTCTTCCGTTGCACAAGACTCCCCACCGAATTGACCTTAAACCCTGAGCTATTCATAGTATGTTCCTCTATTCTTCCCAGGATCCTTTCTGCTCCACACTATTTCTCATATTGTATGATAAATAGAAGAATATTAATTTTTTGTACTAGGGCTGTGCAATATATCGAAATTATCGAAATATCACAAATGTACATATCGCAATGGCATTACAATATCTGAATGATTTTAATAGGCTACTTCGACATTGTGAATACACACACAGTTATGTCAAAATGACTGTCTTGATGAGTATTCATGTAAACAGTTATGCTTTAAGTGAACGATATCAGTTTGGGAAAGAAGCCGAATGTGTGTCAATAGGATCCGTGCATTAGCTCTTAAAGTGACAGGCGGCTAATAAAGTAAATCTGCCACTGTCTGCACACAGTGTATATTTAATGCATGTGAGGACTACTGTGTTTAGTTCTTATTTTTAACAACAAAGATAAATTAAAATAACAAAAATAAATGTCCACTCCTCGTTCAGGAGTTTTTTGTTTACCTGGATGTTCTTGATGTTAAGTTTTAGGTTGATATAACTATTGCCAAGTCAAGCAAAGAGGTTTTGGTATTTTAAATATTGATATCACATTTTGAGTTTGGTTACATTGATGTCAAAATTATATTGTTAGATTTGTGACATAAATGTTTGCTAAAACACTCCTGGTCACTTTCAGAAGTTTTTTAATAGCAATATCGTATCGCATATTGAATATCGCATTATTTAAAGGTGCACTATGCAACTTTCCGTCCACTTGAGAACGCCTGTTCCAAACAAATGTGTAGTTTGATGGCACCAAGTTTGAGCGCAGCATCTTAGGACATGTGGTCTTCATGTGGCCGAGTGTTGTGGAGCTGAGCACGGCCACTGGAGCGATTGTTAAACAAATACCCGCCTTGCGAACACCAGTACTTTTATTATGACGGGACGGGACACAGTCGCCGGGCGCGCGCACTATTTCCGCTTTTCCGGTCATGAGTATGAGGTAATACAGCAGTGTTTATCTGGATGGTCATATACCTTTTCACCGCTAGATTGGGGGAAATATCACACAGTGTAGCTTTAAAATAGCAATTTTCTCACAATTTACAAATAGTTGGAAACATTTGGGATATTGTAAGTACTCAACTGAACAATATATATAACACTGGCCAGATGTCTTTTGGATATTTTACTGCAAAAATACTACATAGTGCACCTTTAACAAGATATTACATATCACATTTTTCTTCAATATCGCACAGCCCTATTTTGTACAGCTAGTTCCTGAGCTTTTGACGTTTTATTCTGCTCCTGCTGTTCCTGAGGTAGGCCTACAGGTTTTTCTTCTCCACAGTGCGCTGCTTGCCCTTGTGAATTAAATGTTTTGGAGAGGTTGTTCCTGTCCTGACGCTCTGAGGGGCTTCTGAGCGTTTTTCCCCTGGCTGTGTGTGCAGCTGCGCCGCAGTAAAACTTCCTCGTCAGCAGCTGATAGTGATCTGTGTTTGCAGTGTCGCATCTGCATAATCAGTATGCGTGTCTGTGTTCTCAATGTAAGCAAGTTCTCTTGTTCATACATTGGAGAACTTTCTCTAGTTTTACCTCATCCGCATAGACTTGGCCTGGCACACTTCCAAAGCTACTCGGGCTACTTTGGAGCGCCGGGTTTGGATTCTGTGTATGTGTGTGTGTGTACAATCGGTCTGAAGAATGCCAAATCCGCAATTATCGTCCGTGCATGAATGAAATTCAGTTTGGACTCACTGGGGCTTTTATTTTATGTCAAGAGTTGAAAAGACATTTGCCTTTTTTGATGTGTTCCTACAGCGTAAAAAAACAAATGTAAGCCCCAATTGAAACTTTTCTAGTGATTGATCATTTTTCAGTTGGCCAAATTAAATTTCTGTGAATTGATGCAATTTAATTTTGCGAATTTTTTTTTAGATGTGGTCAATCACTAGAACATTTTCAATTGGAGACCTTGATTTTTTTTACAGTGTACAGCATCTCTTTATGTGTACCCTGTCTCACCACTATTGATCGTATACTGTTTGTACAAAGTCATTCACGTTCTTAAAGTCATTCAGTAATAATTACTGACATAGGCCGAGTTTGGGAGCAGAGCCAATAATTTTGTCTGAGCTATGATTAAAAAAATTTGTATTAATATTTTCTCATTTTATTTGTGTTATCGTTTCGGTTTAGTGTAGAAAGAGTAACACTGTTTTTAGGATGTTTTTTTATAAAGTTAAATTTTTAGGCTGATAATTTTTAGGCTGCTCTACCCAGTGGTCTAACAGGGCTCGTCAATGTCAAAAGGTTTGAGATGGCCAATCAAATCAAAGAAGTCTTACGATCACAACGCAACGAGAGTTTGTGGAAAGATGAGGTAGATGCGATCATGATTCAAATAATTCATAAATGAATGTGACGACGAGGCAAAAAAAGTTAGCATTTTCTACATATTAGACATGCGAATAGTGAATTTGTGCACATTTTAAAATAAAATATTATTTATAAATTTTAAAATAAGTTTAAATTGATTACTTCATTAGCCATCTACAATAAGACCTAGAACGTATTCTTTTAAACCCCTTTAATTCATTTATTTATAAAAATTCCTTATACGGTGCCACCCCCAAGAACAAAACTGAAACTCCGCTTATGACTACTGACATTTCTCCCATATTTCAAAAAACAGTAATTTAGAGCATTTTTCTTTTAAGAAAATACCAAAAGATGCTGTGTTTTCAGACCTCATATAATGCAAAGAAACATGTTCTTGTGAATGTTCATATTTATTTTTAAACCACACAATACTGACGTTTTATCTTGGGAAGAGTTAAGAAATCAATATTTGGTGGAATAACCCTGAGCTTTTTTGCGTTTGGCCTGCTCTCCACCAGTCTTTCACATTGCTGTTGGATGACTTTATGCCACTCCTGGCAAAGAAAAAATAAAGCAGCTCGGCTTTGTTTGATGGCTTGTGACCATCCATCTTCCTCTTGATCACATTCCAGAGGTGTTCAATGGGGTTCAGGTCTGGAGATTGGGCTGGCCATGACTGGATCTTGATCTTTTGGTCCTCCATCCACACCTTGATTGACCTGGCTGTGGCATGAAGCATTGTCCTGCTGGAAAAAAACAATCCTCAGAGTTGAGGAACATTGTCAGAGCAGAAGGAAGCAAGTTTTCTTCCAGGACAACCTTGTACGTGGTTTGATTCGTGCGTCTTTCACAAAGACAAATCTGCCCGAATCCAGCCTTGCTGAAGCACCCCCACATCATCACCGATCCTCCACCAAATTTCACAGTGGGTGCGAGACATTGTAGCTTGTAGGCCTCTCCAAGCCTCCGTCTAACTATTAGACGACCAGGTGTTGGACAAAGCTGAAAATTGGAGAACCTGACTCCAGTCCTCTACAGTCCAATCCTTATAGTCTTTTGCAAACCTGACCAACCTGACTTTGCTTTTAACTTCAGCCCTGCTCCTAGGAGCCTTTTTTGAACCGTCCTCGCTGTGCACTTTACCCTAGCAATCGTTTGCCCAGGGCCGGCGTTTGCTATCGGCGAGCTAGGCGGCTGCTTAGGGCGACAATTGTGTTAGGGGCGCGAGCGCGCTCTAGTGCCACCCATTACTTCCCATTAAGCATAGATTTAAAACAAGCCGAAATACAACGTTTATTAAACATGATCATCATAGGGCGCCCCCTCAGCCACACGTTTAATTACTTATCAACCTGATTATTAGATTGATTTGATGGTGATTATTGATTATAGGTTCAGGCGTTAGGTTAGGCAAGTGCTCATCTTGTGCATTCATCAAAAATGAGGCGTCTAAACCTGCGGGTGTACAGGGGCGAAAAAATCCATCTCGCCTAGGGCAACCAAAGAGCTAGAGCCGGCCCTGCGCTTGCTATTCATTTTGCAGGTCGCTTAATGTCATCCTACGGTTGTTGAGTGAAGCTTTGTTGTCCCCAATGTTTGCTGCTTGACCTTGTTCTTATAAACCACTGTCTTTGAAATGAAGAATGGAAGCAACCCGACGCTCACTATGTCCCTCTGTCAAAATTGAACCCTTCTGTTCCTCTCATATTTTCTTTTCAACTGTTTTGCCATGGTCAGTAGTTACTTATGCGGTACTACTTGCACTGTTTTTGCCATGCAGCTGGCCATTTTGAGAGAGGATGGTGATGATCACAGCACGTCGCAATTCAACAGACAAGATGCTGATTTAAGAAAATTTGTCTTAATTTTTTTCCAGAGCTATATACCATATAAAAGTTTAGGATGGCTATTTTTTTAAAGTCTCTTATGCTCACCAAGGCTGCATTTACTTTAATCAAAAATGCAGTAAAAACTGTAATTACTGAACTGAAGCACTTTTAATATCTCTGATAGACTTGTGAGTGACTCTTTCCACAGCATGAATGTAAGATCTTAACATTTATAAATGAAGTACTCGTTTTGTAATCTTACCCGTCTACTAATGCAAATAATGCATTTCGACTTGCTCTCGCTCTCTGTCATAAACAGATCCGTCTGCGTTGCACCGCTTCAAGTCAAACACACCTATTGCTCACGATAACTTTAGTTAACTCTAAAATAAGTAAATCCACTTCAGCATCTAATTAATCTTTGACAGCAATGCCATTGAAATATACAGAGATGCCCCCAAATCACAAAATGTTAAAGTTGGCTGCGTGCTTGTTTCTCTGGCATATAAGATCTTCAGCTGACGATGCCATGTGGTCACATTACCCTGTTTAACTTTATCAGAGTAAGGTCATAAATAGCTGAGCAAGTCTTGAACTCTTGCCCCAATTTCACCTGGCATGTAAACACATTAACCTGCTCTCTGTTGGCATATTGAGAGCATTTGTGATACATAACAGGTATTTAGTGTATCAAGAAAGAGTGAACATCTGTGTTAGATGCGGAAGAAATATATCGCAAACTCAAGGTACTGCTTATTTATATATTAAGATTAGGTTTTGACGTCACTACGTGGGAATGAAATAAGTTGATTTTACGATTTAAAGTTACTTGAATTTCCGGGTTATTGCTTTCATGTTCTGTTTTTATAGAGGCCTTGATTAGTGACATTTGCCATTTTTAAAATATCGGCTAATACGTTTTTCTGATGCCAGACTTGCCTTGTCATGCCTAAGAACTGCAGCGCCTGATCCAACACGTTCTCATGAAACGCACTCGCATTCTTCTGTCTTCATTAGTTTACGGCGTCTGTGAAACAGTCATATTTAATAATACAGACCTGTTAAACAAAGAAAGTAAACGGTTTACGAAAAAGTAGCGTTCGCTTTTATATTATTACCAACGGCAAGGCAAACAATAGGCTATAATACGTTCTCATTTACCATCAACCTTCAGATAATACGCATCTATATCATTAAAACAAATCTCTGAACATCCAATAAACATTTAATTTCACAACTCAATGGAATCAGCCGTGAGATGCATGAATATATTTCTGTCCGTGCGAATGTGGACAGGAGAGTTTAACTTCAAACTTGAAATCTTCTGCGCTATATTCAGTCATATTAATGTAATTTACACAGTGCTGTATGTAAAATGAGTATTTCCTTGTCTGTATTTGAAGCAAATATGATTATCAGTGTGCACACACTTACCAGATTACTTACAGATTGTCCTGTTAGCCTTCCTTTTTATTCATATATTTTCAAACAATTACTTTATTTGTGAAATACTGCAGAGTCAAGAAGTTGCCATCTAAAGTATAAGCATGTTGATTTTAAAGATTAGTTTTCTTTATTGTCATATTTTCAAATGTATTAAATATGATTTCAAATAAATATAAATTATGATTATTATGCCATCAGTCACCCTGCTCTCTAAGATATCGGCATCGGCCATCAAAAAACCATTTTTGGTTGGCCACTAGTCTTGATCATCTGATAACTTTCCCTTTTATTTGCAGTCTGCAGATTATCTGAACAGTAAACCGCAGATTCAGCTGAGTCGTTTGAATATTGCGGTTTAATTCGCTTATTGCCAATGTTGATGTCAAAAGGTTTCGTAAATACTGCTTAATTGCTACAGATGTTATGAGATCGCAGGATTGTAACGGCTTGCCTCTTCAAACTTCCTGCATAGCAATGTTTATTGAAAAAATCCACAGCGCATGTTTTGCGAGTCTTGACAAGGAAAGCAGTTTATGTTACCGTCTGTTTCTATCCCTCACCGTGATGAATTATGCAGGAGGAGGATTCATAGATCTTCGCATCACAGGGTAATTACCTTTTAAACAAGCTCACAAATGGAGCAATTACAATGTTTCAGATCCCATAGGGAGGCGTTTACATTGGTAATCAAAAGGACAGCGATTCTTGTAAACACAAATGCTGTGAATCATTATTTAAATCGGATCCCTCTCTGCAATCCCCAATTGCCCCCCTGAGCCAGATGAAACAGCTGACCTATTTGTCAATGACCCCTTACTAGAAAACAACACACACTCTTAGCAGTGAATCCGGGAAGATTTCCATGGCTTTGTGAGGATGAGTGTGACATTCTCCGATTTCATGCTGCTATTCAACAGCTGGTGGGTCGATACCAGCTTCACATTCGTCACGTTTGGCTTCCGTCACCTGACCTGAAGACTGACTGACATTTAACTGAAGAATAACTGCCAGGCCAAATCGTCTGTGTGTGCGTTGTAGGAACAACACGTCCCTTGTTTGTTCTGTTTGCTCAGAATAAACTGTTTGTCACATGAGCATTTTCATGTTTAGCTGGGTGTCTCTACTTTTACGCCTTGGGCTCTTGAAAGAGGCTTGTAGAAGGTCTTGCTGGCAGTTATAGTTGTAAAAGGGTTTACTATTTTTTCCGGGCTCTGTTTGTTGCCTGCAGGCCTGAACTTCATGTTGATTTGACCCCTGTTAAAGGATGAAAGAGATGTTTGACACTCGGCAGCGTTGCAACACATTCCTCGAGATCAGGACAGACTGACAGCGAACTCTCGCAAATATTTCGGCCCTCATCTGGTTTGTTTTCACTGCAAAATATCGAAATATCTCTTGTTTCCCGTCCAAATATCGAAATATTCTTAAATCAAGATGCATTTACTAGATAAGTAAAATGACATAAGATAATTTTTCTTATTTTCTGGGGGAAAATATCTAAATGAAGTGAGTTTGTGCTTAAAACAGGCAAAATTATCTGCCAATGAGGTGAGAAAAATAATCGTATTTCTGTTTTTGACGGAAACAAGAAACAAGATTATTTTTCTTACCCCATTGGCAGATAATTTTGCCTGTTTTAAGCAAAAATTCACTTTATTCTGATTTTATTTTCAGCAAAACAAGAAAATGTATCTTATGTTGTTTTACTTGTGTAGTAAATGCATCTTGATTTAAGAATTGTGAGATAGACTAGAAACGACAAAATTACTGAGTAAGAAGAGCATTTTTTGCAGTGTTCACATCATCTGTAGAAAGCAGGATGCATTTTTTCTAACAGACCTTCTGTGATCAGACTAAATAATGTTCATCTTAATTTATATTCTGTGTAAGATTATCAGTATTATCTTGAGTGCTCATTGTTTGGTTTGGTCTTTCATTTTGCTAATCTTATCTCAAACTCAGTGAGCAGGCTTGGTGAAATGTTAGTTTGCTCCCCTTTATCTCGAGTACAGTGTGTGTGTCTTGTTTTCGGATGCTTGTTGACGTCTGTTTGAGCAGACGATGAATGACACTGTTCAAAAGTTTGGGGTCAGGAAGGTTTGTATTTATTGTTCTTTTTTCCCCTTTTTTTTAAAGAATCATTCTTGTATTCAGCAAGCCTGCATTAAATTCAACAAAATTCACAGTTAAGTCTTGTACAATGTTATAAAAGATTTCCATTTTGAAATAATGGTGTTTAGACCTTCTATCTATCAAATAGCACGGTTTCCACAAAAATATTAAGCAGCACAACTGTTTTCAACATTGATAATAAATGTTTCATAAAACATCATCATGTTAGAATGACTTCTGAAGGATCACGTGACACTGGAAATTCAGTTTCACAATATTACTTGATGCAGCTTTGGTGAACATTAGATACTTGGAGTAAACTAAGTCTAATTTAAAACTCTAAATGAGTTTTTCTAAAGCTAATCTAACTGTAAAAATAATGGAAATATGCATGCACAATTAAATATTCGGTAACACTTTATTTTAAGGTTCAGTTATTAACTATTAACTAGTTGCTTATTAGCATGCATATTACTAGTATATTGTCTGTTTATTAGCACTTATAAAGCACATATTAATGCCTTATTCTGCATGACCTTATTCTACATCCCTTAATCCGACCCAATACCTAAACTTAAACTCTACAAAAACTACCTTACTGACTATTAATAAGCAGAAAATTAGGAGTTTATTGAGGCAAAAGTCTTTGTTAACAGTGAATATGTGTTCCCCAAACTAAAGTGTTACCGATATTCAATATCAACTATAAATGTAAAATATAATTGGCATTTAAGCGTTATGTATGCAAACACAGTTTATTTGGCATCCCTAATCCTAAAATAGAATGGCTGTGGTATGAGTCCTGTCATGCAAGCGTTGTTTTTGTACGCTCATAGAGACCTGTGTCAGTTCTTTGATTGCGTCCTGTGTTGTTGTTTAAATAGACAGAAAGTGACATTTTGTGTAGAGAGTGACATGTTCGATTATCTTATCAGTGCACTGATAATGGGCCGAACATGCCCTGTACTGATGGATTGCACCGTCCTCAAAGGATGCCGGCAGAAATCCGACACAACATGGACAGGAGCTCTGGGAGGTTTGTAAACACACCCTGATAGCCAGCATACAAGCACAATTGTCAATATGTGTCTTTAAGCAACAGTGTTGAGATTACGCTCGCCCACTCACTCGCCCACACAATTTAACATCACGTGCCAGACTTTCACCAGAGGCATTTTGGATGTGACGGGAGCCAAGCCGGCCCATTGTGGTACAAACAAGGAGTCTCAGTGCATAAGGGCTCTTAAAACACTCCTCCTGCTGTCCTAGTAACTCATACTCCGCCACTTTTGTGGCTTTGCCTGAATGGAACCATGAAAAACTAGCAACTTTTAAAGCCTGACAGAAGGGCTGGTTTTACCCATATGTCGTCTGTCTGTCTTGGGATGGATTGTACTAAAGCTGTTGGAGTAATGTCCTATTGTGTTGGTCATGCTCTGACAAAATGCTCTAGTCAGAAAAGAAGAGTTCAAAGTTTAACAAGAAAGGATGCACGCAGTAATAAAACTGAATACCATTCACTTAGGTTTTATTGTACCATGTGTTCTGTCAGTGAATCATTCTGATTAGATATTAGATAGCATTTGTGTGTTGTCATGTAAATGGTGAAAACCACTATGCATTTGCATGGATGGCACAACCATAAATAATGGTTGAGCTTGTGCCATCCATGAAGAGATGATTACATTTGTTGTAATGCAAAACAAACCTGCTGACAACCTCCCGTTATTCGATAAGATCAACCTATGTGTTGGCTGATGGTTTTTCGTGTTTGTTTGAGATGCGATTTGATCAAACATGCCTGAATGTTGATAGTAAAATCTGGTTCCCCTGGTATAGTTTCCAAACCCACAGCGCCGTTCAGCTACAGCTCTTTTATTAAGAAACCTGAGAGCTTAATAAGTGAAGTGCAGAATCCTTTTTAATAACACCAATAAAACTTTATGGTTGTACTGTTTTGCTTTTTCTCATTGCGGCTGCACTTTTACAGAGAGTGAAGTAATGCTGTTTTTGAAAATATAACGACTGTGTCTGTTTGTTATTGAGCAAGCTGTGCTACAGATATACCTTGATGTTGCTGGTAGTATTTATTTTATCTTTTTGATTTTGACAAGCAAGTAGGTAAGCAGTTATGTAAGGAATCAATGACGACGGGCCGTTGAATTATTCGTAAAATAGTGCACAGCTGAGATGGCAATGCAGTCCCGAAGCGGAGCATTATTTTACATAATTAAACTTAATTTTGTGAACAATAAAAACTGTCCGAGCAATTAAGTGCACGCACTGACACGAGAGGTATATATCAACTCATCTTAGTTAAAGGGTTAGTTCACCCAAAAATGAAAATGTGATGTTTATCTGCTGACCCCCAGGGCATCCAACATGTAGGTGTGTTTGTTTCTTCAGGAGAACACAAATGAAGATTTTTCCAAATGGTGTGAATGGGTAAAAATTGTATGAGTGCAAAATAAACCCCAAAAAAAACATGCTTAGACAACGTGCACAAAAACCCTGCTGCTCCTGACGACACATTGATGTTTTAAGACACGATCCGATCGGTTTCTGTGAGAAACACAACAGTATTTAAGTAATTTTTTTACCTCATATCTGACAAATCTCATCTAGTGTTCCCATCCATCTGGTAAGGTCAAACTGGTGCAATCATAGATAAATATTATGTAGATGCCTCATTCGACCGATCTGGGGGATGGGAACACTAGATGAGATTCTAGTAGATTCTAGGAAAAATCTTCATTAGTGTTCTAGTGAAGGAACAAACACACCTACATGTTGGATGCTCTGGGGGTAAGCAGATAAACATCACATTTTTATTTTTGGGTGAAATAAACCTTTAAGGGAAAAACATTGTTTAATATAAAAGTGGTGGAGTATCCCTTTTACTGTATGTACATTCATTATTTACCTTCAGAGGTGGGGAATCCACTCGGATTCCATTAGAGGTCATTTCTCGTCTGATCCCACATGAAAAAGCCCAAGCTAGGCTTGAATAGCACCTCTCTCATACTGACTCATCTGCTCCTCTCGAGGGCTCTCTTCACGCTCTGAGATGAGGTTGCAGTGGGCGTCTTCTACATCTGTGATCTTTCCTGCTCGGCTGACACCCTTGCATGCCCCATATTCAATTCACGCTCTAAGTGAAAGCTGCTTTGGTGCTGGCATGAGCCAGACCTCTTTGGCAGGATTCAGGCGAGTTGGCCTTGCCAGGCATAGTTGGCTGTGTGCGTCTGCTTCCCAGAAGGTTGCTAGTATTCTAGTCTGGCTCCGATTCCTCGTTCTCACAGGATTTAGTGTTTATTTTTGCCTGCCCCACTAGTCAGCTACCTGTATGTTTTGTGTGTATGTGTTTATTTGCAAGTTCATTTGAGTGCATTGCATACAGTACACACACATATAACACTCTCTAAAGCTGAGGCAGCATCCAATGGTACCCTGTCACATCTCCTCTGCTCTTTCTTTGAAACAACCTGCTGAGATTTCATATTTCATTTGATGATTTTGGTGCACAGATCACGCATGCCTGAAATTCAAGCAAGGGTTTATTTTTCTCCATCATGCCCTGATGGAGTTTTGGTTCCTTGCCACTGTCGGCTTGGCTTGCTCTTTTGGGGACACTAAAATTATGATGTAAATTATTCAACTAAATATACACATAAAATGTATTAATTAGGTCTTATTTAATTCTATAAACTATAATACTGATCTGCCAACATTGTCGCTATATGATAAATTAAAATAACATCACCGTTTTCTCCAGAACGACTGTACAGCCGAATCAGATTTTGTTGCAATATTATCCTGTTTAACACTGTGAAGCTGCTTTGACACAATCATCATTGTAAAAGCGCTTTATAAATAAAGTTGTTTGATTGATTGATTGAAATGTATGTTGTGGTGGAATTTTCTGGAAAAGATGGCAGGGTTTGTTGGATTATTAAATACAGTGTGTCACATGACTGCCCTTGACTTTTAGGCTTAATCCGTGCACTCAGAATATACTATTAATCTCATTAGTCACTTGCTCTTTCTCTGTCTGTGTTGTGATGCTGTATAGCCTAGCCTATAAATGAACAAGCGGAAATGTAATATGTACACGAACAGCTTTGAAACGGGCAATAATTGTTAAATATTACACTGCTAGTCACACCTTGGATGTAAACTGTCATTCCAAATGTTATCTGTCATGGTCTTTATGGTCATGAGGCATAGCATATAAACTGTGGTTTGGGTTAATCATCATGTTATATGGTGACTGTACAGTGAAAATATTTAATGTTTTAATAGTTTTTCAGTACCCTCCTCTCTTTTTTCATATTACTCAACATTAACTTGTCATTTGATGTGTTTCTTTTCAGGTATATTGTGTTATTTTGTTGGTATTGTTTTGCAGAATAATATGCTTATCTTTCCGCTCTACAATAAAAGTATAAACGGTAGTAGGTTTTTTTTTGTTTATATGCTTCTTTAACGAATTATGTTATAAAGGTAAATTTAACCTTTAACTTGACCGTGCTGGGCATCAACATTAAAGGGGGGGTGAAACACTCAGTTTCAGTCAATCTCATGTCAATCTTGAGTACCTATAGAGTAGTATTGCATCCTTCATATCTCCGAAAAGTCTTTAGTTTTATTATATTTATAAAAGAAATATGGGCTGTACCGAGTCTTTCCGGAAAAAAAACGCGTGGGCGGAGCTAAAGAATGACGATCGCGTCAAATCAAAGCGGTGAATCAAGCGTGGAGAAACTCATGGCTCAGCTAATATAGATAATGATCCAGAATCATTGGGAGGCTGAAATAAATAAACAGGAGAAACAGCAACACAGGACGTCCGTCTCTGTGGTATGGACTGTATTTAGTGGCCTGTCAACGTTTTTGTGTACTCGCAGTTTATGAGGACATGATTCGGTTTATGGACTATTGTATGTGACTAAAACTTAGCAGTAGCAAGCAAAATGGTTTTGCACGTCAGACTAGTGTAACGTTATACAGAGAACAGCAATGGAGTCCGTTTAGCTAATTTAAATGACGAAGCACGCGATCGTGTCGTTTACTGATGTTTACTCACGCGACGATAGCCAACAGCAATAGACATTTGAAGCAGTTTCACTCACGCTGGGACCGCTCCGTCAAAAACACTCTTCTTTGGTATGATTTGGTAAAGTCCTGACAGCAGTGAACGGTGGAGATCCACTTTTGCCACGCGATTGAAACGATGTTGTGAAGCTTCCCGTCATTTCTGCGATCAAATCGGTTCAAATGCAGCGCTACATTCTAGGAATGCTGTGCTGAAGCGTTGAAGTCGCTCGACGTCACCCATAGGAATAAAGTGGAGCGCGGCGCCTGGATCAACTTAATCTTCACCTGAGCAAGTGTTTATGGGCGTGCATTTCCTCTCTCTCGCTCTAGTCACGCGCGCACCCTACCGGGAGAAGAGCCCGTACGGCCCATACAAGGACCTTCCGCTCTATTAACGTCAAGTCGACTCATACTCGAAAAAAACTCTCCGAAGCTTGTGAGAAACCGGAAGGAGTATTTTTAACACAGAAATACTCCATCAAACGTCCAGCAATAGTTTTTGAAACTTTGTCTATGTTTAGGATGGGAATCCAAGTCTTTAACAGTGTAAAGAGCTCCGTATGCATGAAACAGCATTTCACCCCCCCTTTAACCAATAAGTTCCTTGTATAGCATTTTTTTAATTTTATTTTTTATTGAAAGTATACCCAGATAATGTAATCCTGATCACAAACCCACTAAGAGTATTGTGAAAAGACCATACAACATCTTTTGAATTATTATTTTTCTTTTTTCTTTTTAATCCTTCTAATAAATCTTGACTCTTGAGAGACCTGCAGCTGGTTGCTTGGCATAGGGGTGACCAGGTTATTGGTATTAAAATGATGATGAAGAGAAGAAAATGAAATGAAACCGGTGTGGTCTTTAAATGGTAGAATAGAAACTCAGTTTGTAAAAACAGTTTGTATTTCCTGTGTGAGATCACTGTGCTACATCCGCTCGCTCTCTGAGATCAATGAGTTCAGAGCCTATTTCCAGATCGAAGCTCATAAAACAGTGGAGAAATTATGGAATAACAACTCAAATGTATTTCTTACTTTGCCTTGTTATATGAGCAGAACCCTGTGAGAACAACTAAATGAAATCTGTTTATGACAATAAATCCTGTTTTTTTGTCTTTTCTTTGTAGGTTGAGAGAAAAATATTGAGACTGTAGACCCACAAAGAGTCATCTTCATCTTCATCTTCAAAATGGAGTCTGTTCTTTTTCCAGAGTCTGAGTCTGAGGTAAATCAATCATGAACCTACACTATTTTTGTCACCTTGGTAAAACTAATTTACATCTTGTTATAGGAAGTCATTCTCTGTTGAGTGTTCAGTTACAAGAAACCTCAGGTCCTTTGGGCAGAGTGTCAAGAAACAAAGAGTGAAAGTGTGAGGCAAAATAAATGAATGCTGAGGCCTACTTCTTCAGAAATACTCAGTGTTTCCTGTGCTCTAACACTAAAAACCTCAGCACGAGACAATTCTGAGAATTACTATCACACTCTTTATAAGGACTTAACCCCTCTGACACCTAAAGAAAGCCTAGGGGTTTCCTTATTGAGTTCTAACCCAGTGCTAATTAGAAAACTGAAAGCGTCATAAAAGGTTATGACTTATGGAAGCTCTATATAATTAGATTTTGAGTAATGATTAAGGGTCCACCATACTTCATTCAGGCATCTTTCTTAGGTTGTGTTCACACAGGATGCATTGATGTGTTCAAAACCTACCTGACAGGAAGTGTAACATTCTTACTGAATGCAGGGGTCGTCTTAGTTTTTTGGTTAACTTTTAATTTTAGATCAGCGTCATTATAAAATGCAATGCACATGGCATGATATGCTGAAAAACAATGTAAGATGCAATGTCAAGTCTCCTTTATTTACATAGCGCTTTATACAATACACATTATTGTGATGATCAGGCAAATAATGATTCAGTGATGCAAACTGAACTCAATTCTGCTGTAGATCTGCTTTAAAAACACAATAATAAACAGTCATTATTCAGTTGAAATCTATTCAGTGTTGATTAATTTCGCTTCAATAACTGTAAAGTACTTCCATGATAAAATTAGTTCAGCTATAAAGCAGCTCTGCAGAAGACAGTTATGATGTCTCCATCCAGCTTAGTTGAGTTCTTACCCAATAATGTCAGAAATATAGCTGGATATTAAGTGTCCCCAACAAGGGGGTAATCTAGCACTCGGAAAGCGTTCCACCCATAGGGGCTGCCATTGCTAACCAAACCATCACCTGCTGTTAGCATCCCATTGACTCCCATTCATTTTTGAGTCACTTTGACAGTGAATAACTTTACATCTGAGGCGTTTAAAGACTCCATTTGTCCATTGTTTATTTCTAAAGAAACACGACAATGTATAAAAGGCTCCATTACCTTGTATCTTACACTATCGCCCCGCAGAAGCTGTTTTTGTAAAAATAGGCTAACGATTGCGTCATAACCAACGCGACTCTGTCGCACAGTTTAGAAATTACCGTATAGACCTGAGGAGACGCTCAGAAGCAATCTTTTACTGTCTATGAGACAGTCGGGGGGACGTGGAGACATGAAGTCCGATAAAGTCAAGGGGGACGAATGGGGAGAAGCCCATAGTGAGCCAAAAGCAACGGGAGAAAATATTTAAACAACGTGATTCAGATTTCACTTTCCACAACTACTAGAAGACCTACAGCTATCAGACAGGAGGCTCACGTCACATCTCCATCGTCAAGCTCAGTCTGAGCCTGTGCAGTTCGCTCAGCCATCAGGAAGTGAGTGCCTCTGATTGACCGCCATTGAAGTCAATGGGATAGCTCAGTCCATTTCTTTTACTGTCTATGGTCCCCAACTAAGAAAGCCAATGATAACAGTGATCTGGAACTAGGGTTGGACCGATCACTGACAGACATGCCGGCTCAACATCGTGACCACGCAAATAATGTTGTTCCCGATCACAATACAATTAACATGCAAGATTTTATTGTGCAAAAAAACGCAAACGAATTATAGGCTACTAGATGTTTTACAGAAACTAAACCAGTGATATTCAAATGGCAGACCATGCTCCGTATCTGGACCCCGGCGTGTTTCCATCCAAACCATGAGACGGTAGCAGCATTTTCCAGTTTCTAGTTGAAGTGAGCAGAGATCACACCACAAGCACTCAGGATTATTTGTGGTAATGATATTTCAGCTTTACATCATCTAGTTGTTTTATCTAAAGCCAAATGCTCTTCACTCAAGCCCTTTTAGCACATTCTCTCTTTCTCTAGACGCGCGCCACATTAACAGAGTGTAACGCCGTTTCACACATACTCCGTCTGCAGTGTGTGTTGCGGTGTGTATGCGGTGCAGGAGCCACACGCCCCGTTGTATTTTCACACATGCTGCGTTTGCAGTGTGCAACTGATCCGCTGTTGCATACCACACAAACAGCATTTATTCACTATTTTTTATTTAAAATCCAAAGTTGTTACTGAACATCTCATCAGAATTGCAATTCTCAAAAACATTTAAACATAGGTTATAGCCTAAAATCACAAACATTTTAAATTAGAAACCATAGACTATTCAAAAACAGCCGACTCTAGTCTTTTCTTTCGTTTTTTAACCCTTTTAAAAGAAATTCTGCAGGTCATAAAGAACTGTTTTCCTCCTCAAAGAAAGTAAGAGTGCTATCCATTATGGCACATTTTTACCTAAATGCCAGGTTAGGCGTCGCTTCCTTGCTTTACCCGAGAAAAAAAGACGTGTTGACTTTGAAACGAGTATATTTTAAATTATATATATCTGTGGTGAAATTACTAGATTTTTGCATCAGTACATGTTTATTTTAATGCGAACAATGTTCTGTCACTTTAATGCAGCTGTGCAGCACAGCAAAAAAATAGACTTTATTCGGAAACGATCGCCGCACTGCTATATAATCACCGCTCCTGGAACGGACTGACGGACCGCATCCGCATGCAGTGTGAAAGCTGTAATCCCTTTACATGGGTACGGAAAAAAATACACACCGCATACAAACTGCAAACGGGGTGTGTGTGAAACGTCTCCTAACTACACACGCCGCTACATGCGATAAAAGGCGCATTTTGCACGTTAATTAGAGTTTTTGTCCTAACCAGCCCCGACGGCGACGCGATGAATCTATTTTAGAAACGTTTTCTATTTTTGTGCGACGTTGTGGCTGGAACCACAACACAAAACATGGCAATGGTAATCTCAGGTAGTGTATGTGCTTTATTTAATGTTAAAAGTGTGTAATGTTACTTTAAGTATCATTTAGCGCTCCCAGCTTTGTCATACTAAAAGCAGTAAAGGATAATTCACCTCAGATCATGAAATCAAACACATTGAAACAAGAGCGTTCAAACTGTGAACAAACAAGTATATTCAATGACAACGATTGTTTTAGTAACTCAATATGTATTTTTAATTGTTTAAATGGTGTAATATTTGTGAATTTGATTATATACTTATTAATTTCCTTGCGAGTGCTGTCAAGATTAATCTCTGGTGCTGTGCACTTGCCGCTAGAGCCCGCCCACTCGCTGTTCTGATTGGCTGTGGTTTTTGATTGATTTGTTGCATCTTGCAGTCGCGTTGCGTCTGGTGGTGACATTCAAGTTGCTTTTCGCTGGAAACTTATCGCGTCACATGTAGTTAGGACACGGTGTAACGCTGAAACGCTACCCCTCGATGTGTCACTTTCTGATACTAATTGTGTAGACATTATCTAACCCTACAAGTAACCCAAACTCCATCAGGTGACAGAATGGTGTAGTGTGATTATGATTCAGGCTTCTTCACAAGTCAGATTGTGGTAGCATTCAAAGTATTTCATCCAGTTCCTTCTGCCTGAAGATTAGGTTTATACCACCGGTATGAGACAAAGCCGGCCATAGGGATCTGTGCAGAGGACTTGTCTGAATCTTGTGGTCTTCGCTGAGGATCTTCGCTGAGGATCACGAGGGGATTATTTAGTAGACACGTCTCTCTGCTGACATTTAAAAAGGTTGTTTCTAAGTGCAGGTTCACCGTCTGATCTGGATATGGCCCAGATCCGGCTGACTATGGTAAACTCGGGATAAAGGCCCTTTCATACCAGATGCGTAATGAAAAAGCGGCGTGAATAAGCGAATATTTCGTATGCTAATATTTCGTGTTAAAACCATTCACATCAGCCGCGACACAAGTGTGGGGTTCATTTTTGGGTGAACTATCCCTTTAACTGACTAATTGACCCTTCTGACCCATCTGTAATGCGTAAATGTGTAGTCTCTAACAGACAGAACGGTGGATGGCCTGTGCTGCGTTGGAAGATAAAAACACTGCTCCCCACCCAGATATTGAACAGTAATGAGCAGCAGAGATAGGTGAGACACAAGAGTTTTGTACGGATCGGTGTTGAACTTATCTTGCCAACAGAAAGCACTTTCCTCTCTGATAGAGCTGACAGGTCTGTAGTAATCTCAGTCAGACTGAGTCTCTGGGTTTCCTGAGAAGCCAATCTCAGTACTCCTTCTGCACAGACAAACCCAAATACCAGCAAACACACTCGCTATCACTCGGCTCATGCAGGAATCTGTTGGGAAATAACGGGCTGATGTTGAGACATAACTAAAACTCCCTGCTTTTTTCGAGGCTTAGATGTGTTTTTTGAGAGTTGGATGATTTGCATATAAATGGTGTCCTTGTTGAACAAGACGGCTCCTCATGCTCTCTCATACTTAAGTACTAAAGTGATGTGACACTGTCAATAGTTCTTGAACATTTGCTTTGTGTTCCTTGTGAAATTATTTTGGCATTGAGATCTTTTACACTTTCCACATAATCACTGTGGTAAACTGACCTATAAGGGTCATCATTTGTCATTCTGCCTGCCTGATTTCCTGCCAGTTTTGTTGATGTGCATCTGCTCCATAGATGACAGCGAAGGCCAAATTGAGCTTTGTGGACCTGTCCTCTGCGCTAGCCAAGGACAAACGTCAAGGTCACATTCCTTCTCAAGATTAGACACGGCATCAGCAGTGCAGGGCCAATGGGAAGCAGTGTATAGTTTCATAAATCAGGGCTGGAACGCACTGGACGTGGAATGGAAACTTTCAGAATCAACATTTGATTGTTGTTCCTACCAGTATTATTCTCGGTCACAGTTTAGATTAGGGTCTAATTCTTACTATTAACTTTTATTAATTCAATAAACTCCTAAATACTGCTTATTAATAATTAGTAAGGTAGTTAAGTTTATTGGGTAGGATTAACGGATGTATAATATGCTCGTGCAGAATAAGGCATTAATATGAGCTTTAATAAGTACTAATAAACAGTCAATATCCTTGTAACATGCATGCTAATAAGCAAGTACAGTGCATGCAGAATTATTAGGCAGTTCGGCCCTAAATAAGTCGTTATTTCGTGTTTTTTTTCGCACAAAAACTATTCTGTCGCTTCATGAAATGATTGTAGAACCAGAGAGTTCAACGATCTTGAGAGAGGAAATGACATTGTGTCAATAGCCGTGTTTCCATTACCCTTCAAATTGCGCAAATTTAAATTGCGAATTGAAAATACGCCCAATGGGAACGCAGCTAATGAAGGCCTTTCTGAGCCATCGGATTTCAACACTAATATCTTCATTTGATGAACGGAGATCTTACGGGTGTCGAACGACATGAGGGTAAATAATTAATGACAGAATATTCTTTTTTTGGCTGAAATAACCCTTTAATAACTACTATTATTTTGTATTTAATAATGTATATGTGATTTATTTAATTGTTCATGAAGGCTGGAAATGAAAAACGCCTTATGTACAGGTGTGCATAATTATTAGCCATGTTTTCTTTTGCAGATAAAATGAGCCAAGAAAGATATTTAACTCAGACTGAAAAGTCAAAAGTTAACTGCATAAGAATTAAGGTGAAGAATTAAGTGTGAAACCATCAGGAACTCTTTAGTCTCCAGAAGTGCAAGGTGTAAGGATCTCAGAGACTTAAGTTAGGTAACAAATCCTAAAAAAATAATAAATTAATACATTTATTTTTAATTAATTAATAACTTAATAAGAATAACAAGCTGAAGTGTTGTAAAATCTCTGCAAACCAGGATAGGAGATGGACTAAAAATGAAACAATAAAAAATGAATTCTTCGAACAGTGACATAAGAGGACATGGTGCTGGTCCTTCAAGAGTCACTCTCTGTCTATAAAGCTTATAAAAACAGTCTTCAAGTTTTAATAATCATTCTAAGTCTATGCAAATAGGTGTGTAAAATAGCCACACCACGGCTATAATGATAACAACACAGAGGAATGTCATTGGAATCACTTTCAGAATAAATTATTTATAGCTCATGAATAAAAACATTGACAGCTCATCAGAATCCATCACTTTAAACTCAAGTAGTTAATGCTGCAGAGCAGACGCCATAACTGCAGCGTGCTTATAATAAACAGAACATTATTGTGAGTTAGTGCGGATGCTATTGTTATAGTTATCTTTATAGTTATTGTGATGTTCTGCCAAACATCAACTTTTATTTTTCACTGAATAAAGAAAATATGGGGGTTATAACAACATGAGGTTGGTAAATGACAACACTAATTTCATGTTTGGATTAACTTTCTCTAAAACTTGAGCAACCGTTACTGTAACGTGACGCACGCCTGCTGCGGAAGACTAAACATGGAGTCCATCTTTTAGTGGAAACCACCTCTTCTGTCACAGTGTCCTTTGGAAACAACTGAGAGGAAGTCAATATTATGATAAGAGGATGTGTTTGGGTGCCGAGGTTTGGATGTGGTCAGAGCTCTGTTGTTATTTGCTCGCTGTGAGAAATGGACTCGGCTCTGAGTTGTGGTTTCTCCTGAATAGAAGCTACTCCATTTGTGAGATGGAGAGTGTTACGTAATCCCTGATGAATTAAATTCCTGTTTGCTTGGAATGCCGAGAAGGTCTAGTACTTTCCTTGACAGTCACAATGTCTGAAAGAATGCAAGTAAAAAAAGTCATAAGCCACAAAATAGTTAACATTTATGAAGTGCTTGTCAGCACATACACACTTTGGAAAAACTGAAAAGGCAGAAAAAATGAGGAAAAGAAAGAGAAGCACATGGTGGGAGAAAAAGGGAGTAGAAAGAAAGAAATCTTTGGATCGCACCTCCCTCGCTAACTCGTTCCTGTCACGGCTTTCCACCCATTGTGGATTGTTGTTATGGGAACAACCAAAAATCACTTATGGAAGCGATAACAACGGCGTGTGTGGTTGTGAATTATGTGAATTTTAATGATGTAAGACGATCTATTGCGCACCATGAACATTTGAGGGATTTTTATGAAGCCTGATATATTTTCCAGCTCAAAATCTTAGTTGATTTGGCAGAAGTTGAAGGCCTTAATTCAGTAATAAAGATAAATGACTGCGGTGTCTGAGATGTAGTGATCCATAACTATATAGGCTACAGTTTTAAGCTGCTGAGTCCATGTGAATCCCCCTCTCTGACGTAACTCAACACGAGTCCAACGGGCGCTGAAGCTGAGATTTGGAAGTCTTCTGCAGGGAAGTCTCATGCTCGCTGTAAACTTGAGCAACAGTGTCTGTGCTACAGCTGTGCCGGGATTTACTATAAAATATTCTGCGGCGGTGGAGCATTTCAGGTCAGCGCTGCGATTAGCACACAAAGGTGGAGTAATGTCTCAAGGCTGAGATGAAAATAAACAGATGATCAGGATCAGTTGCTGTCTTTTTTTTTCATACAGACTCTGCTAACCAGACGCTGCGGTCGATTGGACTTTCTGTACATTCTGTCAAATGAGAGAGTGGAGTTCTAGGAAAAATCCCTCTAGGAACAACATTAAATACAGAGCGCACTAGTTATTTCTCTTTCCACTCCTCTTTCTGCTGCTTCTCCTCTCTTTTAAAACCATTAGAACAGACTGTATTGTAGATGAGGACTGTACTTATGGAGTCTAAATTATGAAGATGTTGGTCTGAGGTGTTCTTTTTCCAAAAAGGGGGGGGGTCCAAGGCTCTTCCATGCATTCTGACTTACTTACACTGTTAAAGAGTTGATTCGCATGCTAAACATGGAAATCGTAACAAACAAAACAAAATGACGATTAGACGTATGATGGAATATTTCTGTGCCAAATACACTCCTTCAGGATTCAACCAAGTTTCGGAAGTTTTTTTTGGAGGATGGCCCTGTAAGACGTCATAAAGGGTGGAAGGCACTTCTCCCGGATGAACACACACACACACACACACACACACACACACACACACACACACACACACACACACACCAACACACCAACACACCAACACACCAACCAGAGCAAGAGCGCATCCATCATTGAGCTCTTTAGCTCCGCCCACTGCACGCCTCCACAATCTCGGCTGTTTTCAGAAAGAAGCGTTACTGTGTATCTTTAATAAATATGATAAAACTAAAGACTCTTGTGAGATATGAAGGATCAACATTACTCTATAGATACTCAAGATTAACATGAGGCTGGCAGAATCTGTGTGTGTTATGTACCCTTTAAACTATTCTGTTCAGTAGCTTTGTTGCATTTGTCTGGTTGGCGTGCAGGGCTGTATGGGCACAGATGTCAGAATGATGTTATTAATAGTCTGTATCTGTATATTCATGTACTTTGTGCATCTGTTAGAATACCTTCATTAGTTGTGATGGGCCCTTTTGTGATGATGTTAAACAAGCAGAGAGTGTCTCAATAAAGCGTATTGTAATGGTTGTGATAATTCCCTCTGCTGGCCTTAGGCCAGTGAACTCAATCTTCTTAATTGAATTTCTCTCATCTGCTAAATGAATGAAAAAGATCAGCTTCACACAACCCTGAATGTTTCCATCTCACGGACCCTTTTTCAATATTGTCAGTCATATAGCTTGTACTGTAAATATATATGCAACATTACAATTTGCAGATTAAAAACGCGTTTGCACCAGCCTTTACCCTAATTTGGATTATATTTATTCAGTTTGTTTAAAGCTGTCTGATATTTTGTTCTGCTGTTTGACAGTAATCACATAAAGTGCAGCTGGTCATCCATCGCTGAATTATGTGATTCAGTATTAGAGAAAACAGGCTTCTTTTTTTACTCAATCATGTTTACAGGCACGAGCTCACCAAAATTGGACAGGTTTACTTTCTGTATTGGACAGTTGTACTTTTAGGTTTAACACACACACACACACACACACACACACACACACACACACACACAGACACACAGACACACACACACACACACACACACACACACACACACACACACACACACACACACACACACACACACACACACACTTATTTTCTAGAATCCAGACTGTGTGAGTCTCTCGCCCTGCCAATCAGGCATTAGGTAAAGCGGCGGCTCTGTGTGATAAGAGCTGGGCGGCCTGACCTGCAGAGGACTGGACTGGGCTGGAGGTCAGTATGGGGCAGAGAACACGAGGCTGTTTCCTGGAACACCGTCCTGCTGAGGTCAGGCTGGCATCCACAGCTCTCAGATCACCGCGCTGACCACACTACAGGTGTTCAATGGGTCGTGAGCACCTGAACGTCACACACTGCTCTCAAAAGAACAATACGTTCGAAATAAAATAATTCTGATATTTTCTCTCCCCCATCTTATCCAAGATGTTTATGTCTTTTCTAAGAAGTCGAAAATAAATTTTGCAACTTTTTTTAATATTTTTTTTTTTTATATATATACACTCACCTAAAGGATTATAAGGAACACACACTAATACTGTGTTTGACCCCCTTTCTCCTTCAGAACTGCCTTAATTCTACGTGGCATTGATTCAACAAGGTGCTGAAAGCATTCTTTAGAAATGTCGGCCCATATTGATAGGAGAGCATCTTGCAGTTGATGGAGATTTGTGGGATGCACATCCAGGGCACGAAGCTCCCGCTCCACCACATCCCAAAGATGCTCTATTGGGTTGAGATCTGGTGACTCTGGGGGCCATTTTAGTACAATGAACCAATTTGAAATGGTTCGAGCTTTGTGACATGGTGCAATATCCTCTGGAAGTAGCCATCAGAGGATGGGTACATGGTGGTTATAAAGTGATGGACATGGTCAGAAACAATGCTCAGGTTGGCCGTGGCTTTTAAATAATGCCCAATTGCCACTAAGGGGCCTAAAGTGTGCCAAGAAAACATTCCCCACGACCTTACACCACCACCACCAGCCTGCGCAGTGGTAACAAGGCATGATGGATCCATGTTCTCATTCTGTTTATGCCAAATTCTGACTCTACCATCTAAATGTCTCAACAGAAATCGAGTCTCATCAGACCAGGCAACATTTTTCTGGTCTTCAACCATCCAAGTTTGGTGAGCTCGTGCAAATTGTCGCCTCTTTTTCCTATTTGTAGTGGAGATGAGTGGTACCCGGTGGGGTCTTCTGCTGCTGTAGCCCATCCGCCTCAAGGTTGTGCGTGTTGTGGCTTCACAAATGCTTTGCTGCATACCTCAGGTGTAACGAGTGGTTATTTCAGTCAAAGTTGCTCTTCTATCAGCTTGATTCAGTCAGCCCATTCTCCTCTGACCTCGAGTGTCAACAAGGCATTTTCTCCCACAGGACTGCCGCATACTGGATGTTTTTCCCTTTTCTCACCATTCTTTGTAAACCCTAGAAATGGTTCTGTGTGAAAATCCCAGTAACTGAGCAGATTGTGAAATACTTAGACCTGCACGTCTGGCACCAAAAACCATGCCACGCTCAAAATTGCTTAAATCACCTTTCTTTCCCATTCTGACATTCAGTTTGGAGTTCAGGAGATTGTCTTGACCAGGACCACACCCCTAAAGGCATTGAAGCATTAATATGAAATTGAACACATTTTCCTAATAATTTTTTAGGTGAGTGTGTATGTGTATGTATGTATGTGATACAGATATATATATATAGTAGTAAAAAAAACTAAACCTAAATTACTATATATATATATATATATATAGTGTATTTTAGGTTTAGTTTATTTTTTACTACGTTGTTTATATATATTAAAATATATACAAAACGTGAAATTCATTCATATAAATATAACAGTTAAAAAAAATTAGTAATATTATGAATATTATTAATAAAAATAATAATAATAACTGTTCATATGTATAAATAGATTTGTATTTGCAATGTATCAGGGGTCCCTGCTCTATTTCTCTAGCCACTAAGGTGTTTTTTTTTTTTATTATTATTATTATTATTATTATAATGAAAATGGGTTGTTTAAGCAGAGTATGCACCATTTAACACCGGACTGACCTCATTGTATTATAATATTTATCATGCATATTAATCTGTGATAATGTTAGGATGATAATGCCCTTATGTTTTAATGATTAGGTGAATGTATATATTTAATGAAATGTTTTAAGTGCAGGACTAGCCGTTACTCCTCTTGGGCTGAGGATTTTCTCGTGGATCCTCCGTAAAGCCCAGGATAATGGAATTGCTTTAGATCTGGTGTTGGGGATTGAGAAGCCTCAGTTTAGATTAATGTGAGCGTCAGGGATGCTGCCAGTTCTCTCTAATAGCACCGTGAGGGGCCGGGGTCGAGGGACGCCACGCCCAATCTGGCTAGACTGTTTCGTCAGTGGATCCTCTCATAATCCTCCTTCTCAGACCGCCTCTGTAACAGAAACCATGAATCTGCGGCAGCAGGGCAGCTAAAGGGATTTAGGAGTTGTAAACAAACTAGCATGTATTATGAAATAAATGCAGATCCACTGATTTGAGTGTGTTTCTGTTTTTATTCCTCATTGGCAATCCCAAACATGAGCATGCAAATAAGCTAAAATAAACTAAAAGCAGGTTTTCCAGGAAGGCATTAACCAAATTTGCAGAAGAGTTCTCTAAATATTTCCACCCTCTTGTTCAAGTATCATTTGCCTCCTCTTTTGCAGTGAAGAGGCTTTGTATCAGCGATCCCTCTGTTGGAGGATTTAAATTGGACTGAATTCCTTTGTAAAGTGGTCTCTCGCCTCTATTATGGGACGCGTTGTACTTCATGGTCACTGGGCGTTCCTGTTACAGAGGTATGGCTTTCAGCACTCTTAACGCCACAACTCATATCACTTCACTTCACTTTATTTGTTTGTCCCTGAAGGGCAATTTGCTTTACAACCAGACCAGCACACATACGGGACAAACACAACACACATCAACCGCCATATTTGTGTGTACAACGTCAACAGATGACAACAAACAATAATAACGGAACAAAATGATTTAAAAACAGGAGACAGAGCAAATACTTTACATTGTTTCTGCAATTTTTTAATATACAGAAACAAACTACCTGTGAAATTAGTGCAGATTTTCTGTATCATAACAAGCAAAGAGTCTCAAACTGAAATGTATATATATATAGGGGCGGCAGTGGCTCAGTGGTTCATGTAAGTTGTCTACAAACCAGAAGGTTGGTGGTTCAATCCCCGGTTCCACCTGACCGAGTGTCGAGGTGTCCATGAGCAAGACACCGAACCCCAGCTGCTCCCGACGAGCTGGATGGGGCCTTACAAGGCTGACACCGCCGTCGGTGTGTGAATGTGAGGCAAAATGTAAAGCGCTTTGGATGGCCATAGGGTCTGTTAAAAGCGCTTTATAGATGCAGTCCATTTACCATTTATGAGAGAACAGTCTCAGTTTAGAGATGAATTATATTTATGTAATGTAAAATATTGGAGTTGTAACAAATGTTTTTATTGAATATTATATATAGCCTAGAAATCTAGACGCACCCTAGCGGCAGCAAATTTAATTTGCCCACAAGTGTGGTCTAGCAACTCTCAATTCCTATCTGAGCTGTATTCCTCAGAATCCGGACGGCCCAATCACATCGTGTAGGTAGGCTATAGAGTAAGCGGGCGGGGCTATAATGACGACGGCCGAGTTGCGTTTGCGTGCTTCTAGTAACACAGTCTTCTAGTAAACACAGAAACTGGCGAACGGCGGCGTTCTTTCGAATCAGCTCTGCCCGCGCCTCCGGAAGACTTGGAGTTAAGCTTTCCTCTGAGAAAAGAACAAAGAGCGGCACTGAAGTCATTCTTAAAAAGGGAAGATGTGTTCGGAGTTTAGCCGACCGGATACGGCGAATGTTTAATCAGTCAGCGAGCTCCCCTTCACCGTCGTTGCTCCGGTTGGTGTACCGCTATCCTATCGCGTGCAGAGGGAGTTTGAAAGATAACCGTTTATCCCGCCCCTCGGATTGAGCCCCGTCTATGGTGAGTTTCCAGACCAAACATCTTGATGTGGGTCTGGCTTGTCAGGCTGTATTATATATACTACCATTTGAAAATTCAGCTTTTCATCACAGGAATTACATTTTTAAATATATTAAAATAGAATTGTTATTTTTAAATTGTAATATTGGGCTATATATTACTGTTTTTACTGTTTGTTTGAGTGTAAGAGACTTCGGTTGCACATTATTTTAAAGGGGGGGTGAAATGCTGTTTCATGCATACTGAGCTTTTTACACTGTTAAAGACTTGGATTCCCATCCTAAACAGACAAAGTTTCAAAAACTAATGTTGGACGTTTGATTAAGTATTTCTGTGTCAAAAATACTCCTTCCGGTTTCTCACAAGTTTCGGAGAGTTTTTTTCCAGTATGGCTCTGCTTGACGTCTATAGAGCGGAAGGTCCTTGTATGGGCCGTAAGGGCTCTTCTCCCGGTAGGGTGCGCGCGCGCGTGACTAGAGCGAGAGAGGAAATGCACGCCCATAAACAATCCCTCAGGCGCAGATCCGCGCCGCGCTCCACTTTATTCCTATGGGTGACATCAAGCGACTTCAACGCGTCCGCACAGCATCCAGTCCGGGAAGGCAGCGCTGCATTTGAACCGATTTGAACGCAGAAATGACGAGAAGCTTCACAACATCGCGGATTTCCACGGTCACTGCTGTCACAGGACTTCAGCAAATCATACCAAAAAAGTGTGTTTTTGACGGAGCGGTCCCAGCGATAAAGGTTCACGGTCGGTGAGTAAAACTGCTTCAAATGTCTCTGCTATTGGCTACCGTCGCGTGAGTAAACATCAGTAAACGTCACGATCGCGTGCTTCGTCATTCAAATGCGCTAACGGTTACTCCATTGTTGTTCTCTGTATAACGTTACACTATTCTGACGTGCAAAACCGTTTTGCTTGCTACTGCTAAGGTTTAGTCGCATTCAATAGTCCATAAACCGAATCATGTCATCATAAACTGAGAGTAAACACACACAAATGTTGACAGGTCACTAAATACAGTCCATACCACAGAGACGGACGTCCTGCTGTTGCTGTTTCTCCTGTTCAATTTATTTCAGCCTCCGAATGATTCTGGATCATATCTATTATCTGAGATCGATAGCCAAGGGTTTCTCCACGCTTGAGGACGTCACCTCTTTGTGTGCTCGTCATTCTTTGGCTCCGCCCACACGATACGCCTCCAGGCACTCGTTTTTTTCTGGAAAGACTCGGCTATTTATTTTATAAATATAATAAAACTAAAGACTTTTCGGAGATATGAAGGATGCAATACTACTCTATAGGTACTCAAGATTGACATGAGATTGACTGAAACTGAGTGTTTCACCCCCCCTTTAAGCAAAATGTTGCCTGCCAAAACGCTCTCAAGCGCTCACAGCGAGGTGTTTTCAGCTGGTTAAAAACGCTTTGGTGGACACACGGCCTAAAGGCAGTATTACAGGTTAAACATCCTTTACGGGGCTCCCGGATGCAACATCTCTGTATTTGTTTTCATGCCATGCACATTGTGCAGAAAGCCAAGCTGTTATGTGAACATTTCTTAATTCTGTACATCTGAACTCATCTAACCATCTTTTTTTTACTCTTATCACTTTTTCCTTTGATTTCCTTCCCCCCTCGCTGACTCTCTCTGTTCTTTATCTAAGGGCAGCAGGCCAGGCACACGTGTCCCAGCGATCTGAAGAAGGCCAGTTCAGTGGAAACTAGCGAGCAAACACTCTGAAAAGGACACGCGCTCACTCAATGTCAGCAAATATTTCGTCACAACTTCAAAGCGAATTGACAGTGCTTTGGGACTGGGCTCCTCCGGTTGGGCTTTAATAGAGCAGGTGGAGTACTATTAGAACAGTTTGTGATGATGGCAGGCCGTATATTCTGATCTCTTTTACTAATAGTGATGTACTGACTTTGTGTTGTTTCATAAGGCCAATGTGGAGGCAGACCATGATGTAACGCTGTGATGCTGTTCTAATGGCTCAGAGAAATGGACTAATGAGGGCCCTGAGGTGACTGTGATGCATTGATAAAGTGTAATTAGAAAGATGGATTGTCACTTAAGCATTTATAGCTGCTGTTCAGCTCTTTCTGTTCCCGAAGTGTTCTGAAATCAGGTTCACAGATATAATAAATATAGTGAATGGTGAAATATTGAGGTGTTCCCCCAAAGGGCTCGGTTAATAGAGAAGAGTTTGTATGCGTTATTTGTCTTGCTGTACGTTAAGTTCTGACATATTGTCTTTTAAACAAAGACTTTAAAATCACAGTATATATGTAAAGACGGAGATGTTCTAAATCAGTCGCTCGATGTTTGCAGTAGTAGCAGTTTTCAGCCACTGCTCATTCAACCTGAAGAAATGCTGGTTGCACTTTATTTTTAATATTAATATATTTTATTTTTATTATTTTTATGTTGAAAAACAACAGCAATAGTAGCAGGTAACCGTACTGTTTATTAAACCTGAAGAGATGTTAGTTGCACTTTATTTTTTATATTAATATTGTAATATTTTATGTTGAAAAACAAGGAGATGTAACAGTAGTAGTATGTTGGTTGCACTTACTGTACTTTAATTGGAAATGAGAGCAGAAAAGGTTAACTTCCTGTCAATTCAACCTAAACTGTTGGTTGCACTTTATTCAAATAAAATGTGAACACATTTGCCATTAATTGTTTACTTGTTTGTATATGTCCGTAATTAATTGATACCTGATTCCCTTAAAGGGGGGGTGAAATGCTGTTTCATGCATACTGAGCTTGTTACACCTTTAAAGACTTGGATTCCCATCCTAAACATAGACAAAGTTTCAAAAACTAATGTTGGACGTTTGATGGAGTATTTCTGTGTTAAAAATACTCCTTCCGGTTTCTCACAAGTTTCGGCGAGTTTTTTTCGAGTATGGGTCGACTTGACGTTAAATAGAGCGGAAGGTCCTTGTATGGGCCGTACGGGCTCTTCTCCCGGAAGGGTGCGCGCGCGCGTGACTAGAGCGAGAGAGAGGAAATGCACGCTGTAAACAGTCTCTCAGGTGCAGATCCAGTCGTCCGTGAACACTTATGTCGCGCCGCGCTCCACTTTATTCCTATGGGTGACGTCGAGCGACTTCAACGCTTCAGCACAGCATTCCGGGAAGGCAGCGCTGCATTTGAACCGATTTGAACGCAGAAATGACGGGAAGCTTCAAGGCATCGCTTCAGTCGCGTCGCAAAGTGGATTTCCACGGTCACTGCTGTCACAGGACTTCACCAAATCATACCAAAGAAGTGTGTTTTTGACAGAGCGGTCCTGCTTTGGAAGATGCCGGTGAGTAAATCAACTTCAAATGTCTCTGCTATTGGCTACCGTCGCATGAGTAAACATCAGTAAACGATACGATCGCGTGCTTCGTCATTCAAATGCGCTAACGGTTACTCCATTGTTGTTCTGTATAACGTTACACTATTCTGACTCTGACGTGCAAAACCGTTTTGCTTGCTACCTCTAAGGTCTAGTCACATACAATAGTCCATAAACCGAATCATGTCCTCATAAACTGCACACAAAGGCCCCTAAATACAGTACATACCACAGAGACGGACATCCTGATGTTGCCGTTTCTCCTGTTCAATTTATTTCAGCCTCAGATTTGATTGTGGATCATTATCTGTATTAGCTGAGATAGATGGGTTTCTCCACGCTTGAGGACGTCACCGCTTTGCTCGCTTGTGATTCTTTAGCTCCGCCCACACGATACGCCTCCAGGCGCTCGGTTTTTTCCGGAAAGACTCAGTACAGCCCATATTTCTTTTATAAATATGATAAAACTAAAGACTTTTCGGAGATATGAAGGATGCAATACTACTCTATAGGTACTCAAGATTGACATGAGATTGACTGAAACTGAGTGTTTCACCCCCCCTTTAAAAGAAACAACAGGAATCTAAGAAACTTCACCTGCACGTATTTATTTCAGTCACACTGATTAAAAGTTTTGGCTAAAAAGTAAATAAATCGATTTCAAGTCACTGAATCGTTTCGGATCGTGTCGTTCTGAATGAACCAATATCGTCCTTGAATCGTATCGACAACCTCAAATCGTGATACGAAACGAATCGTTGTTAAAACGAATAATTAGACCCCTAATATATATTATAATGTATGCTTATGAGAGAACAGTCTCAGTTTAGAGAGAAATTATATTTATGGATTGTAAATCCATAAATCCTGTTGCCGTTGTAACAAATATTTTAATTAAATATTATATATACTACCATTTGAAAATTCAGCTTTTCATCACAGGAATTACATTTTTAAATATATTTAAAAGAGAATTGTTATTTTTAAATTGTAATATTGAGCTATATATTACTGTTTTTACTGTTTGTTTTTTTAAGCGTAAAAGACTTCGGTTGCACATTATTTTACAGTACGTGTACTTACAGTGAACTTAAGTTCTGGGTAATAAAAGGTAAGGGTTAAGGTTAGGTTCAGGGTTAGTACCTAGTTATTACCCAGTTATTGCAATTACTGTAGTCAGTACATAGTATGTCGATGGGGAATAGGAATGTAAAATAAAATGCTGTAGACTTTTCAAACAATATTATACAATTTTTTGTCTGAATACTCTATTCTGATTGGCTGGAAGGTGTGCATTTAAACAGTTTAATGCACTGGTACAGTAGTTCCAAGTCAGCTTAATCAACATCCTATATTAATGCACTGCTTTCATTGAAACACACACACACACACACACACACACACACACGTCACTCGCACACAGACATCACTCGCACACACACATCACTCGCACACAGACATCACTCGCACACACACATCACTCGAACACAGAGGTCGTGTCTGTGTCTGATTTGAAGCAGGTAGATTGCCAGTCTTAACTGACTCATCTTTTGTTTTTACCCTTCCTGTCAAATATTGCACTGCAAACATCACCAGCTTTAAGTTGTCACTGCTGGCAGATGAGCATGCTCTTAGCAGGATAATCCACAGCTGCCTGTGCATTAATGATTTGAATGCTTCATGTCGGGTACTTCTTGGCCTCCACGTTGTGCATTAAAATCGTTTGCACACTGGATTATCCCTTACTTAAAAAATCTTACAGACCCCAAACTTGTAAACAATAGTGCATTTAGTACAAGATGGGGAGTGTGAGCAGTACATTGCAAAATGTTGGCAATCCATAATCAAGATTTCGCTGAATAGGGTTCATCACGGGGTTAACAGGGAGCCGGCAGAGTCATGACTTTGTCCTTTTTTTTCACTCTTGGCAGCCTTGATCCCTCTGGATTGCTTGACATTGCATCATTTATCTGTTCCCGTGTGTTTAGTGTAGTGAATGTGCGTCAGAGTGAGGGAGGACAAGGAAATCCCCTTCTGCCACGTGGGATAAGAACAAAGACTCACTTTGGTCCAAACTTTCTCTCTTTTGCCTCGCAGCGCGAGAGGTCCCACTACGCTCGACTGCCGGCTTTTACGCTCCATCTTCTCTCACTTCACATCCTCCCATGGAGAGTGGCTCACTTTGTTTCCTCAAAGATGAATGTCTCTTTGAACCGCTTGTGGCATTTGAGTGAGCTGTATTATTATTACAGGTTTCAGCCCTGTGGTGATTCATTCAATGGGAACGATGGAGGAATGTGCTTCATCACAGAGCATATACACTGGTCAGATTTTCCTCTGCACACAACATTCCTTTATGAGACTAACAAGAGTATATAAATGATGTCTGTGTCAGGGATTTGAGCAGAAAGTCTTAAAATCAATGTTATGGCATTAAATTACGGCCCCGTGATTTCTGTGATGCAAAAACCATGGACGGAACCGCAGAATCCATTCATAAAAATCGAATAAAGTTGAAAGACATACATATTCGATAAAAAAATTGAATGGATTATTTTGTATTTTTTTGTTAAATGTTTAATAAATTGCTGTTGAATTGTCTGTTTCATGATTTCAATTAACTAGACATGCTTTTTGGTTGCTTTTAAAATTTAAACAATAAAGAAAATATTAATAAAATAATTTCATAAGGCCCTAAATTTAATTGCAAATTTAAATCACATGAACTGCACAGCATTTTTATCTAGGATTTTAGTTTTCTAGTACAAGCATCTAAACCTTCAAATCCAGATGCATTTACTTGAGATCCAAAATGAAGAGATTGTCTTGTTTTCTGAGAAATAAAACTCAGAGAACAAAATTAAAGGAGTTTATGCTTAAACAAATATCTGTAAATGGGTATGAAAATAACTTGCATTTGAATTAAGTTGATTTCTATAAACCCAATGGCAGATATTTGTTCCTATTATTATAAATAATTTAAGCTATTTATTTGTCAAAAAAAGGTTTGGAGATATTTTGGGAATTGTATTTTCTCATTTTGAAGTGTCGCTAATACAACTGTGCTTCCAAGACATTTACATTTAGAGAACATATTGACATGTTCCTTAAATTTTCTTTAAATTCTCATAAAAAGGTCTTAATTAACCTTCAGTAAACCTGCAGAAACCCTGTCTATATTCGGATTCTCAATTCATTCTGTCCAGACATCATCTCTTAGTTTCACTTTCACAGTCTCTCCGCCACCTTTGTCTTTTCATACAGAGGTTTGTATGAATAATATATGCCGTCTTTAAGGTGACCTTGGTTAATTATTGATCGGGCCAGATGATTACAGCCCTGACCTCTGTATGTTCTCGTCTCGCGCCTGGCTCGGTTTTCATGTCCTCTCTCTTTCTTTTAGTATTCCTGGAGACGCTCATAAGATGAATTACTGTCTATTATTATTGCTGGGGGAGTGTTGGCGCCTTTACAGGGACGTGCAATTTAAAAATTACAAATGTAACCACCACAACAGTGTTTCGTTTGTTTTAATGAAATATGTAGGGGGTAATGTACAGTCAGATGGTCATTATCAGTAAATAAACCCTGACGGGTGATCAGGTGGAGCCCTGTAGGGGTTTATTTTGTCACAGAGACCGGCTGACTCTAAATGTCCTGCTTATTGCATTGCTACTTGTCAAATAAATACATGGACTTGAAATATTGTTGAGTTTTTATTATGTTATTATGTGAGACCATGGGGTGGTCATACAGTTAAGCTATTATTCAAACATATTTGACCACTGAATATTACAATCCGGCACTGTAAAGCAGGATTCGTTTTTAGGTCATGCCAGGACGTATTTTGTATCAGACATGCAGACTGATGATCTGGTTAATGTCTCTATATCGAATGAAGAGGATGGGAGGAACGTCACCTTGACCTTTTCGAGGCATTCCCTCATCACCATAGCCCTTTGGCCTAAATGCTTTCATAAGCTCTCATTAAATTAACCCTTAATGTGTTATAGTGTGCTGACTCAACACCGGTTCGACTATTCTGGCCCTGGCTGACCCAAGCGGAGGTTAAGTCAGGTCAGGAACGAGGCACCTGTCACTTGTATATAGTTTGCAAGAGAATGATGAGTGTGGCTGTAATGGCTAACCCCTGATGTAGACCGGTACAGATTTAGCTCTGATGATGAGCATGTAATGACTTCATGATTTACAATAGCAGTTTGCCTAGTGTTGTATTACATTAGGTTGCTTGTTTGGGCTTTGCCGGCCTGTAAAGTTCACACAGTGGTCAAACTGCAGCACCTCAACCCCAGTTAAAGCACTTGTCACTGAAGTTACAGCAGCAGAGGGAAGTTTTTACATCTCTCAGTGCACAGAATGTGCTGACAGTCTGAGGCTCCTGCTGACTCGGCCAATCGCTGTCCTCTTCCCCTCGCTCCATGATGTCCGTCTCGGTCAGAGAAACGCACAGAAAGTCAGGCACAGAGCAGTCAACACATTTTTTTCTTGTGTAAATGTTTTTTGTTCTGAATATTTTTATAATTGAAAAAAATTACATTTAGACTTTATATATTTTATGCTAGTCTAAAATAATATTTTTAAAACATATATACACTCTAAAAAATTCTGGGTAAAAAAACAACTCAATGTTGGGTCAAATATGGACTAACCCAGCAATTGGGTTGTCTTATGCAAATATTTAACCCAACCGCAGGATTAAAACAACCCAATTGCTGGGTCCCTATTAGTTCCTATTTGACCCAACATTGGGTTAAAGCAACCCCAAAAAATGTTGTGTGTGTGTGTGTATGTATATATATATATATGAATATATATATATGAATATATATATATATATATATATATATATATATATATATATATATATATATACACATATATATATATATATATATATATATACACATATATATATATATATATGTGTGTGTGTGTATATATATACATATATATATACACACACACATATATATATACACACACACATATATATATATATACATACACACACACACACACACACACACATATATTTATATATTTATGGTGTGTGTGTGTATAAATATATACATATATATATATATATATATATATATATATATATATATATATATATATATATACACACACACACTCAAAACAATTCTTCATTTTTTAGAGTGTATTTTCTATAATTCTAACTGTATTATTGTTATGTTTTATATTATTTTATTATATTTTAATATATATATTTAAAACAAAAGATTAGAATTTCGAAATTAAATAACATCTGTGGTGTGTTAGTGTGTTTTCTGTAGCTCAGTTATTAAAACATGATGCAGGCTCTTGGGTTCAATTCACACTTTAGAAACTGATCCAATGAATGGCTTGATTTCAGATTCAAGTCAGTGTGTCTGACAAATGAGTTCATGTAAATGTACGTTGTGTGTTGGTGATGTTAGAGAAAGAACAGGATCAAAGTGTTTTCACTAAAAAAAAAATGGATTAATCGGATCCCTGACATTCATCACCATTTAATACGTGTAGATCTGAATGTATTGATTCCATACAAAGTAGATGTTCAGTTGATGACTTTCTGATTTAGGTTTTCCATCCAGCTGTTTCATACAATCTCAAGAAAACACGTTCGAGATCAATACCAGTTTAACAGGTCATCGTTTGATCGTTTTCTGCTGGTTGAGGTTTTTTGTATAATCATCAACACAGAGCAACAACTAATAGGTTGTGATTTTTCAAAAACGAAAGGTTACTTTACTTCTCTTTCTTGTGTAGAGTGCAAAGCGTTGAATTGCTCTTGAGGCTTTTGCTAACTGAATACTGATATGTTAAACATAGAGGTCATTCAGTCATTTATATTCAATTCAGCAGTGGCCTTTTGCGGAAGAAGAAAACCGATCGATAGCTGTGTAAACCCACAGAACCCATGCTGCGTGTTTCAGGAAGAAAAAGGACATGTCTTATGGAGGTCTTTAGGACACAATGAGGTGAGTTGTTGTCAGATGGGCTCTTACATCCCCATGAGGACAGTAAGGAGGATTTATTAGCCCAGCTTCGAGTACAGCAGTACGCTAACTGGTTCACTCTTCTGAAGGTCATTTTATTCCTCCAGCCCTTAGGTTTGTGTGCGGATCAGCTAAATAAAAATGCAGCGTGGCCAGCGCTGTCAAATCAGCCTAGTTCCTCCTTTATATTAACCTGTTTGCCTGGAAAAAACACTGGAAAAATCCAAAACGACTGGTCACTTGGTGATATAAATCCACTGAGACTTAACACTCCAGTTTCTAAGCCCCTTTGGCCCCCAAAGCCCATCATTTATCTAACCCGTCTGGGAGGATGTGGAGCACCTGAGCCAGATAGTCAGGATGTGATGGATCACCGTACCTTCTGCCTCAGCTGTTTCCTGCTGATCCTATCCCTAATTCTTCCCCCACCTCTGTTTTCTTTTATCTTACCAGTGTCCCCATCTCTTCCTATCTCTCCATCTCTGTGGTATTTCTACACCCAGCTGGGACTAGCTCCTCCATCAAGCCCAATTGTCTCTGCGAGCTGACAGTTCCCTCCACACACCCGCAGTTGACCTGCTCTTTATTTGTGTTGCCTAAAATAGTTTGGCTGTCAGTGTATCTGTGCCACCGTAGCCCATTAACTTCATCAAAGTCACTTGTAATGTCTCGAGTCTTTTTCCAGACATTTTTCTGCATGAACACGTTTGATGCTTCTCTGATGTCTATACCATCCTTCGTTTCTCTGGACAACTAAAAATACCTTTTTATCTCACAGGTAAAATAATGAACTGATGTTGTTAACATCACATAATTCATTAAATATACAGATATTTTTATACATGAAAGCATTTTGTCATATGTTTAAACCCATATAACCAGAAATCTTTTAAGTTTTGGAACATTTCGATTTCTCTTTTTATTTAAGCACTGATGTTTCTATATATACAGTGCCTTGCTAACATATTCATTCCCCTTAGTTCTTTCATTGCTTGCCATGTTTTTTTTGGCAGTGACATACATTTAGTTTTGTTTTCACGTTCCTATGGTGTACTGGAAAACAATGCAAATTATTTCATACACTGAAAAGCAAGATTTTTTAAAGTAAATTTCACATATGGAATTGAGCAAAATCTACTTTGAACATACTGTAGATATTGTGTAGAAAACATATCCACATAAGAAGTAATGTCTGAACACTGAGACCTCAATACTTGGTACACAATAGCATTCGCTGGATCATTTTTGAGCATGATTCTCGTTTTGAGTTGAAAATTAACTCCAGGTGTCTCAAAACAGCAAATACCCAAACCTTACAACAAAAGCAATGATGCAGTGGAAATATACAGCTAGAAAACAGTGAAAAGTGCAACCTTATTAATTGTGCATGATAAGAAAAGTTGAGTAGTTTTTTTTATAACTTTGATATTTACACTTTAATTTCTACAAGATTAAATGCAGTACTACTTTTTGAATTCTAGCCTGAACTTACTTATTCAGGTAGAAGTTACAGTCACGTTTACTTCAATCATTGTTATCTGTGTACAATTTAAAGGATTTTATTGGCAAAAACATTCAGTACGCAAAGAGTCAATGCTTCGCTCTGCCATGCTGGATATCGGCTTTGAGCCAAATCCCGACTGATGGCGATCCATCCTAAAAAAATATTTTTGCCCACTTATTTTTTTTTTTTTTTTGAAGATTGAACACGTTCTCTGTGGGATAAAGATCCGAGGAGTTGTACTGGTCGATGTAATTGATAATTAAATTTTCAATGTAATGATCTCTGAGTCACTTCACTATCCCTCTTGCCTTGTGACACGGTGCTCCATCATGCTGGAATAATGCACAGATCATCACAATAGCCATCAATTGCTCCTGGATCGTTGGGAGACGTTGCATCTTTCATCTTTTCTTTTGGGCAGTCAGTTTTCCGGATGTCCCAAACAGGTTTAATCAGAGAAAATAACTACTACTACTTCCTGCAGAATTTCAGTTATTGATGTTTTTCTTGTAGAGAAGTGACTTTGATGCCCTTCTTGACATCTGGCCGTTGTCCAAAGTCTTGGTCTCCCTGTGCTGTAGATGCACTCGCACCAGCAAGAACACAATGGAAGCACTTTCTTCCTCCTTTCATAGCAATCAGTGTGTTCTTATAATACAGTCGGAGTGATACGGACTTGAACTCAATCACACTTTGCTGTGTGCTGATGATATTATTGGTAAAATTACATTAGCTGGTCTTTTTTTGTGCCAGGGCCACACTCACACACAAAAACTGTGATTATATGGCTCTATGAACAATGTGAATCAACACAACAACAACTGATGGATGGATGGAGTAGATTTTTTTGTGATGCCTTGTGGTAGTTTGAATGGAAGAGTTGGTTTTGCTATTTGTTGATGTATAAAAAGAAGCATAAATGAAAAGCTCAGCATCGGCAAACAGAGATATAGCATCTAATAAACTAATCTAAACATTATTTTCCACACCCCATCGCTAAACCATGATTCCTCCTGATGGCTTTTGACTTTTTTTCAGCCTCATTCGGAGAGATTTTAACACTTGGCGCGTTTTCAATTAGTAACATTTCAATTAGCACACTGAATAAAATCAGTAAAACTGTGTATTAGCATCTGGGATGGACCTAAATGAATGTTCTTTGCCAATTCGCGGCACATGATTGGGTTTTAAATAACGGTTAGATTTACGAACAGCCAGCACAAACCCTGTTTTAACGTTAAAAAACTACTGTCAGGAGTTACTAAAGAAAAATTAGCGCTGTAAAAAGTATTTAAATTAATCACGCAAGGTGATTTACTAAGGTTTGCGCTAGTCAATTTACTGGTATTTTTGTGCCATTATTTACCACCCCAACAAAGATTTGTGCTTCTCTTGGTAGATTGTGTTGGTCATTAAAAGAAAAAGATCCGGCTGTGTGTGTTCTTTAATTTGCACCTCGCAGTAGATCCCACGCAGAGCTTTCCACTCCCATCAGCGCTTTTATAAGATTGCGCTCTCACACTAATTTGCCCTTTTTGGTAATTCTGGCCCTAGGTGTTTTAGGCCCTGATGATTGGAAAAGGATGAAAGATATGCAAAACTGGGGGCGTAAAGCACTCCTGTTTTTAACATTTTTACATGAGCTGTCAGCAATCTCATAAACACTCTTTACTTATGGCAGTTGGACTGATAAATGCAGTTCAGCTGATAAAAATCTGCTGTTCCTTGTGCATCAAAAAACCCTCTATTTCCATTCAGATGAAGAACTGGCCCACTTAGAAAGACGGTATTTCTCCGTTTCTAAAGCTGTCCTGTTCACAGCCACTAAGCAGGTGCGCGTCAGCTGGACTTGCCCCGATCTGCAGCCAAGGCAAGGATAACAAATGGCTTGGGGGCAGTTGGAAAGAGAGAGTGAGAGAGAGAGAGGGAAAATAAGGAAGAAGTAAAACAAGAAAGCGGCACAATTCTTGCCCAAAAGGCGCTCATTAGGAGAGGCATGTGAGGGAGTCAGCTGCTGGGGTGATAAAGGCAGCTGGAGGGATCCAGGAAAAAGCAGCACAGAGAGGCCTGTGTGGGACTGGACTCCAGCCAAACCCAGAGGCCCTCGCTCGCATTATATAACCCTACAGTGGAAAGAAAACACAGCAACAGTACAGCTACACGATATATGACCAGGAAAAGGGTATGCTTTGAATTATAAACAGCCCATTTAGTGAAAGGGGCAAAAGTGCTTTTTGCCCCAAGAAAGTTGTAAAACAAAGACAAGAATGGCTTTGATTATCGTGGCCTGTGATGTTGTCCTGAATGAGATCTTTCCATACACTGGAAAAATGCTGGGTTAAAAACAACCCAAGTTGGGTTGAAAATGGACTACCCCACCATTTGGGTTGTTTTAACCCCGCAATTTGTTTTAACACAGCGGTTGGGTTAAATATTGCTTAAGACAACCCAATTGCTGGGTTAGTCCATTTTCAACCCAACTTGGGTTGTTTTTAACCCAGCATTTTTTAGAGTGTATAGTGAATGTTTTAAGCATCATTTCTTATTGAACGGGGTTCAAATAATATTCAACAAAGATGCAAATCTTCAAATTATTAAAAATCCTTTATTAAACTGGCTAATTAATGGTAGAAAATATTAATTAAAAGACATTAGAGGTGAAAAACCACCATGTGTAGCGCCCCTAAAACAGCCTTCTTCAGGAGGTGTTTAGCAGACAAACTGTTTCCCCTTCTTTGTGTTCTAATTTTAAATATTGTTCTTATTCTAACATAATGAACACAAATGTTCATACTCTGACGTAGTAGTTTCCCTTCGATTACTGCTCCTCTTGCCTTGAATTTGACAGTAAAGGATACTGTTGCTTCACTCTGGCCTTGATGGTGAGTTTAGCGACAGCGGAGCGAGGTTAAATAGTTTCCTGCATACCAGGGTTTTGCAACGTTTGAGAATGTGTAAACATTTGAATTGAGAACGCCTTTAAAAAAATCCAATTCAGGTTTTGGATTTGAAGTGAGAAAGTTAGGATATGTTAAATAATATGAATGAGTTGCTTTGCCTGTTTTTGATGTGCAGGAATGCCTCCTGCCATTTTAAGCCATTTAGTAAATAGATGCTATTTGGATGCTTTTGATTGGTTCTCGTTTGAATTTTCAGAGCACCACGCCTGCCAATCAATCCACATTGTTGCTGAAAGATTTAGGCTATAACCTTTCTGAGAGTCGCCACCATGGCAGGTGATAAAGGCATTTTAGTGCTGGAAATTAGAAAAGTGATCAAAAAGTGTTCAGATGTAATCAGTTACATTACTTTAATAAAGTAATTGAAATGGTTACACTACTTATTACATTTTAAATAGGGTAACTTGTAATCTGTAACCTATTACATTTCCAGAGTAATCTTCCCATCACTGGCCATGATGGATGGATGGATGGATGGATGGGATGATATGCAGACAGACAGACAGACAGACAGATAGATAGATAGATAGATAGATAGATAGATAGATAGATAGACAGACAGACAGACAGACAGACAGACAGACAGATAGATAGATAGATAGATAGATAGATAGATAGATAGAGACAGACAGGCCGATAGATAGATAGACGGACGGATAGACAGACAGACAGGCCGATAGATAGATAGACGGACGGATAGACAGACAGACAGGCCGATAGATAGACGGACAGATAGATAGATAGATAGATAGATAGATAGATAGATAGATAGATAGATAGATAGATAGATAGATAGATAGATAGATAGATAGATAGATAGATAGATAGATAGATAGATAGATAGAGACAGACAGGCCGATAGATAGATAGATAGATAGATAGACAGACAGACAGGCCGATAGACAGACAGACAGACAGGCCAATAGACAGATAAACAGACAGACAGGCCGATAGACAGACAGACAGGTCTCATAGACTAGTCTTACACAGTTCATTTCCTTGCATCAGTTGCTCAACAGCCTTTTGAACTCATCCCTTCACAATAGACCTTATAGCTCTCAATAAACACTGAGCATTTGGGGAAAAAGGAGGGATTTGCATGCAAATTTAAGGTGACATTTCTGCTGAGCACATTCAGCCAGCCGTAGAATGACAAAAGCAGGATTAGCACCAACCCCCACGTCACATCTCGCTCTGTCAGAATGCTGCGCTCATCAGTTATCCAACACCAATCCATGGGCATGCCCAGGCTCGTCCCACCCCAAAGCGGACTCTAGTATGGGGAAAAAACCTTACTTTGGGTCCCATGAGATGAAATTCTAAATGGAATGTTATATTCAGTCACACGTGAGAGGCATTCAAATTCTACACACTCTCCCTGTCTTTCATCTCTGAAATGGTTCGCCGCAGATTGATGTGGAATTGCCTTTGAGAGCTTTTTGAGGCAGTGGCGACATAGGCTACACTCTAAAAAATGGGTAAAAACAACCCAATGTTGAGTCAAATATATGGACTAACCCAGCAATTGGGTCGTTTTAACCCAGCAATTGGGTTGTTTTAACCCAGCGATTAGGTTGTCTTAAGCAAATATTTAACTCAACCGCAGGGATAAAACAACCCAATCACTGGGTTAAAACAACTCAATTGCTGGGTTAGTCCGTATTTGACCAAACATTGGGTTAAAACTACCCAGCATTTTTTTATAGTGTACCTATTTTGTTTATTAGCTTTTACCTTGAATATTTGTTTTTCCAGCCGTTCAGCTGTAAACATCATGCAGTAAAATCAAATGCATTCCCTTCCAGTATTTTGTATTTATTTTTTTGGGGAGGTGAATTTACTTAGTATGGATTTGTCTCCTGAAGCTGCAGCCCTGTGATTATCTGGGCTGGCTTGTCATCAATCAAACATCAGCACACAGACACCAGTGACAGATAAAATCTCTCCCTTCCCTGTGGAGCTGAGACAGGCCTTCTCTACCGGAGGCAACACAGCGGAGGCTTTCGGATCAGTATTAGCACATTTCTCCTGATTTTCTCTCAGGTTATTTTTGGGAAATATCTTTTTTGCACACTGCCACAAACACTGGCTTTCAAGACCTAGGTGGTGTCTCTTTAAGTTAGCATGTGTTAGTTTTTTGGCACTGCATAAAAGATTTAGTTGTTTCAAAATGAGCGTTTATCTGCATAGGAGTGAACATGGCAACTAACTGGGGATTTGATCAATAAAAAGTAATAATTTCGTCACTCATTGTGGCTTGGCTACATTTGTGGCAATAGCCAACAATACATTGTATGGGTCAAAATGATCATTTTTTCTTTTATGCCATAAAATCATTAGGATATTAAGTATAGCTCATGCTCCATGAAGATATTTAGTAAATTTCCTACCGTAAATATACAGCTCTGGAAAAAACTGAGACTTTAATTATTAGTTTTTCTGGTTTTACTATTTATAGGTGTTTGGGTAAAATAAACATTTTTGTTGTAGTCTATAAACCACTGAAAACATTTTTCCCAAATTTCAAATAAAAATATTGTAATTTAGAGCATTTATTTGCCGAAAGCAACTAGTCAAAATAACAAAAAAGATGCCGTGTTGTCCGACCTCGAATAATGGAAAGTTCATATTCATTTTTAAACAATACAATACTAATGTTTTAACTTAGGAAGACTTCAGAAAGCAATATTTGGTGGAATAACCCTGATTTTGAATCACAGCTTTCATGCGTTTGGCCTGCTCTCCACCAGTCTTTCACATTAATGTTGGGTGGCTTTATACCCCTCCTGGTGCAAAAATCAAGAAGCTCGGCTTTGTTTGATGGCTTGTGACCATCCATCTTCCTCTTGATCACATTCCAGAGGTGTTCAATGGGGTTCAGGTCTGGAGATTGGGCTGGCCATGACTGGGTCTTGATCTTTTGGTCCTCCATCCACACCTTGATTGATCTGACTGTGGCATGAAGCATTGTCCTGCTGGAAAAAACAATCCTCAGAGTTGAGGAACATTGTCAGAGCAGAAGGAAGCAAGTTTTCTCCCAGGACAACCTTGTACGTGGTTTAATTCGTGCGTCTTTCACAAAGACAAATCTGCCCGAATCCAGCCTTGCTGAAGCACCCCCAGATCATCACCGATCCTCCACCAAATTTCACAGTGGGTGCGAGACATTGTAGCTTGTAGGCCTCTCCAAGCCTCCGTCTAACCATTAGAAGACCAGGTGTTGGACAAAGCTGAAAATTGGATTCATCAGAGAAGATGACCTGACTCCAGTCCTCTACAGTCCAATCCTCATGGTCTCTTACAAACCTTAGCCTGGCTCTTCTTTGCTTCTCAGTACTGAAGGGTTTTTTTTTCTAGCTTTGCACGACTTCAGCCCTGTTTCGAACCGTCCTCGCTATGCACTTCACCCTAGCTGCCTTTTGTCATTCTTTTTGTAGGTCACTTGATGTCATCCTATGGTTGTTGAGTGACATTTGAATGAGTTGGCGTTCATTCCAGTCAGTGGAGAGTCGTTTTCGCCCTCTGCCAGGATGTAGCTTTGTTGTCCCCAATGTCTGCTGCTTGACCTTGTTCTTGTGAACCGCTGCCTTTGAAATTTTAAAGATTGAAGCAACCCGACGCTCACTGTATCCCTCTGTCAGTAAAGCCAGATTTGAACCCTTTCTTTTCCTCACTCAAAACGTAACTTTCAAATTTTTTGGCATGGTCAATAGTTATTTTTTTAAAATTCCAATTACTTTTGAGGTACTACTCGACCTGTTTTTGCCATCCAGCTGGTCCTACTGCAAGAGGATAGTGATGACCACAGAAGTAAAAAAAAAAAAACCTTTTACCTAAAAAAAACCTTTAAATAAGATTTGGTTCAGGAGACAGTTGCTGTCTTCAAAAATAGTATAGTCCCTTGTTCTGTTCCTGAACGAATTTGTGTTTTTGAGCAAATCGCTACTGCAATTGATTCACGGTGTAGAAATATAATTTCATAATAATTCATTACATTTATATGGCGCTTTTCTAGACACCCAAAGCGCTTTACATATAGAAGGGGGAATCTCCTCAGCCACCACCAATATAACCTGCTGAATGAGTGCGTTCAGTAGAATGGGGTGTGCCTGTGTTGGAATTCAACAGACATTGGAATGGAAAGGCTTCCATACTTGTAGAGATGCTGATTTAAAGGGTTAGTTCACCCAAAAATGAAATTGATGTCATTAACGACTCACCCTAATGTCGTTCCACACCCGTAAGACCTCCGTACATCTTCAGAACACAGTTTAAGATATTTTATATTTTAGTCCCAGGGCATAATGCAATGCACACTTTACTGTCCATGTCCAAGAAAGAGGATAAAAACATCATCACAGTAGTCCATATGAGACATCAGTGGGTTGATTAATGTCTTGAAGCATCGAAAATACATTTTGGTCCAAAAATATCAAAAACTACGATTTTATTCAGCATTGTCTTCTCCTTCATGTGCCTCCAAAAAGAATCAAACGGTTAATGAATCAGTGAATCGATCAATGATTCGGGTTGCCAGTGTCACGTGATTTCAGCAGTTTGACGCGAACCGATGTATTTGCGATGCTTGAAGAGACTCTAATTAACCCACTGATGTCTCATATGGACTACTCTGATGATGTTTTTATTCCCTTTCTGGACATCTGGACAGTAAAGTGTGCATTGACTGCATTATGCTCTGGGACTAAAATATAAAATATCTTAAACTGTGTGTGAAGATGAACGGAGGTCTTACGGGTGTGGAACGACATTAGGGCGAGGAGTTAATGACATAAATTTCATTTTTGGGTGAACTAACCCTTTAAGAAAAAATTGCAGTGGTCTTTTCATTTTTCCAGATGTATAAAAAAATATTTAATTATATGCATTGCTAATGACTTCATTTGGACAACTTTAAATGTGATTTTCTCAATATTAAGATGTTCTGCACCCTCAGATTCCAGATTTTCAAATAGTTGTGTCTTGGCCAAATATTGTCATATTCTAATAAACCATACATCAGGGAGAAGCTTATTTATTCAGCTTAGATGATGTATAAATCTCAGTCTCAAAATGGACCCTTATGGCTGTTTTGTGGTCCCGGGTAACATATATCATTCCAAACCTGTATGACTGACTTTTGTTTCGTTTAGTTTTGCCTTTTTTTTTATCCATACAGTGAAAGTCAATGGCTTCCAGTATTCTTTGGACTCAAAATACGTTGTTTATGCTCTACAAAATAAAGACAGTTTTGGAACGACATGAGGGAATTTTTGTTGAAATAGTTCTTCAGAATAATCTGCTCCATATTATACACGCATTA